>NC_134707.1:2240000-2570000 GCF_043290135.1 Rhipicephalus microplus
ACCCGTCCCGTAAAAAAAAAACAGGGCGCCACGGAGGATCGAACGTGCAACCTGCGGAATCCCATTCGAAGACGCTAACCACTGTACCACACCAACATGACGGCGTTTGCGTGTTAAATACTTAGTTGGCATACAAACTTAAGGTTCAACTTGAGTTATGTTTGTCGTGTACACAACATAGACAAGATCTACACCTGCTACTAAAAATTGCACATTTATTAAACACAAGCAACTGCGGCCTGTAACGATTGCCACTATGTTATTGGCACTAGTGCTATTCTTTTTTTACAATTCACAACTTCAAGGAATAAAAAACCAAGTGGACTGGGGAGCAGCAACAGTTTACCGGCGGGGTCTGCCAAGTTTAATATCCGTTTCGCGCTCGTTTTAAAGGGCGACATCTGCTCACGCTTTATGACGCTTCAAGGCTCATTTCATAGATACGCCCGCCTAATTTATTCGATTGAGTATTGGGATGCTTTTCGCGCAATGTAGAGTCGCGCCAGCGCAATGCTGTAGCTCTTTAGCTAAAGCAACAACTACATAATGGCTTGGCCAAAACGAATGCAGTGTACCGGAAACATTACGCTATCATAATGGTTCACCAAGCACACGAATTGCCACGTCTGAGTTCTCGTACAAAAGCTAGAGAAGTGCCGGCGAGTGCGACCGGCGGCTGTCGGTGAGAAGACACTTAATTACGTTCTCTAGGAGTGCTTTAATCGCGTCACATTGATGTTTGTTGCTTCTTGAGCGAACACCATACACAATGAAAAATGCTTCATTTAGGTTATTTGATGCTATATGGCTGCGCTGTATTGTCATACTTAATCGTCGTAATCGTGTATTCTGAAACCCGGAAGCACGGATAACACAATTGTACGGGCTCGGTCAGTAGGCCTAACCTTTGGTGGAAATCATGATGGTAGAATATGTAGTGTACAGATCCCAGCTTGGTACACTATATAATTTGCCCGCCATTATAAGCCCACCCATCATCTGCTTACTGCTTCCCAGCATTATCGCGATGGTGGGCAGAGCTTCTCAGCTTGGTACACCATATGGCCCACCATAACAAGCAGCACCCATCATCTGCTTAGTGCTTCCCAGCATTATCGCAATGGTGGGAAGAGTTTCTCAGCTTGGTACACCATGTAGCCCACCATAATAAGCACCACCCACCATATGCTTAGGGCTTCCGAGCATTATCGCAATGGTGGGCAGAGTGTCCCATTATTGCCCACTATCTAGCCTCTGCTTTCCACCATCATTTCCACTTTACCCATCATCTGTACACCATACCACCCAGTATGTCCCGGCATAACCACCATATTTCCCACTACGTCCCACCATAGCCATCATAATTTCCACCATGCCCACTATTATTTCCACCATGCCCACTATTATTTCCACTACGCCCACCATGTTTTCCAGTATTCACCATGGCAATTTTTCCAATAGGGTATCTATCTATCTATCTATCTATCTATCTATCTATCTATCTATCTATCTATCTATCTATCTATCTATCTATCTATCTATCTATCTATCTGTCTGTCTGTCTGTCTGTCTGTCTGTCTGTCTGTCTGTCTGTCTGTCTGTCTGTCTGTCTGTCTGTCTGTCTGTCTGTCTGTCTGTCTGTCTAGCAGTCTACGACTTTTACCTCTCCTTGCCGTTTCGACAATGGGACCTATACCGTAATTTGTATGGTATAACATTACTGTATGACGATCGTAAGTGACTACTCATAACATGAACACCATGAATGTCATGATTTACACTTCATGGTCTTGCTGCTCTTGACGTGGTTTCGTTTACAAGACGTTTTTACCCACGAAACACAATATGCGCAAACTCAAGCGATAAATCGGAGCATGTGTGGCCCATACACTTCAAAGAAATAAAAAAATGAAAAAAATATTTCTCATTCCTCTCAATTGATTTGTGGGGTTTAACGCTGTGTGCAAAACTGCTATGTTATGGCATGACTGCATGGCTAACATAAGTGACAGACCCTAACGTGTAAATCACGATATGTATGTCACGTAAATCATGACTACACGCCACGCTTATGACGCGCTCGCGGCCGTTTCGCTACATTCATATACACCAAAAGTATTACGTGACGTGAACAGACGATGAATGTAAATGACACGCCCAAACATGATAATCATGACATGCGTGTCATGTAAGAACATGATTACGTGCTACGATGATAGCACGTTTGCGGCAGTTTCGCTAGCCTAAGACGTTAACAGCCGACGAAGGTAAATTACACGTCCAAACATGATAATCATGAAATACGTGTAATGTTAATCATGCCTACATGCTACGCACATGGCGCACTCGCGACTGTTTCGCTAGCTTCACATATACCAAATTGATGTGAATGGACGACGAACACAAATGCCAGCGCAAACATGATAATCATAACATGGAAGCTATGTACAGCATAATTTACATGCCTACCGCTGCTGGTGCTGGTATTGCAAACGTTAGTGGTGCCGTAGTTACGGGACTATAAGCAACAAACTTACATCTTATCTACAGATACGTCAGTGCGCATAACATTTCTACTTGTGCTTACTTTGTAGTACGTTCGTCCGCCTGGTAACGGCGTGCTGATTTTCAAGTGACATATCAACCTTCCTCATTCATCATTTTACCGTAAGGTTAAGTAGTGCAGTTTTTAACATGGACAATAAGTAGTGCAGTTTTTAACATGGACAATAAGAACTTCCGCCGTGGTGGTCTAGTGGCTAAGGTACTCGGCTGCTGACCCGCAGGTCGCGGGATCAAATCCCGGCTTCGGCGGCTGCATTTCCGATGGACGCGGAAATGTCGTAGGCCCGTGTGCACGTTAAAGAACCCCAGGTGGTCGAAATCTATGCCCTCCGCTACGGTGTCTCTCATAATCATATAGTGGTTTTGGGACGTTAAACCCCACAAATCAATTGAGAGGAATGAGAAATATTTTTTTCATTTTTTTATTTCTTTGAAGTGTATGGGCCACACATGCTCCGATTTATCGCTTGAGTTTGCGCATATTGTGTTTCGTGGGTAAAAACGCATGTAATGTTAAGCTCATTTTTACACATGCCACGATTATTTTATCATTAAGTGCTCGAAAAGCTAATAGTGGATAAGTTCTGTTAAGTGTCTGTTATTTCTCTTCTGTATCACTGGGCATCAGCGTGGGTGCACATATATAAAGCCCTTTTCTGGAATTAATTTCGCTGTGAGTGTAGTGTCCTTCTTATCCTTTTTGTCCATGTTTAAAACTGCACTACTTAAAATGATCAATAACCAACTACTCCAGCTATCAACCTTATTGTTCCTTCGTCGTGCTTCGCATATCATCGATTCTCACTCTTCGTGGTATCTGCAATTTTTTTTTTTTTCAATATGATGATGTACAGTGTCAAGGGAGCACGGCAACGCGTGGCCTGCGTGCTACGGCGGCTTCTCGCAGACTGTGGTTGCTATATCACGGGAGCGCTAGCAACCACAGTCTTTTTTCGCGTCATCTCGTGCCGACAAAACAATTGACCGTTCGTTGCTGATATAGAAGCTTGCGACCCCTCCCCCTTCACGGCGATTACCATCTCTCGCGTAAACCCCTTGAAGGGGGTCGCAATCTTGCCACTGGTTCAATATCAGCAACGAATGGTTGTTTTGCTTGCCGCGAGATAACGCGAAAAGAGACTGTGGTTGCTCCCGCTTGAATGCGCTGCCAGCAGCTGCCGGAGCGCGCAGGCCACGCGCTCCCGTGTTCTTTTTTCATAAAAACTGACACTGAAGTATGGTGAACATGCATCTCTATAACGACGGAGCGTCGTGCGTGAAACAGCACAAGTGGTATCGGCAGTACAAAAAAGGCCAAATCTGAGCATGCGTGGCGCCTATTATGTGCCGCCTGCCTTGCAGTTTCCGCCATTGTTTATCACCGCAGCTGCGATAACTGCTTTGGCCATCGAAAGTGCAATAGCACAGAGATAAAAAAAAATGGAACCGCCTGAATCGGTTACTTACATACCGTGAGCTTATTCTCGGTTAGTTGTATGATATACCGTATACTGAGAACGGTTCCCTTCAAGTTTTTTTTTCTCCCTTTTTTTTTGAACTAGATCGTTCAGAGCGATACCGACGCTCAAAGCGGTTGTTGCATGCGCTGGCATAAACATGTGTCAAGAATGGTAAGACTACGAATCGTTAGTGCCACACATGCTCAGATGTGGCAAGATGTCGCTCGTGCAGTTTCGAACCCTACGCTCCGTCGATCTAGGTATGAGTTCAGCAGTGCACGTCGCCCCTATATTCTGCGATGTGTCGTGTTTGTATACGCGTGTGCATTTCCACTTTCGTATTTTTCGCACAGATATTTATCAACAATGAGTTTGTTGATTCCGTGTCGGGAAAAACGTTTCCCACATTCAACCCATCGACGGGAGCCAAAATCGCAGACGTGCAGGAAGGAGACAAGGTGAGCCTGCATGAATCCTTGCTGAGGCAAAGTGCGGTCCTAATCGCTGCCTGCCAGAAAGCTTACCTTGACCCCTCACCAGTTCCTGAAAATAAAAAAAAAAAAGCTAGCGCGCGTTGTCCTCTACTGGCTTTTCTCGCCTTCCTGGCGCAGTTCGTGTCACAAGAACTGTGATTCACGTTACGTCAGTACGGCGTATACTCCCGTTTGGTCGATATAAGCCAAATATCACTTATGAATTGTCTCTTACATTGCTTTGCCGTGCATCCGCCCACCAGTTATTCCCTGTCTCGCTTAACAATAGTAAGCAATAAGCTGATTTTACTTTATCTTGTGCGTCTTCGACTGCACCAGCGGCGAATACAGCGTGTAGCCGACAATTGCGAAATTTTGACAGGTTCAGCGCTTAGTTCTGACACTGTACACGTGCTTTTAAGAAAAACGTGGATGATTTCTTTTTTTAAGAATCAGTGTAACACGAAAGTGAAACATGTTCTAGCAGAGGTTCAGAAGTTTTGTAGCTCGGGTGAGTTGGGTGAGTTGGTCGGGTGAGTTAGCTCGGGTGAGTTGGAATATAGACTTAATTAGCTTGAATTAGCGCGGTACATATAAGAAATAAAGACGACACAGTCGTAAAGCCTACCTTTCTTTACGCCTGGGTAGTCTTTAATATGTACCGCGCTAATACAAGCTAACTCGCAGAGGTAGTTGAGCGTTCATTTCGCCACAAGGGCGAAAGAGTGTATGCTCAGCAACAAATTGCAATGTCACGCGAAGAACGGCAAGCAGCTCCAAACTTGCAGCGTACACCTCCAGCCGAAAGCACGCACGAAATGAGTACACACACAGCGCACGAGCACGGACAAACAACTGTCACAGCTCGACACTTGAAACACGCTGCTCAAAGAGGAAGAAAGACGCACGAAATGAACGCACAAGTCTACAAAGGACGAGCGTGAACAATTGTCACAATTCTTACGTTTCATGTGTCATCAGCACGCTGCTTTCGTAAACGTGGCTGTGGCAGCGAGCGACGTGACGTTCTTGCACTGCTTAAAGGGCCCCTAAACCACCCAAATGTCGAAATTTCGTTGTGGTGTTCCAGTTGCACACGAGCCTACAAGAACGCGGGCGTGGTTGCACGCGTTTGCTCGTTTCGCTCTTTCCTTTGCTAGGCTTTGTTCGTCCGCTCGCCTGTCCACCTCTAAGTGGCCTAGGCGCTGCACCGTGCTCCCAACCGGGCTCCAGAAATTAGATGCCTTCTTCCTCTTCTAACCACTACCTCCGAGTGACCTTCCTCTGCGTCCGAGGTGGAGACGACGAAATGAACGCACAAGTCTACAAAGGACGAGCGTGAACAATTGTCACAATTCTTACGTTTCATGTGTCATCAGCACGCTGCTTTCGTAAACGTGGCTGTGGCAGCGAGCGACGTGACGTTCTTGCACTGCTTAAAGGGCCCCTAAACCACCCAAATGTCGAAATTTCGTTGTGGTGTTCCAGTTGCACACGAGCCTACAAGAACGCGGGCGTGGTTGCACGCGTTTGCTCGTTTCGCTCTTTCCTTTGCTAGGCTTTGTTCGTCCGCTCGCCTGTCCACCTCTAAGTGGCCTAGGCGCTGCACCGTGCTCCCAACCGGGCTCCAGAAATTAGATGCCTTCTTCCTCTTCTAACCACTACCTCCGAGTGACCTTCCTCTGCGTCCGAGGTGGAGACGCAAAAAGCGCGTGCATCTGCTAGCAGAAAACAGGCTCTCATTCGTCCAATAACACCGTCTGTTCTTTGCGACGTCACGTAATCTTACAGGTGACGTCATGATGGCTTTTGTCGATAATAAAAGGCACGGAGAGCAGCACGCGAGCGTCTGTTGGTGGTTTAGAGGTTCTTTAACTACTCTAACTTCAAAGCAAAGTTGCGGTAGAAGCACAAGAAGTACAAAGTTTCCGAATCCCCAGATAAGCGCTCACGCGAGTGAGCCACCAGGCCGGAGAACATCTATATACACTTTGACCACGTCATGTGGAGGCGCGCGAGGTGCTGCGATACGAGGACCTCTAGAGCGCGTGTGCGTTCAAAGTGCATATGTCGTGCCATGTAGTCACTGATGAAGAAAACGCGCTGAAGTTGCTGAGCTTTGAGGAACGACAGTGGTATATAGTGTATATAAATGGCTCGCCGCTAACAAGCTGGAAAAGTTCGCTGTCTGACTTAATGGTTAGCATCGAGAGCGAAGTCGATGGTTCAACGCCCCTCTGAAAAACTTCTCGTTTTATTCTTTACAAACTTTTACAATATATTTAGAACATCATATCTGTGCCGGAAATACGTCAGCGGAGCCATGGTAGACCCCGGCATCAGAAACTTTTGCGTTGTAGAACACTACAACACGATGTGTCCTTCTCTGATATAATCTCGTCACTTCTAAAGCCATTGCTTGGACTAGTTTTCTCTTCCATCTTCAAAGCTTTATCACCAGCCTTGTGTTCGCTGTGTTTTTCCGACTCTTTTTGAGGTACTGTTGGTGCTCTCGCGACTGTGCTACTCCACCTTGGATTAGGTTGGTCCACTTTCCTGACGCCTGATATATTACCCAATATGAGGTCGCAGAGCGGTTCATCTACGCACTTAACGGTAATCCAACCATTTTAATAAAGTGTTGACACCTGTATCCTGGCTTTGGGAAAGTATCCTGGCTTTGGGAAAACATCGATCTGTGCTGTCGACTAGTGTCACAAACGTAGTTTCACCTATCAATTCCTCTTCGCGTACCAAACTACGTCTCACCAAAGCCATGTTGGTTCCACTATCTCGAAGAACTGCGACTTGCGTTTCGTGAATAACCGGTAGATATGGCTCCCTTGGCCTCTTCTGAGCATGCATCTTTAGCAGTTCCTTTAGCTGGAGTTTTTTTATCCGATTTAGTCATGCGAGGTGCGACTTTCTCCCCGGGGACTACACCTTCAGCTTGGTCTTTGTTCCGTAGTCTGCAGTCTTCGGTGTAATGGCCTTTCCGCGTTTAGTGTTCACAAAACACTTGCATCGTACTGTTGTCTCATCCAAAACGACAGTCCTTGGCCCTATGACCAACACGGTTACACAAGAAACACCTAATTACTTTTGGTATAGTACTCGCCATTCCTGTCTTTGCATCGCCCTTCACTTTATGAAGTTTTCCCTTCGACTTATTCAAATTTCTGGAGCCTTGCGCTTCAAAAACTGATCAGCACATTCAACATAGTCGTCAAGCCATTTCAAAGCTCGTTCTTTAACTGGCCCTGGCGTTCCATAAAAAGTACAGGAAGAAATTTTGCTGCCAAATGTGACGTAATGAAGTCAGACATTGAGAAAGGTGTCCGAACTATCCTCAGTACACCTGCGCAAGCATAGGTAGTAATTTTTTCGTCGTTGTCCTTGTTGGAACTCTGCGAAGTGGAAACAAAATGGCGGAATGCGATAACGATGACACTCGCCACAACGCAATAATAAATGGCACCTTACTGGCTAACTACTAGATCAGTAGCTATCGTATTTTTTTATGTTGTTTCTAATATGCTTTACTTGCTATTTGCGAAGTGGGTCTCCCTTAACACTAACGTATCGCCAGCAGCAGTGGACAATGTTCATGTCCTAAATATAGGACACCAGGGTATAATGTACTAGAATACGGGCTCTGAATGCATTCAGGCTAATCCAGATGTGTAGCTCTTGTAAAAGCTCCCGATTTCTTGCTATTCCAGTCGAGAAACCAGCCCACATCACTTGGATGTTATTTAAGGGGTGTCTAATAGTCAGACAGTTCGTTATTAATTTTAATTAGCATTATGAAATGTATTGATGGTGTGTGATGGAGCTAGAAGACAGTGATCATGAAGTGTAAGTTCAATCAGCTTGCCCTTGCAAACATAGGCGGGATTGATTCCTGCACTACAAAGCAGGATTCGGCAATTTTTTACGATGTTGGATCTTCCAAAGTGTTCAATAGGTAGACGGTGGCCATTGTGTATCACGAGCGCAAAGACTTGCTATTGGACAGTTTGGGTGCTGTAACTAATACGTGGTTGCTGTAAGTAAGTTTCGAAACGATAAATTGCACTTAAAGGGTTCAAATAGATGTATTAAAATTCACCACATTTCACTTCACGCGTAATCCTCGCACTCTCATAATTCTCGCACCCCCCCCCCCCCATCGCCCACCAACAATATGTACGATTTTTTTGCTCGAGTAATTATCGCACCCCCGAAAATTGCCGCAATAACGTTGTCTGCTCGTTCCAGCCGTATATGATGACATGATGATGATGATAGGTGGCTGTTCCCTTTGAATCGGGTGGTCACAGATAGTGTGACTTAGCCGGTAAGAAAAGTAAAAAACAAGAAGAAAGAAAAAGGCGAGAGATAGAAAGTAATTTTCAATCCTGGATAAATCCGTGACATACCAAATTAATCGGGTTTGGCAAAACCAGCTGTCTGGTCGGCTCCCAAAATCAAGTTGTAGCTATTAGTGTCTACTTTGTTGTTGATTCTTTTTTCTCACTATCTAAATCTTTGGTTTCTTTTTTTTTAACATACTGTCTTCACTATACAACTCCCCCCCCCCCCCTTTTTTTTTTCGTTGTAAGCAATAATGCAGTTATCGTCCATATGAGACTATATGTTCTCTTGGCCAATCCCCCAGAGTGGGTACGAGCCATGGATTAGAGGATACAAACAAACAAACAAATAGAAAGTCTCGGAAGAGACAGCGGGGCACACACTTGTCACACAAGTCTTTTTGCACTATATAAGTGCCGTGTCTGTCCTGTCAGTCCCTATCGCATAGTAGCCTTCCACCACATTTGCAGACGAGCCTTTGTTGTCGCCACGGCAGTGGCGTCGTTGGCGTCATGATCTTCTGCTGCAAATCCAAGTGCTTGAGGCAGAGTGATGCCCTCTGCTGGCCGTGGAGAAAGACGGGCGCAATCCAGAATCAGGTGCTCAGCTGTCTCGTTCGTTTCGGAGCAGCAGCGACAGATAGCAGCTTGAACCTGTGGGTCATGATCGAAACGACGATGATACGTGAGCGTACGCAACGCTCCTGCACGTGCCTCAAACATCAGAGCACTTCCTACGCTGTTGTCATAGAGTTTTTCCCTGCCTTGTTCAGCCTTGTATTTCCCATACATCCGCAGGGTAGACTTACGCAGCGCTCCTGATCGCCATTGGGCGCTTTCTACCTCTCGGACTTGAGTGCGCACCGAACATGGTGTGAGGCCTTCGGGTGAGCCACCGTCTGTTTCGCCGAAGACGCCGAATTTCCCACGCAGCCGGTGAACTCTATTCGACCACTGGGTCCGAATACCCTTGAGGGATAGGTACCGGAAAATGCGCCTGGCCCACCGCGAGTCGCTCAGACACTGGAGGCGGTCCTCAAACGCTATTTTGCTGCACGCCTCCTTGGCTTCGAATGATGACCAGCCGATGTCTCCCTGGACTGCCTCCGTGGTTACCCTTCCATGACAGCCGAGGGCCATGCGGCCCACCTCTTTCTGCGCACGCTCAAGCCATTCGTGGGTGCTCGTCGATAGGCACAGGACAGCGTTTGCGAAAGTCAGGCAAGGCACATGTACCCCCTTCCATAGCTCGCGTACAATTACATACCGGTTGAAACCCCACAGGCAGCACTTACGTAGGGTGCCGATCGCTCGTTGTGACGACTGCCTCATCTTGGCCTCGTGGACGTCGTAACACTCTCTATCACAAAGTGTCACCCTGAAGTATCGGTACTCGGTGCTGCGAGGGATCGGCTGGCCAATCGGTAGCACCAGCTCGCGTTCGTCCGCTGGCCCGGAAAAACGTAGCACCGCCGATTTTTTCGCATTGAACGTGAGTTTCAGCGACGCCAGGTGGTGGGCGGATATGTCTTTGAGGTTCTGCAGCTGATCGGTGTTTTTCGCTAAGAGCACCAGGTCATCCGCGAAGACCAGTCCCGCAGTGTCCAGACCTGTGGCGACCTGGCATATTGGAACCGTAGCGCAAAGCCAAGGTGCGAACCAGTAAGGTCCCGCTCTAGCCCCGCAGAGTAAAAAGCATGAACAGTAGCGGGGAGAACGGACACCCTTGTTTCAGACCTCGGCGAACCGACACCGGCTCCGTACAGGTCTGGCCAAAAGTCGCAATCACCATGTTGTTGCTGTAGACACGCTGGAGGAGGTCGATCCCCGTTGGCGGCATGTCGATATTCTGCATGCAGCTGAGCAGTGGATCGTGTGGAACGCTATCGTGCGCTTTCGACACATCCAAAAAGCAGGCCACCAGACCACGGGACTCCTTTCTTGCGATTTCAATGGACTGTGTGAGGACAAACAGGTTGTCGTCCGGGCGTCGGCGTTTCCTGTTTGTAGCTTAGGAGCCCATTCGCCTCTGCCCATCCGTTCATCCAGCGTTTCAGTACCTGGGCGAATACCTTGTACGTAACGCTAGTTACTTTGATGGGTCTGTGGTCGCTGAGGAAGCTGGCATCTCCTCCCCGTTTCGGCACCAGACATACGCGACTTTGGAGCCAGTCAGCTGGTATCGGGTCCCCTTGAATGATGCCTGTGGGTGATTCCACGAGAGATCGACGCGGGTCCAAAAGTTGATATTTTAGATTTCATTGAGTATTTTATATTTCGTGTACATCTCACCAGGTAGCCCGAAAGTCAACCTCGTTTTATGATTAACGGCATGACTTACGAGAAAAAAATTATCAAACTTCACCTACACGGAGGCACCAATTTCGTCACCTGTCATTTTCGAAAATCGCAGATGCTATAAAAAGACAAATATTTTTGTTTCAAGGAAGATATTTTTTACCTGAAATGCATGTCTAATGAAGAATGAATTCATATGGTTTCAAGTTTGTAGACCTTAAGAAAATATCTTTTAAAAATGTCTAATTTTGCGACAGTTTAAAATAAGTTACGTGTTCCCCATTTTTTTTTCTCCGAAAGTAATGCAAGCAGCGTTTTCAAACTTGACACGTTTAAAGAATATAGTGTGTTCATTAGGTACATAAATTATTGATGTCGTAGGGCAAATGTATATTTTTATATACTGCCTCAAAGTTTTCATATTGGCAAAAGTGTACTTCAATGAAATTTGAATAATAAAAAAACCCATCTTCGATTTTTCTTAAAATCTCGTAAATACACAACCGAAGGCCATCATGCAGTAACATAGAAAAACGTGTTGCATTATTTTGTTTTTAGCGACAATATTCGTGGTACAAATCAGAGCTTTTCGAGAATGCACTGATAAGTTGAGAAATCTAGAAATCGGAACGGAAAAGCGGCAATGAGCTTCAAACGCGAGTAAACATCACCGCATTTGGTGAAGAAATGCTGTTTTAGCAGATAGGAGTAACTATTTTGAACATGATATTCTACAGTATCTGAATTCACTCTTATACGTAGAGCACTGAGACTTCTAATAGGTGGTGCCTCTCCATTACTGACACACAGATGGAGCTGCTGTGACGGCCATGTGTTTTCAACACGTTGGGTAAGAGAATTGAATATTGAATGAGTTCATAAACGATTCATAACAAATTTTTATCATTTGGGGCACGAAGACTGCCGCGTTAGACTGAAAAACACGCTTTAGGGCAAGTTGTCATCCGTCGTCTGATCTACAAATTAATTTCTGTGCGCCAAATCTCGGAGGCAATGCTTTAGATTATATGGTTCAAAGTAGGGACAAAGATTACGCCTCCCGTAATTTTATCGACGAAAACATTGTGAAATTCATTTTAACGTACTATACTTCAGTTTTGCATTCGCACTGTGGATACTTGCGCACGCTGTTTTACGTCTGCTCTCATTAAAGCTGAGAGACATAGGAACAGACGACAGATAGATCACTTTCGTGCTGCTGGTTTCACGCATAGTTGCATTGCCAGTAATTTGAGCCTCAAGGAGCGTGGCGATGGCTGACTACTTCAGCCGGGATAGAGTTTCTTGTTCAGATTACCTCATGTTGCATAAAAAGAAAATACCTTATCAAAGAAACTTCCGCAAGGTAGAAGACATCGGCCTGTTTGCCCTCCAGAAGCGTTTGCCGAAAGCTGCCCGCCATGCACATAACAACGACCACGTCTGCCAGAGCTGCTTCAGACTCCTCAGAGATATGCTGTTTTCGTCTAATGGCTTCTCAGCTGAAACAGCTGATGAGTTTTTGCCGGAAGAAGAAAAAGGCAGAAGTCAAGAGCGGTGCGTAAACACGCCTGAAGCATTGTCACATATGCGACTGGAGAAGCTGCATGCGCAAAATAGCAAAGTTCATGCAGAGCCAAGACAACTTAGCAGCAATTCTACAGTAACCGTGAAATGTCACCGTAACGTGTGTAACCGCTACTTTCAACCATCAGATCTAAAATGCAGTGTGTTTGCCCAGTGGTTCAAGAACTTCAAGCAAGCCTATGAAGCGTGTTCTTCGTATCAAGAGCGCATGCGTTTGTTGACACTTTTGCCGAGCGATATAGAGCGCCGAAAGCTCCAAGCGCTTATACCAAACTTGTCAGCTTACATGATATACAGATCCCGACGCTGGCGCGCAAAACACGGGATATGGTTAGCACTAAATTAGGTAAAAAAGACACGGCTGAACCCAATGGACGTCCAGGCAGCTATGGCTTACTACTCCAAAGATGAGGATAGCTGCTCTCGGCAGAGTCCCAACAAAAAAAGATGTAGTATCTGTTATCATCGACGAAAAAAAAAAAGAGCTTGTTTCGAAAAGGTTTATGACCCGTTCGGTGCGAGAGGCTTACCGTCTCTTCAGAGAAGCTAATCCGAACACGTCTATTGGGCTCTCAAAGTTTTATTCAATGAGGCCGAAGTGGGTTCTTCTTGCACCACACCAAGAAGTGTGAATTTGTATATACTGTGCTAATGCCACGGAGTGTGTTTCTGCCCTACAAGACGTCACCGATGGTGCCTACACGGCGGACTTCTTGAAATGTCTTTGCAGCTCCCCTACTAGTGATTGCTTTTTTTAGGCCATTGTGACTATTGTGCTAAGGGGGACGCTCTGACAGCCACATGTTTAGGAATCCCTGAAGATATTGAGGTAGCCTATGCAGTATGGGAAAATGGCGATCTAGTAAAAAAAAAAAAAAAGAACAGCCCAGACAAGTGCTTTTTCTGCGAGAGCTAAGTCTATGGTTTGTGAAGTGGATTACCCATGATTACATAAGATACACTCAAGAATCAGCAATACGCCAGGCGAAAGAGAACCAAGAAAAAGAATCTTGCATTTTTCACTTTGATTTCACCGAAAATCGGACAGCCATTTTACCGAATGAGGTACAGTCGTATCACTGGCACAAAAGACAGGTGTTTATATTCCCGTGTGTCGTCACAAGGAAGCAATCAATTCAAAGTTTTGCCGTCATCAGTGATGACACATGCCATGATGCTGCACATGCCTGTTCTGCTCTACAAATAATTCACAACTATATGAAGGAACAACTTAAGCCTGACACGCACGTTACTTATGTTTCTGATGGTGCATGCAGTCACTTCAAAAACAAGTACCAGTTGTTCGAGTTATGTCAGAAAGATCATATATCAACAAAGTGGATTTTTTCGTCCACAGGACATGGCAAGAACTCTTGTGACGGCGTTGGTGACCTACTAAAGCATCAGGCTACGCTCTACAACCTCAGAGCGGCAAGCTCAGCTGTGATTATGTCAGCATCCTAAATGGTGGCGCAAATGAGCGCGAAGCTCAAGAATGTCAAGCTTCTGTGTGCAAATGCAGATGAGCTAGAAACATTCCGTCAGTTTAAGAAGAGCCAGTGGAAATCGTTGCCACGTGTTCCAGGCATACGTTCTTGGCATGTTTGGCAAAGCACATCTGAGGGCACTGATCGTGGTCGTGTTTTGTTAGCGTCACGTACTGCTAAATGTGATCTGCAAAAGATGCAGCCATTTTGAGCGCATCTCTTGTTTCACGCAGTCATCGCCAAAATACCAGTGAGGGTACTTCAAGCGCATATGCTTTTTCTAGCGAGACCCAACCCTTGCGTTGGAACATTTTCATGTTTGAGTTTATCTGCAAATATAGACAGATGTTTTGCAACTGAGTTACAGTGTTGAAGATTTCCTCCATTAGAGTTGTGTTAGCAGGAGCATAAACGCGCCTTCATGGGTACGTATTTGTCACAGTGCTAAAACAGCCTTTCTTCACCAAGTGCGGTCACGTTTACTCGCGTTTGAAGCTTATTGCCGCTTTTCCGTTCCGATTTCTAGATTTCTCAACTTTCAGCACATTCTCGAAAAGCTGTCATTTGTACCACGAATATTGTCGCTAAAAACAAAATAATGCAACACGTTTTTCTATATTAATGTATGATGGCTTTCGGTTGTCTATTTACGAGATTTTAAGAAAAATCGAAGGGGGGTTTTTTATAATTAAAATTTCTGTGTACACTTTTGCCAATATGAGAACTTTGAGGCAATGTATAAAAATTAACATTTGCCTTACAACAGCAATAATTTATGTAGCTAATGAACACACTATATCCATAAAACGTGTCAAGTTTGAAAACGTTGCTTGCATTACTTTAGGAGAACAAAAATGGGGAATACGTAACTTATTTTAAACTGTCGCAAAATTAGACATTTTTAAAAGCTATTTTCTTAAGGTCTGCAAACTCGAAACCGTATGAATTCATCCTTCATTAGACATACATTTCAGGTAAAAAATATCTTCCTTGAAACAAAAATATTTGTCTTTTTATAGCATCTGCAATTTTCGAAAATGACAGGTGTAGAAATTGGTGTCTCCGTGTTGGTGAAGTTTGATATTTTTTTTTCTCTTAAGTTATGCCGTTAATAATAAAACGAAGTTGACTTTCGAGCTACCTGGTGAGAGGTACACGAAATATAAAATACTCAATGAAATCTAAAATATCAACTTTTGGACCCGTGTCGATCTCTCGTGGAATCACCCCTGTGTAGATCGTCGCCAGATGCTCCCCGGCTCGTTCGCCAAGGCATTTCACGAGTCCTGCCGCAATGCCATCCAAGCCTTTTGCTGTCTTGGAGCTAATTTTGGACATAGCGCGATCGGTGGCCAGTCGTGTCACTTTCCATAGGCTGTCCTTAGGATTGGCAGTCCCGCATGCTGTGGGAGAAGTGGGCGAGTCGAGGGGTTGAGTGCTGTCGTATATCCCTCGTATGTGGGCGGTGAGATGTCGCACAATATCTTCCACCTTTTCTTTCGTGTTCTCGTCCCGAAGTTCACACACGGGCGCTTCGCGTTCGAGCGATGCCATGTATGACCAAAATTTGCCCATGCTGTTTTTTCCGGCACTCATCAGCGACTGCAGAATTCGTTGATTGTTCGCCGGGATTTTCGCTGATAGCGCGCGCCGTCTGACGCCATCTCTTAAGCATCAAGCGTACTATTATTGCACAAAGATTCAGTTCAATTCAAGCCAAGCCAAAGCGGCACAGAACGCCTACCGAAGAGCACTAAGGCTGTTCATGTCTGTCCATTTTTCTATTCCACTATGTTAGTACCGTACATAAAGTATTTTCTCTCTTAAACTTGTTATGAATGCTCAAGGCACAGCACCCACTCGAGGTCCCACTCAAGTGAGACCGGTGGTTTGCAGTTGCAACACAGCTCAGTCTCAAGCCTAAAAGCTACAAAAATTGTGTGTTCCCATTACACTTGACACTACATTAACTCAGTAGTTGACAAACAGAAGCAATGCGCACCTAAGCGAAAAAATTGCCCCGTATCTGCATGTTACACTGCAAATGTCGTCGAAAGACGATAGTCTTTCGTCTAGAGAAAGTGAACAAAACGTTTATTGATGTTCTGCGCAAGAAAATCAGTGAATGGTATTCTGGAGGCGCTGCGTTAGGGTGGCTAGAATGGCGCAGTGGAGGCAAACAAGCGCATCAAATCACGTCATGGATGTATGGATAGATTAATGTGCTGTACCCTTTAAAACGGGCGGCGTCTAACGCCACCTAGCCGCAATGCTTAGTGAACCAAAAACTAGATTTATCTTTATTTTTTTCTTTAAATAGTGAAGTATAGGACTAGCATGTTGCAGTGAATGGTTTAATTTCCACTTGTGCCTTGACTTTAGCCACCAATCAGATAACCTCCTTGTAGTTAATTCTACCCGCTTAAAGTCTATTTTGCCCTTCCTGTCTCTAAACCCCAGTGCTTTGAAAAACTCTGCGCCATCATCTTGAACTATAGGGTGAAGCCCTTTACAGAACATTATCAAGTGTTCGGTAGTTTCCTCCTCCTCTCCGCATGCACTGCATACCGTGTCTACCCCTTCGTATTTGGCCCGATATGTCTTGGTTCGCAATCCTCTTGTCCTTGCCTCAAACAGTAGAGAACTACCTCGAGTATTATGAGCGCCATCCTTTCCTTGGCAATTTCCTGCTTAAAAGTTCAATGGATCTCTAGTGCGGACTTCTTCATCATGCATGATTCTCCACATGTCAGTATCCGTTTCTTTCACCTTCTTCTTGATTGATAGTTCTCTTTGGTTTGGCCCCCTGCTGTTTTCTAAGTATTTACCCGTCAATTTTCTAGTTCGCTTCCTCCATTTTGTAGCGACATTCCTTATGTACATTCTTCATGTCACCTATGAAACATAAGCGCCATCTGACAGTTATCTTAGAAAACAAAGCGCGCGCACGGTGTGCGCACTCGTCTCTGAGGTGATAAGGTGTAGAACGCAAGACGATGGGTAGGTGCCACCACCGTGTCGTCTTAGCAAAGCGTTGAAACACTTGCCTTTCGTGCAAGCGTTGCATGGTCAGCGCAGCGTGATAAATGCTACGGTCCTTAAAATTGCTTATCTAAATAAAATATATAAATTATATAAAATAAATAAAATATAAACATAAATAAAACATATAAGCATATAAATTGCCTTGTCTAGTAAAAGATATACATGCAAAATATTGACGTGTTGTTATGGTGCCTCAGATATGCGCAATGATGGCTTTTTAATTGACAATCTCACAAGTATGAAAGCTGAACCTTGAGCAATATTGGTGGGTGCTGCGGATGGAGTCGGCCGTTTAAAGTATAGGCTGGTAACTCCGATGCTTTCTAGTGTGCCGTTAAGAGTGGACAAACAGGCAAATGTACAGACAGACAGACCAAATTTTTTGCGTTGGAGGTCCCAAAGAAAGACCATCGTCTTTAAAAAAAAAATGTTTATGCTGCTTTTTCGACGTTATCCCAGCTGCGGCGGCTGCATTTCTTATGGAGGCGGAAATGTTGTAGGCCCGTGTGCTCAGATTTGGGTGCATGTTAAGGAACCCCAGGTGGTATAAATTACCGGAGCCCTCCACTACGACGTCTCTCATAATCATATGGTGGTTTTGGGACGTTAAACCCCACATATCAATCATTTTTGTGACGTTCGCAGCCTTTTGTTTACCGTATTTACTCGCGTGATCCTCGCACCCCCGACATCACCCGACAAAAATAAAATTTTTTTTTCCTCGAGTAATTATCGCATCCCCGAAATTATCCGCAATAATGTCGTCTGCTCGTTCTAGCTACTGATGATGATAGCGTGCGTTGTCTGGCGCCATTTTCTAAGCATAGAAACACTTTCGCATAAAGTACAGTGTACTAGAATAGAGGCGTACTATTATTTCACCGATATTCAATTCAATCCAATCCAAGCCAAAGTGGCAAGTGCGCGTTGCGGCATGGCGTTGCGGCGTGTTTTGTATGTTGTGTCAATAATCTTGTCACGTTATGGGGCGATACTGAAGCCACACGGCTGCTTTAAAACTGAAAGTGATTGATCATGCACTAAACAGTGGCATCAGGGCCGCCAATAGGCCCTTTGGAGTCGACGAATTTTGTGTTCGCTACTGGTGACGGCAGCCGAAAGCCACCAAGACGTGTTGGGCCTGCCGTGTGTCAGACTGGGATTGATGGTAAACTTTGTTTCTTCAGAGGGAAACTGCGGACGATTCTGTTAAGTAGCCATAAGCCCAATACTGACATCCTACGCTTACCTTTTGAGGGCTCTTGTTGAGTGACGAACGCTACCGCAATGCCCACAAGCTTTGCGTATCGTATTCTAATTCTCGACTGTTTGCTTCCACTTTTTGTGTCAATCTTGCCTTGTGTCAAACCTCTGCTTGTATTGTTGAGGTAAATTTTAATTAGTACTTTTCAAAGCTTGCTGTTGCTGGCGTGAATCCCTATTTGCGACCACTTCGTTTTCTTTTCCGCTCTGTACGTTTTCGTGGAAAGTTTTCCCCGCGTAATTCTCGCACCCCCAACTTTGCATCGCTTTTCTGCCGAAAAAAGTGCGAAGATTATGCGAGTAAATACGGTACTAAGGCCTGGTGTCCGATATATAGAATATGGAGCCTTTTTTTTTTTTAATACTTATGGGATGCTCAGAAAAAATATATTTTCGTGTTCTTGAGGTTGTAGTAACTCCAAATCAACGAGAAAGAAAAAAAATATCTGCTGGTTAAAAATATTCAGGGCTGAAACAGTTAAGGAAAACTCTTAGGGCTGGGTTAAAACACGTCACGAATCGCTCGATTACGATTCTTTCTCGGACACCTTCATAAGTCTTCTCTGTGTCGGACATTTTCATCCATCTCTCAAAATAATTTGTCAACTACAAACTAACTGTTTACCCGTCTGTGCATCTTCGGGTTTACATTTCCAAATCTAAGGCCGGAATCCTTCTGCTGTTAGCTTGAATTGCTGAAAGAGCGCTTTTTACAGTGGAAGCTGTTACGAGATCAAAACTCGAGTCACGCGCGGCGCCGTAGTTGTAGTTCTCCGCCGCTGCCGGCGTCTGTGACCACATCACGCGAAATTAGAAAAAAAAAACAAAAAAACTAGTACATATCGAACTGGTGTCCGCTGGTTGCCAGTCCAGTATTCTGCCACTGAGCCACGCCCATGCTTGAAACTTCTTGGCAAACTTGCCTTAGGCAGGCTTGATGTCTGGGAAAGCTATCACGTTGATACGACTTATACCGCGTTTTAAAACAGCGAAAAAACAACCGGTCATCGCACAATGCGTATAGCGTAACGAGTGGGTCGTGCAACCCATTACAAAAGCTTGTTCTTGTTCACCTATTAACTGTGGCGCATACCCACTTCAGGCATAATTTCTCATCCTCATCATCCACTGCATGAGGGATCAGCACAAAATTCCTACTTTGAGGCAGTCAGGCCAAGCTCGACTGCTGCATCGCGGGCTCTCTAGTCTAGGAATAATATTATCCGCATAAAACACCCAATAATAAGAAGCCGCAGCCAAAAACAAAGGCTAGAACAACGTAAAAAGAAACTTGACAGGATGTTTCCAAGGGCGCATTTGAACTCGCAATGTTGCCAGAGACAAGACCAGCAGGCGCTAGCAAAATCGTCTATATGCACCAAAACCACAAATATATCAACAGCATGTGACGAATGATACTGGGGGTAAAGGTAACTGAAATCGCCAAAGATTTGGACTGTTGCATCACATTTTACCACTGGAGCCAATGGGGTTACCCATCCTGCATGGAAAACTGGTGAAATGTCTTCGGCCAGGAGTTGATCTAGCTCCGCTGAGACGATGTCTCCGCCGAGCTACAATGGTCAAACAATAAACCTTAACCGATTCATTGTTTCACTTTAGTGTCCCCTTAGCATTCGGGCAAAGATATTTCTCTTTCTTCTGCTTCTTTTGTCAGGAAAATAAATTATTTTTCAGGAGGATGTTGACAAAGCGGTAAAGGCTGCTCGAGCGGCGTTCATCCGAGGCTCGGAGTGGAGAACGATGGACGCCTCAAAGAGGGGAAAGCTGATTCTCAAGCTGGCAGACCTGATGGAAGAGAATTTGGATTATATGGCTGTGAGTGCAACATAAATAGCTCAACGTCATTATGAAAGTATGAGTTCAATGTTTACGTATGGTGTCAGTCGGTAAATTTTTCCGTTGCCCGCTTCGTGTGCGCAAGCGGGGTATAGAAGGGTATTTTTGGCAATCATCACTCGTGTTGGTGCTACACGTCCCGAAGAAAGGAGCCCCTTCTTCCGTACGCACCTTCGCATTCTAAATTAGTCAAATGGGGCATCACCAATCTGTGCTTTAGAAATGTACTCCTAAAAAGATCACAGCATATCCACGGTGTGAACGATTATGACGTCCGTCCTTCTGTCGGTCCATCTGTCTGTCCGCCTATTTGTCTGTGTGTCCGTCATTTGTGTGTCCGTTTGTCTGAGTGTTCATTCGTGCATCCATTCGTTCGTACGCACATAAGTTCGTCTGGGCGTCCGTCCATGCTTCGGTCCATTCGTTCGTCTGTCTGTCTGTCTGATACGGCCAGTGATGCCTGATGCAGGGCTAGGTTAGACTAAGAAGAGCGTCCCCCGAAAACTGAGCATCTCACTTGGAAAAGCTTTGGCATTTCGCCAGTTTCACCCATCTGCGCAGCTGGCTACCCTAAGCAGCTGCTCACGTCAGTGGCTCACAGCTTGTTCAAATATACACACTGGAAGTCCTGAGGCCGCTTTGCAGACACGCAGAAGCAAAGTGGTTGTTGTGACATATCTGCATTACCTGAGCCACAACCTAAAAAAGATTGGCAAAAGAGTTGGTGTAGCCATCATGTTTTCCGTCCCATTAAAGCTTTCTTGGTTGTGTGCATGTGTAAATAGTCCTACGCAGAAGCATTATAATAACTACAGCGAAAAAAAAAACGTCACGATCAGTTTGTACCATGCGCGTGGAGGGTGTTCTCTACTGTATCACCTTGTCATGTAGGAAAAAGTATATTGAGCAAACGGGCAGATTCCTGATGATCGCATACGAGAACATTCTAACAATGTAAGCAAGCTGGCAACGAGTCTGCCCAGAGGACAGGAGCCCGCCAGAGTTTCCGGGAGATGTCGAGGAGAGGAGCCGGAAGCTGTTAATTACAGTAACTTTTGTTTACATAATTTATAGGTAGCGTGTTGCTATACATGATGGGGTTAGCATCATGGAAGCGTTCGAGCTTCTGTGAGCTTCTCGGAGCTTGTGAGAGCTTGTCGGGAGCGTCTCAGCGCTAGCTTTTATGTCCTAGTTTTCTCAGGATTCCCTGCATTGAAAAACAATGGAAGCCAGGACAGTCCAATCAGTCCAATGAAAATTGCCATCTTCACCTCCGCCCTCGAAAGGGGAAGGTGAAACGCCGCCTCCTTTCTGACCCAGGAAAGATGGAAGAACGCCCGGTTTGTTTCATGACAAGGGAGAAAACACTGCACACCACGCATTACGCGGCACAGCTCGAAGACGTTGAGTTCTCGGCTGTCTGTTGCAGTGATGTGTATGCGGCACCAGGCAGACCACGGTTCGCGGACACGATGGCATGGCGGTGAACGTGAGAACGCACTCGAACACGGATCTCAGTTGCTTGGCTTATTGTTCGCGGCACTTCGACCACCAAAGACACACAGAGATAACTACCCCTTTTTAAGACGTTTGGACTGTAAACAGCCCTTCATAGGCCGTCAGTTGGTCGGGTAAGTTCAAAGAAATCTACGAGTGGAGGCGGTTGCGCCGCAAAATATAAAGTTAGGCGTGCGCGTCGTTGTCGCTTGTGGTTCACCTTTGAGAGCGCTGTCTCGTAACAGTCTCACATCCAAGCGGCGTCATGTCAGGGAGACCGATCATAACAGAACACTGCGTGCACTGTGACGATTAGCCCATCTTTAATAAAAGTGAAGTGATTACGAGAAATTCAGATCAGATGACCAGGGAAATTGCCGAGGTGTTCGAAATTAACAAAAGCAAAGGTTGTGGATGGTAATCTATTTCATTGTCTTAACAAGAGATATCATTCTTGTAGCGGTAATCATGGCGGTTTCGCCGTAAAGCGATGTATTGGTGCGAAGGTGGTTTGGGCATTTTTTCCATCTCTCTTGTGCGTCGGTATTTATGCTGTTATCAAGTGCAGCAAACCTCAGTTATTAGTAGCCACGTGTCCTCGCGTTTTCGTGCTTCCTTGCTCTGAAACATGAGATGCAGTGCCAACTAGCCCCTCAGTCGGTTTTATTGAATTTATGCTGATTTAATGGATTGCGACTCAAAAAAAATATACCTGAGGCCACACTCGTGTTTTTCAAGCCCACGAAAGTGCTTACTAAGCAAATGAAAATAAAAACGAAATAAAAAAAGAATGGTTGACGAAGACAGCTATAGGCAGGCCGCTGGTCGCGTGTTTCAAAAATTCAGACTCCTGCTATTGATTAAATCTGACAATACAGTCAGCTTCTTCTGTGTAGTTTATTACTGGCCATCTGCTTTTGTTGGCTTTGAGAACGTTTTCAAAGCTGATTGCCGCTCTTTTCAGAGCCTGGAGACCCTCGACAATGGCAAACCTTTCAAGAGCGCAGTGGGGGATGTCATGGCTGCCGTAGCCACCATTCGATATTTTGCTGGTTTTGCAGACAAAGTTCACGGCAAAACTATACCCATGGGTGAGTCCTGGTCAGCCAGTGTTTCATGCATGCCTGCACTGACAGTCCTATTCAAGATTGCGCACTGATCATTCCGTGTAAAATTGAAGGAATAATTTCTTAGCATTAAGGCTACAGATTTATAGTCATTACGTCCAAAGATTTATAGGCAAAACAATTTGATGTCTCTACAAACTTGTAGAATTAATTTCACTAGGCCTAAAAGTGCGATATTTTATCCAAATATTTACTCACGTTTTCCATACTGTACCCTAGTCTGGGGTACAACATCAACCACCAACTTTAATAAACTAGAACAGCTGCAAAAGAAGGTGTTCAGAAATTTCGGAACTTAAACCGGGCACCCAAGCCTACTACTACCCACTGCTTTGCTATTCAATAAACATATGCTAAAAGCTTTTAAATGACACGGTTATAAACTCTCCCTTTATATTGTAACGAACAAATACAGCGCCGGAAGCTAAAACAGCGATTTATTAATGGCGAACTTGTGCCCGTAAACTAAATACACAAAGGTTGTCCTAAGCTCGCTAGTGAAAATCTTGTCAACCTCTTTTGCGTCTCGCCTCGTGCCGCTCTTTCGAAAAACCGCCAGCCTTCTTTTTCCAGTGCGTGTTGTGGTGACACGTGCAGCCAGCGTTACGTGGGGCGTTTAGCTTGGCGCGTTTGGCTTGTCAATTAGTGTGGCAGAATTCATAAGAGCAGGAAGCGGCGCAAGACTTCGGTAGGTGCCTAACAACTTGCGGCAATATGCATAAAAACAAGCTTCCGAAACACGCAAAACACACTCATCATAACTACAGCATACGTAACAGGCAAACATCAGTACCCCCTACACGCACTAACTAGGGTAGAGCTAGACTAGTGTATTGCATACAAACTCTTTACAATTCTTTAAAAGCCCACATAAATTTCAGTGCTTCTTTCAGTGTGTCCAAATCAGATGTGCATGATCACTTCATGAAGATATAATTTTTTCGTGTGTGCATCATGTTTACGAGTGCTCCGATGTTCCTTGTATGTGGCTTTTAGATTTTCTTCGTATTATGCTGTTTGTTTTTGTTTACGGTGTTTACAACAATGTAGAATCCGCTGCATGTGCTGCCCTCTGTAGGCCCCCAGGTCCTGTCGAGCTGTTTGCACAGCTTTTTGTCTTGGGGGACCCCTATAAATTCTGGTGAAAATAAAGTGGAGTCTGATTTTGATAATGAAAAAATTGGCAGATCCCACGTACAGGCATGAGCACAAGTGTGCAGACCACGAGATCGCGTGGCCGAAGGCATGGAAGCGCTATCTAGCGACGAGACGCCATGCTGCGGTGGGCAAGCGCATCCCGTCATATCACTTGGCTTCTCGTGTCGCTCTCTCCGACGCGCTCGTAGCCAAAACGACACATGGGGGTCGCTGCCTTTGCTCTACCAAATTTGTGCAGTTTTTTTTTGTTATGATAGAAAGTATACGTACACTCTCAGCTCAATTTTGTCACCGGCGTTGTTGTCACTCACTGTATATTTATACGTACCTCTATATATGTAAACTCAAGAAAAACAAATTCGGCAGATCCCACGCAACCGGGAATCGACGTTACGCGAAGCATGCGTTGGGAAGGTGACCGTGTTGCAATTTTTTTATCGGGCAACATGTCACGAAGTGACAATAAACATATGTACAAATGTTGCACGCTCAAGCATATGTGGAAGAGTTGCAGATGTTTATATAACCAGTTGTTTGCACTTGTGCAACGATGCCAAGTGGAACATTTGTATTAGCAACACTAGAAGCTGATATGAAGCGCTGATGCTCAGGA
The DNA here is from genome assembly GCF_043290135.1 of Rhipicephalus microplus. Classification (NCBI taxonomy): domain Eukaryota; kingdom Metazoa; phylum Arthropoda; class Arachnida; order Ixodida; family Ixodidae; genus Rhipicephalus; species Rhipicephalus microplus. The sequence goes on from NC_134707.1 coordinate 2,264,789, forward strand.
CGATGCTGGCTCTGGACACTGCTACATAAATCAACTTCAGCACATGGTAACTAACCACAGTTGACGTTAACCCGATGTGACGGCTGTATCAAAGGAGTACATATGTAATGTTTATAAAATTGGGTTGCCAGCACTGCAACCACTATTGACATTTTGCGAAGATTGGTGTCTATTTGAAAAGCAGTTCCGAGACCTGACGTAGCTCTGTGGTGGAATGCTTGACTGCCACGCAGAATGCTTGGGTTCGATTCTAGTTGTGACCCAGACATTTATTATTTGCATTTGTCGAGTCGATGCTGCCGATGTCAGGTATTTCTTAATGCTCATGTGTTAAAATTGCCCATGTGTGTTCTCGTAGTTCTTGAGTAAATACTAAGTGTCAATCACCTGTGGCAGATACCCACATACCAGTGGCACACACACGCACGTGGGTATGTGCCACTGTCTAGCAGGAAGTGTTTGATTACGTATGCGACGAGATTGTGATATTATTCATGTTTTGACCAGTGGGTAATATTCGTCAAAATATCTTCGGAACGATTTGGTAAATACCTCATTGTTCAGACGTGGACCTTTTCCCCAGGCTTCAAGAGCAACTAAACAGGGGTTGGGAGAACCGGTGCAACGCAACAGCGACAGTGATCGCAAGGAATGTATTTTGGTGTTTTTTTCAAGCTGCGGTGGGAAGTGGATGAGAAGTGAGCCTGAGGACTGAAACTTCACAATGTATCACTGGAATATGCTTAATTTAGCCACTGGACTATTTAGCGACCTGGACTCAAAACACTTGGCTTGATTCTATGTATATCATGGGTTGTTCGGCCACTCGTTTATTTGTGCATTTTTTTTCCTTACATAATACACGTGCTATGCGTGTGTGGAAGTACGCACACGTAGTTGTTTGACCACGTGTGCGTGTCAGTATGGACCCTTCATTCCTTCTTTCTCCTCTTTTTTTATTCCTCTCTCTCTCGGCTCGGCGATGAAATAAAAGCACGCTGCAGCCTAGTATATTTTGTCTGATGAAGATGTCATATATATATATATATATATATATATATATATATATATATATATATATATATTGCAACGAGCAAGGTTGCATAAAAACACAGGTTGTTATTCGAGAAACGTTAGCCACAACAAGCTGGTACAGGCAGGAACCCGGCAAGCACAATCCACACACGGACGTCAACGTCTTCTTTCACGCTGGCACAGAGCTGGCGCCACTATGCTTCGGTACAATTACTCCCCGCACAGAAAGGAGCCAACCTGGCGACCTAGGGAAAGGACTCGACAAGGGGGTCATAGCAAGGTTTGAGGCGTGATACGTGTACTGTTTCACGCCCACGGCAGCGTTGGTCCGAAGGTGGATCAATGGGCTCAACTTCATAGTTGACAGGAGATGTTTGCCGCACCACACAGTAGGGGCCATGGTATTTCGACGAAAGCTTCGGGGAAAGACCGGGAGGGGTAGACGGGACTCAGAGCCAAACCAGCATTCCTGGGTTATAGCGTACAGTAGACGCAGAGGAATCGTGGTCAGTTTTCTGGCGCCATCGGTCTTGTGCGGTAAATTAGCGAGCGAGTTGACGACACTCTTCGGCATAAGCAGCTGCTTCGGAAACAGGCGTCGCTTCGGAAACATCAGGCCTGCAAGGGAGAATGGTGTCTATGGAGCATGATGGCTCACGTCCGTAATGAGGAAGAAAGGAGAAAAGCCAGTGGTTGTTTGTGGCGCAGAGTTGTACACGTACGTGACAAAAGGGAGCACTTGGTCCCAATTAGTGTGGTCGTCAGAGGCGTACATGGCAAGCATATCTCCAAGGGTACGGTTAAAGCGTTCCGTCATGCCATTGGTTTGAGGATGGTATGCCGAGCATTTCCGATGGACAGTGCACATGCCTTGAGCAGCTCGTCGACAGCGTTCAAGAGAAACACGCGTCCACGGTCACTCAGTAATTCACTAGGTGCACCGTGTCGCAAAATGAGATGGTGAAGAAGAAAGGATGCAATGTCTTTCGCAGTGGTAGCAGGCAGCGCAGATGTTTCAGCGTAGCGTGTCAAATGATCCACGGCGACGATAATCCACCAGTTGCCTCAAAGAGAGTTGGGTAGAGGACAATAAATATTAATTCCGACGCGGTCGAATGGTCTCGCTGGGCAGGTTAAGGGTTGCAAAGGGCCAGCAGTGCTGTGAGAAGGCGTCTTGCGTTGTTGACACGTGATGCATAACCGAACGTACTGGCGAACGTGCCGATACATGCCGCGCCAGTAGTATCTTAGACGAAGGCGAGAGTAAGTCTTAAATACTCCAGCGTGGCTACACTGGGGGTCATCGTGAAAGGCAGCGCAGATGTCCGAACGCAAATGACGAGGGATGACAAGGAGCCACCTACGGCCGTCCGTCATGTAATTGCGGCGATACAACAAGCCTTCACGGACAGCAAAGTGTCTTGCTTGACGAGAGAGGTAGCGTGAAGTCGTTTCTGACGAACTGTGAGAGAGGACGTCAAGCAAAGAATTGATCCAAGGATCCTTGCGCTGTTCGGATGGCATGTCAGTGATGCTCAACGATGACGAATCGCAAATGGCAGTTGATAAGCAGGCAAGGTCAGGAGGCAGTGGAGAACGGGATAGTGCACCGGCGTCTGAATGTCTGCGTCCTGAGCGATAAACAACAGGGATGTCGTATTCCTGAAGGCGTAAAGCCCAACGGGCGAGGCGGCCAGTAGGATCTTTCATGGACGCTAGCCAGCATAAAGCATGGCAATCTGTGACAACATCAAACTGGCGTCCTTAAAGGTAAGTGCGAAATTTTCCTATAGCCCAAATGATAGCCAAGCACTTCTTTTCCGTGGCGGAATAGTTGGACTCTGCCTTCGTTAGTGTACGGCTGGCATAGGCGACAACGTACTCGTCGCAGCCATCCTTGCGTTGAGCGAGAATGGCACCGAGGCCGACACCACTTGCATCCGTGTGAATTTCAGTGGGTGCATTGAGATCGAAGTGGTGGAGAACTGGCGGAGACGTGAGTAGCCGGCGTAGCGCCATGAATGCCTCATCGCAGTGGGAGTTCCAGCCAGAGAGGTCCGCGCTACGGGAGAGAAGCTCAGTCAGAGGGGCAATTATAGAGGCGAAATTTTGAATGAAACGCCGAAAATAGGAACACAAGCCTGCGAAACTACGAAGCTCCTTTAAGGTAGTAGGCTTGGGGTACTCGGCAACGGCACGCAGTTTGGCAGGGTCTGGCGATATTCCTTCTTTTGAAACGATGTGGCCGAGAATCGTGAGTTTGCGGGCGCCAAAACGACATTTCTTGAAGTTTAGTTGCAACCCGGCTGCCGTAAGGCACGGGAGAACTTGTTCCAGATGGGAAAGATGAGTTTTGAAATTCGCCGAGAATACAACTATGTCGTCTAAATAGCAAAGACAGATGTGCCATTTAAGTCCCCTGAGGACACTGTCCATCATTCTTTTAAAAGTCGCAGGCGCATTGCAAAAACCGAAGGGCATTACATTAAATTCATATAAGCCGTAAGGGGTCACAAACGCCGTTTTTGGACGGTCTGGTTCAGCCATTGCCACTTGCCAATATCCAGAGCGCAGATCCAGTGAAGAGAAAAACTCCGCACCTTGAAGGCAATCCAAGGCGTCATCAATGCGTGGCAGGGGATAAACATCCTTGCGTGTGATGTTGTTTAGTCGACGATAATCCACGCAATACATGATGGTGTCTCAGAACGAGCGCTCAAAAAGAGCGCGCCGCCAACTCCTCGCGACGAAACGCCGGTTGACGCCGTGAGGTCAACCATAAAAAAAAAAAAAAACATCCAGACTCCCGGGGCGCGACTCTCTCCCTCGGAAGCGTAGATTCGCCGACAAACCTCCTCACCCCACAACGGCAGCCGAGCAAGCACTCGAACTTTCTAGATGGAAAGGGGCGTGGAAAGGCCAGGTTCAGTCATCCATCGCGGACGGCCTTCGTGCCGTCTCGCCCTCTCCCCAGCCTTCGCTGCGTATCGCGCCGACGAAATGACGAGAACTTTCTGGAATCTCGCGCGGAGGGTATTTAATCGAGCAGCCGAGGTGAGAGATCAGGAGAAGACGGAAGTTAGCGCCAGAGCGCGTAGGGTATCCCGCCGTGTAGTCGGCGAAGGTTTTGTCCGTAGGGACAAAGCAGGAGAAGACGTGAGGTTTCCTGGAAGAGAAACTTCGGAGGAGAAGACGGAAGTTAGCGCCAGAGCGCGTAGGGATTCCGCCGTGTAGTCGGCGAAGGTTTTGTCCGTGGAGACAAATCAGGAGAAGATGATTTCCACCTGAGGGGGGGACGACTCGAGCTACAGGCAAGAGTGTGTGCTTACCGCTATCGAGCGAAGACGCGTGGCAACAGCTGCGTGTGTGAAGCCGCCGTGTTTCCGGCGAAGAAGTTTGAAGCTTGGAGAGTGGCCTAGTGAAGACGAGAGGTTTCCTGGAAGAGAAACTTTGGGGGGCAGCGGAACGACAACAACGCTGGACTTTGAGTGAGTGATTCCCGGAAGAGTGTCATCCAGACTTTTGTTCCAAGAACTTTGGACTGAATAGGTTTTCTATCTCTTTAGTCTTTAAGTGTCTTGGTTGTTCAATGCATGCGACGGCATTGTAGTGTGTATTGTGTCTGTGTCCGTTGTTTCGAGTGTGGCTGATTGTACTGTGTAGTACGTTGTTTGATTGGTGACATTTTGTATGCAACTATTGTGGAGTGTGCATTCTTGTGTATTGTTTTCGATATGCCATTATTAAGAATATAATTTTGTTTTGGTTATCAACTCTCGGCTCTGACTTGTTCTTTGGGCCACAGCCGGCGTCCGCTGGCACGCCAAAAAGGACCACTTCTAAATTGTCCACGCTTTCGTGGTGCGGTTCGGGGGGCCGATACTTCGGCCCTTGGAATTAGCCCGGCGATCGCCTCCCGAATTAACGGGACCTGTGACAGATGGAGCCATCCTTTTTTCGCACGAGGACCAGTGGCGAAGCCCAAGGACTGTGTGAGTGCTGAATAACACCACGTTGCAGCATCTCGTCGACGTGTTGAGTGATGACGTCACGCTCAGCCTGCGAGACGCGGTAGGGGCGCTGACAAAGTGGAGTATGGTGACTGGTGTCGATAAGGTGAGCGACAACTGACGTGCGTCCCAAGGGAGGTTGTCCGTGGGCGAAGGAGGCGCAGAAACGGTCAAGTAGTTGAATGAGCTGATTGCGCTGGTCTTGCGTAAGGTTGGTGTCTACGCTGCGCAACAGAACGTCTTCGTCAGGTAGTGAGGGCGCGCTGGCAGCTGTGACAGCATCCACGGACATCGGTGTCGTATCAAAACGGGCATCGAAAAAAAGATGTCATCATAAGTGTCAAGACTCCCAATGCATTCGCCATGCAATAAGGTAGCGGGACAAGGGAACGGATTGCACACGTACACGGCACTGGAGCCATCGGCAAGTGTTATGACGGCAAATGGGACGACAAGGTTCCGGCGACGAGCGCTTTCTTGTGACGGTATAAATAGGGCAGTTGAATCCGAAAAGGAGTTGCACAAAAGAGATACCGCGATGACCGAAAAAGCAGAAATGACAAGCACAAGCCACACACGGACGTCAACGTCTTCTTTCACGCTGGCACAAAGCGAGCGCCACTATGCTTCGGTACAATATATATATATATATATATAATGTTGTAGGCCAGTGTGCTCAGATTTGGGTGCACGTTTTAAAAAGCCCCAGGTGGTTGAAATTTCCGGAGCCCTCCACTACGGCGTCTCTTATAATCATATGGTGGTTTTTGAACGTTAAACCCCACAAATCAATCAATTATATATATATATTGTGGGAATCGAGAGCGCCCTCCTACCTGACTCCTCGTTCCCCAGCTGCCGCGCCCGCGCCGACAGCGTAGCCCGGGAGCGCATAAGCACCGGCATCTGCCAAGATGGCTGCTTGGTCTGGGCGAGTCAACTGTCGGCTCTTTCCCGAAGTTGGCATGTCCGGGCACGCTACGCTGGCGCGCTGCGCGGGCCTACGTCACAACGCAGCGCCATTTCCCTTTGGGCCGCGTGTGACATCCTCCTCTCCTACGAGCTATGTTGCGCTTGACAATTCGCTCGTCGCGGCTGGTGCTCTCAGGCCTTCACGAAGGTTTGATACGCTGCTAAGCAGGCGGCTTCTCGTTCGTGCGTTCTACTTCGGCCTTGTGCGGGAGTCATCGCGCCCTAGGCAAGCGTACTTGCTAGGTCTTGCGAAGTTCCCTATACGGCCTGCAAGCCCGTGATTGTCTCGTGCGTGGTTTCTGCGTCGTGCCGGAGAAATCTTGATCTCGTTCGAGGCGGACGGCTGCTACAGCACGGGGTACGGCCCTCTCGGCGACCCTCTGCTTTCGTTCACCGGGAGAGATCCCTTTTTCGGGGCCCCCTACGGTGATGCGAGTCGCTTGAACGAGGACCATAGTCCTAGCCAAGCTAGTAACGGGCTGTATCAGCTGTTCGAGACTCACGCGCTTACGGGCCCGTCCCCGGCGTAGTCTCTGCTCGCTGGCCTTTCCCCGTCAGCAACACGGTTGACAGCTCCAATCGCCGCACCCAGTCCTTCCTACCGGGAGCAGTCAGGTGTTGGCGGGAACGGGCTTACTGACCCGTCGTGGTCGCGAGTGCAAAGGGTTGATGATGTCGTTTGCGAGCCTGCTCGCTTAACCGACAACGTCGCCGCGTTCAATGACACTTGCTGGCCTGAGACTCGCGTGGGCGATGCTTTTGACGGGCGTGGGCCTCCGTGCTGGGCTGTCGACCCGTTTGCCAGTCGCGTGAGGCCTCAAGCACCAGTCGGAGCGCAAACCCTACCCTCCTCCATGCTGTGTACTGGCCCTTCTCGGTCGGACGCGCATGTTGGGGAACAGGCGTGCGCACCTGTTACGGCCGCGTCTGCTTCGGGGCAGCACGCAACTGCTGCGCAGCTCCTAAACGCTCAGTTGGAAGCAGCGCGCTCGCAGCCTTGTGCTTTAAAGGGAAACCTCGAGTCCTCTCAGCCAAGCGTTCCGAGTAGCTTAAGGGTACCTCTGCCTGAGTACAGCGGTTATTCGGATCCCATCAGTGCCACAGAGTACCTCGAGGCGCTGCACCGTTATCACCAGGCTACGCGGCTGAGCGACAGCGTTATGCTAGGCTCTGTTTTGCCCGTGTCACTGACAGCCCAAGCGGCGAGGTGGTACCGGCTCGTCGGCCACCAAGCTCACTCGATGGAGGAGTTTGGGGAGCTCTTCCGTAGCGAATTCCTTCCTCCTGAATACGAGCGCCGCATGCGTCGCGAGTTAGAGCTTCGGACACAGCATTCCGATGTATCTCTTCTCGAGTACGTTCGGGCTTTGCAGAAGCTCTACCTCCTTGCCGATCCTACGGCATCAGACGCTGAGAAGGTGGAACGAGCCATACCTTAGGCTCATCCAACCTCCAACCTTCGCCGCTTACCTTCTTAGCGCCCGTTATCGTGACCTAAACGAGCTGGCATCCGATGCAAAGTGTATTCAGGGCGACGTTCTGGCGGCGTGAGCCTACAGCCCGCCGCCACTGCCATCCGCGTCTCTCGAGCCTCGTTGCGCATGGGCTGGTCGTGACTCGTCACACTAGGGTTCCCCGAACCATGAGGTGGCCTCTGCTGCGAGAGACCGAGACGCGCTCGACGTGTCGGACCGCGCTCTGGACCCGTACTCGTACGCCCGGGCGGCCATCGTTGCCCGGCAGCGTGAACAAGAACGAAAACCCCCTGCTTCGCACACAAGGGGATATCCGATCGTGGAGCCCCCACTGCGGCTAGCGAACGGACACCTCGTAGCTTTAAAGGATCGCCAAAATTCCCCCCTGTTAGAGGAAAAAGGTGTTGTCTGCTTTCGTTGCCGTGAGCGTGGTCACACCACGCGCGAGTGCAACGCGCCCCAACAGACACAAGGGCCTCCTCGCCCATCGGGAAATGGGGTGAGCCGTCGGTGAGCTCCCCCTTGCCGGCGGTTGCAGCAGTAAGAGAGCACGGGGGTGTGACACAATCTGTGGCTCCAATGGCGTTGTGTCGCGCTGGACATGACATTCCAGCCACGCCGGCGCCGTTCATCGCCCTTGCGATCGCTGGTCGAGAGTTTGCGGTGTTGCTGGATAGTGGGGCTTCCGATCTCGCTGTTCGGCGAAGAGGTTAGGGCTCATTTGCGCGACCGCTCTGTCCGCATTCGAGCTTGCGACACTGCCTTCCACTTCGCCAGCGGTACTGCCACCTTGTGTGGCGCTGCGCGGTTGGTTGTGCGTTGGGAGAATCACGCACGCCGACAGCGCTTTGTGCATCTTCCTGGTCTTTGCGTGCCTGTGATTCTCGGTCGCGACTTTCTCACGCGCACAGGTATCATGATTGACGTTGCAAGCGGAGGCTACAGGGACGTCCCTTCCGGCGCCCTACGGCCTTTCGCTGCACCTCCCGTGGTCTTGACTGCCAGTAAGTCGCTGGACGCCACGAGGAGGACAGGAGACCAAGCGTTGCCCCCGCAGCCGGCGTCTCCCCCTCCGACGCCAAGACTGGTCTTTTGGCCGGCGCGGCAGAAAACAGTCTGTGCGTACTGCTTTCCCTCGAGCATAATGCTGCCGTGGTGAATGAGGTCGCGGCTATGCCGGTGACCCCCCCTCGCTAAGCAGCAACTCGAATGGCTCGCTGCCGCCTTTGCCGGACAGCTTGTCGAAATGCGAAAAAGCACGCCTGTCGTCGCTGTTGACACGTTTCAGCGACACGTTCACAGAACGCCCGGGTTGCACCTCTCTGGTGAGGCACCGAATTGACACAGGCGACACACAATCATGGAAACGCAATCCTTGCCCTGTTAGTGCGGCAAAGAGGAAAGCAATCGACCAGGCACTGGATGAGTTGATTGAGACCGGAGTTGCCCAACGCTTAAACAGTCCTTGGGGTTCACCAAATGGTAATGGTCCCCAAAAGAGACAGCTCTCACCGGCTCTGTGTGGACTACCGCCGGCTGAACGAGGTCATGGGGAAGGATGCTTATCCTATGCCTAACATTGACTCAATCGTGGCTGCTCTAGGCGGTGCTTGCTACTTCAGCACCTTGGATGCTAGCCGCGATTACCTACAGGTTCAGATGGAGCGAGCTGACACGGAGAAAACTGCGTTCACCTCTCACAGAGGTTTGTACGAGTTTACCCGCATGTCGTTTGGCTGCTCTGGAGCTGCAGCTACGTTCCAGAGATTGATACACCGCGTTCTAGGGGACGCTAAATGGCAACACGCCATGGCTTACCTCGACGACATCGTCATCTTCTCTCGAACGTTTGAGGAACACCTTCACCACTTAGAGGATATCCTCGGGAGGTTGCGTGCCGCCGGGTTGACTTTGAACCCGAAAAAAGCTCAAATAGCCGAGACTCGCATCTCACTATTAGGCTTTACCATTCAGAGCGATCGTGTTCTGCCGTGCGAGGAGAAGGTACGTGCCATTGTGGAGTACCCGACGCCGGCAAACATTCAGGGCCTGAGGCGCTTTTTGGGCATGGTGAACTACTATCGACAGTTCATCCCAAACTGTGCGGCCCTCCAAGCGCCCTTGATTGCACTCTTGAAAAAGTCGGCACGATGGAGCTGGGGGCCAGAACAAGAGCGAGCCTTCAAGGCGCTTTCCGAAGCTCTAGTGGCCACAGCCGAGTTAAAGCTGCCCGACCTGAACAGGGAGTTCGTTGTCCAAGCGGACGCGAGCGACCTGGGTCTCGGCGTGGTACTGTTTCAGGAGCATGACGGCGTCCTCCGGCCAGTCGCCTTTGCGAGCCCGTCTCTTAACGCCGCCGAGCGTAACTATAGCGTCACAGAAAGGGAATGACTCGCTATGGTTTTTGCTCTCCAGAAGTTTGACTGTTATGTCGACGGCGTGCCATTCGTGGTGGAAACGGACCATATGGCACTCACCTGGCTTAAGCGCTTGCGCGAGCCCTCGGGCCACCTTGCGCGCTGGGCGTTGACCTTGCAGCGGTACAACATTGTTGTGCGCTACCGGAAAGGGAGTTCGAACGTCATGGCTCACGCTTTGTCGCGTGCCCCCGTTTCGGCCTCCGACACTTGTGTCCGCCACTCCCGAGAGCAATCGCATCAAGTAGACCCCAGGCCCTCTAGCTCCAAAGGGTCGAAAGGCGCGAACCCCAATGGTGAAGTGACTTTCGAGTCGACAGCCTCGGGTGAGGACGCATACCTGGTAGACCCTGTCACGTCTGCCGGTATCGTCTTTAGCAGAGAGGAGCTGCTCAAGGCAAGCAGGACGATCCGTTTTGTCAACACATCGTTGACGAGCTCAAAGAGCTGAGCTCCCAAGCGGAGCGGGGCGGTCAAGCCGTCGGGCGTGAACAGACAGCTGGTATTGCTGTCGGTGCCGAGTGCCGTACGCAGGCTGGTATTGCTGCGGGCACGTTGGACTCGTACCTGCTTGATGCCGACGGCGTTCTCCTGTGCTACGTCCCATCTGAAGAAGCTCCCCAGGAGTCTTTCAAGGTGGTGATACCCCGCAGTCTAAGGAAAGCCACACTAGGTTATTTCCTCGACTTGCGGTTGGCGGGACACGCGAGTGGCCTGAAGACTTTGCAAAAGTTGTGCCGCTGTGCTACCTGGCCTGGCATGAAGCACGACGCTCTTCACTACGTCCGCTCATGCCGCGTGTGCCAATGCGTGAAGCCTCGCAGGGGCAAGCTTCCCAGGCTCATGCAGCCCATCGACAGCCAACAACCTTGGCAAGTCGCGGCCTGTGACATTATGGGACCTTTCCCAAAAAGCCGGAGAGGCCATGTTTTTCTCCTTCCTGTCACAGATCACTTCACGAAGTGGGTCGAACTGTTTCCTTTTCGGAGTTTAATGGCACGCGCAATCTGGAACAAGTAGACCAAGGTCTTTACCCGCTGTAGAAAACAGATTGAAGATGGAGCTCGGAGGCGAGGAAGAAGAAGTAGCCAGGGTCACGCTCTGCATATTTTTTTTCCCTGTTCTGTCAACAATAAACCGAAAACGTATTGGTTCTGTGGTCCCTCTGGTCCTTCTGAAACATGGTGCCGTGACCAGGAGGATCTGAAGACAGACGCACAGACTTCAACCCCATTCGCAACAACGGGTTGAAGAACGAAGCAGCGGCGTCTGGCTCAAGGACGAACCGTCGAGAGAAGGACCACGACCGACGACTGTTGGAGACGCACATAAAAAGGCAAGAGCTCTTTCAACACGTTTTAAGCATGAATAAAGAGGTCCTATCGAAGAAGCGGAAGACGCTTCGAGCAAATGTGATGACGCTTACGAGCGAAATCGATAAGAAGATAGAAGAAGACGCCGATCGAGCGCAACTTATGACGCTTCTGAACCAGATGAAGAGCGTGTCACAGACGCTAAGACAAGTTAACGAACAGATAGAACCGTTCATTGAAGAAGACGACGCGGAGGAAGAATTTGAAAGAGTTTTGCATTATGAGATGAAGATCGTCGCTGCAAAGACAAAATAGAGGAGCAACTACGCAAGTTAGAATAAGGGACGCAACTGACTACGAGAATAGTCGCAGAACAGGCGAGCTCAATGCAAGGTACTAACCAAATCCTGGAGACTCAAGAGCTTGTTAATTTGCCACGTCTTGAAATGATCAAGTTTGATGGGAAAAAAACAGCATGGCCAAGGCTTTGGCATCAGTTCGAGACATCGGTGCATAACAGAACGAACATGCCGAAGAATCAGAAATTTAATTACCTTCTGGCGTCTCTGAGTGGGGAGGCTGCGTCCCTCATAGAAGGTTTGCAGTTTTCTGATCAGAATTACGAGCATGCAGTCGCTCTTCTGAAAAAAACCTTCGGACGGGAAGATAATTTAAGAGAGACATACATAAGAGAGCTTGCAAACTTGGAAGCAGTGAAGAGTCCTAAAGATGTAGATGGGTTGAAGAAACTCTTCCGAAAGTTGCAAGTGAACACACGAGCACTGCAGTCGTTAGGAGTGGAAATGGACAGTTATGCCACAGTGATAGTTCCTGTTGTAAAATCTGCACTACCGGTGGATATGAGGATTGAGATGAAGATGGAGTTAAAGAAAGGTGACAACAGACCAGCAACTACGGAATCGGACTCAGCGTCAAGAGACAGCACGAGCAGTTTAAAAGAAATTATGGAGTTTTTAAACATATATATACGCAGCAGAGAAGAAACTCGAGAGGAAAAGTACGACGTTACTCAGTCACCGCACAGTATGAGACGGACTAGAACATCTGCGCTTCAAAGCACCTCGATGAAAAAATGCATCTTTTGTGAGACGACTGGACACTACACGAAAGATTGCAGAAGAAGCATTAGTATGCAACAGAAGAAAGAAGCCTTGCAACGAGAACGAAGGTGCTTCAGATGCACCAGACCTCACCACACGGCGAAGATATGGCGTGCTAACGTACGCTGCAAAACATGCAAGGGAAGGCACGCGACATCCATGTGTCGACCACGTACGCCTGAAGGAAAGTCGGCACAGCAGCAAAGCGGTAATGATGTTGAGCAAGTGCGTAAAAGCGCGCAACCTGACCGGTTAGACACCAGCAAGTCCTGCAACATGCACGCACAGCAGTCTGATGACCACAAGTGCATACTACTGCAGACAGCCTTTTCGTGGACGGAGGGAGAAGACAGCGGGTGCTACGCACGGATTCTGCTGGACAACGGGAGTCAGCGGACATTCATCCTCAAAAGATTGTCAAGGAAACTAGGGTGCAAGGTAAAAAGATCCGAAAGGATTACTGTAGGATCATTTGGAGGAGGAGAGATGGAACTAGACATGAAAGTCGTCGAGTTCAGCGTGAGGAAGGATCCCATCTTGGAGCCAGTCACGATTGAGGCACAGGAGATAGAAGTTATACCCTGTGACGTGCTTCCATCGCCACCATTGCCAATACACGAAAGAGCAAGATCGATGGGAATTTGTTTGCCTGATGACAACAAGAAGACGGACAAAGAAAGAAAAAATATGGAAACTTCTATATTAATTGGAGCAGATTATTACTGGACTGTAGTCACTGGTCGCATTTGCGAGATTCATCCAAAAGTAATGGCAATAGAAACAATATTGGGATGGACGGCCCAAGGTCCTGTAGGACTTCATTTTGTGCCGATGAAATCATCGACGGTTATGGTACTCAAGGTCAGTGCCAAGTCGGACACGACTGTGGACGAACTGCAGAGATTCTGGGACTTGGAAAACATGGGCATCAAGGAGAAACCAGCAACAAAGATGAACGATGAACATGTGCTAGACTACGTCCGACAAACAATGGAGTTCAAGGCAGGAAGATACTAAGTGCGGCTACCATGGAAGGAAAAGGTGACATTGGACGACAACAACACCATTGCAGAGAAGAGGCTTATCCAGGTGACCAAAAAATTATGCAACGATAAAGATGAACTCCTAGCCTATGACAAAGCTATTCGAGAGTACTTTGAGCAAGAAATAGCAGAAAACGTCGAAGAAGATGCTGGATCTGATATACAGAACAAATTTGTATACTACATGCCGCATCAAGCAGTAATTAAGAAGGACTGAACAACGACAAAAATACGGATCGTCTTTGACGCATCGTCAAGCCAGAATCCAGGTGAATCCTTGAATGACAACTTGGAAAAGGGGCCAAACCTAAACCTCGACATCACAAGCTTGCTGATGAACTTTCGACATCACAAGATCGCTATGTCAGCCGACGTGGAAAAAGCATTCTTGCAGATCAAGATACATGAAAATGACCGAGACGCACTGCGATTCATGTGGTGGGAAAGAATACCCAGCGAAAATATACCAACCCCGAAGATAAAAACATGGAGGATGACGAGGGTTACTTTCGGAACTACACCAAGTAGCTTCCTTCTAGCGGCCATGATTCATCGACATTTGGATAAATTCGAAGAAAAATATCCTGCAGTTGTGGCGCAACTCCGGAAAGGAATCTACGACGATGACGTTTTACTAGGAGCCGATGAATACTCGACATCGACAAAGATATACAAAGAAGCACGAGATCTATTTCGCTATGCGGGAATGAATTTAAGAAAATGGGTTTCAAATGACGCCGAGCTAAAAAAACTCTTTGGTGAAGAAGGAGAGGATCTGGATCGAGGCATAAGAAAAGAGGGACTAATCAAGATTTGGGGACTGAAATGGAGTTTCGTAGACGACGTGTTGAGCTTTCCCGACAATACATGGCGAAATGACAAGGACATGAGACAACTCTCAAAAAGACAGGTTTTGCAGGACACGGCAAAGCTATATGACCCTTTAGATTTTTTGACACCATTTTCAGTCAGAGAAAAAATATTGCTGCAAAAAATTTGGATGGATAAACTGAAATGGGATGACCCGTTACCAAGCCAGCATAGATCAGCTTGGAAGGACTGGTCGGAGGAGCTTCAGCACTTAGATGACTTCACCGTTAACAGATGCTATGACAACAGGCAAGCTGAAGTGAAAGCATCGACTCTACACGTGTTCTCCGATGCGAGTCCAATGACGTATGGAGCAGCAGCATACATTGTAACAGAATACTCCGATGGAAGCAATGAAGCCAATTTAATCATTGCAAAGGGTAGAGTCGCTCCAATCAAAAAGATCACACTAGCAAGATTGTAGTTGTTGGTGGCCACAATATCAGTCAGATTGGCCAGTCATATAACTGAGAATTTCATCAGGAAGCTGAGGAGTGTGAAATTATGGACTGACTCTCAAATTGTGTTATGCTGGATAAAGTCAAACAAGACGAAAGATCTGTTTGTTCGCAACCGCACAGCAGAAATTAAGAGCAAGTCCAATGAGAGTCAATGGAGTTATGTTAAAAGTGATGAAAATCCTTTGGATTTGATGACAAGGAGGATGAAGATGAAACGTTTGCTGGACAGTGAATTATGGTGGAAAGGCCACACGTGGATCAAGAATGAAAAACAAAGGCCTGATAAGACATCACGCAAGAATCGAACAGTGATGACAACAAGGACGAAAAAAAGACAGTGGCATGCTTAACTACCACCACGAGTGAAGAAAAGATAATTGATGTGAGCAGATTTGGATCATACAAGAAAGCAATACGAGTTACCGCGTGGGTGATGCGTTATATAGGAAACCGACGAAAAAAAAGGAAAACAGGTTCGCTGACGGGAGAAGAATTGGACAAGGCAAAGTTTGTGCTGATAAAGCAGGAGCAGAAAACGCTACAAAATGCAGTGACACGAATATATGACAACATGAATCTGTACGGCACGAACATCTTCGAAGATGATCAAGGTGTCCTGAGAGTAAGAGGGAGGCTTCAGTGGAGTGATTTCAGCTTTGATGAGAAGCATCTTATTATTTTACCAAGAGAAAGTCACTTTTCAGAACTCCTAGTTCTGAACGCGCATCAAGTAACAATGCACGGTGACGTTGCGGCAACATTGACACATCTAAGAACGAAGTTTTGGATTCTGCGTGCCCGACAGATGGTAAAATATCTGATAAAGAAATGCATCACATGTAGGAGATTCAATTTTAGACCAATGGCACAAGAAATTCCACCACTACCAGCTGACAGGATAACACAGACGAGGCCATTCGACACAGTTGGTATAGACTTTGCTGGACCGCTGAATGCTCGAGAGGAGAAAGGCGAAAAAGTTACAAAGTTTTACATTGTGATATTTACGTGTGTAGTAACAAGAGCCATACAACTGGAGTTGGTCAAGAGGATGTCATCAGAAGCGTTTATACAAGCATTCCTAAGATTCGTAGCTAGAAGACGATTGTGTACAACTATTTACAGTGATAATGCAAGAGCATTCAAGAAATCAGAGAAAGAGATGAACAAGATATTAAAGATGGAAGATGAAAGGGTTCAACAGTATACCAGTAACCTGAAAATAAAATGGAAGTTTATTGTAGAGTTAGCTCCATGGTGGGGAGGATTTTATGAAAGACTGATCAGAAGCTTTAAGGCATCCATGGCAAAAAGTATAGGTGCTCGACTTTTGGATGAAGAAGAACTACAGATTGTGGTTGTTGAAGCAGAAGGAGTACTTAACAATGAATAAGCAGGAAGAAAACAGACTCGGAGAATACAGTTTGCTGAATTACTGGAGTCCAAGAAAACGGGCAATGATAACATGGTGGACCAGATGGAAAAAGGAGTACCTGAGGGAGCTTAAGTGTGCCAGCAGAAAAACAGAGCGTCACACATATGTACAAGAAGGAGATGTACTTCTGCTTGGAGAAGCGCGAAAAAGAACTCAGTGGAAACTCTGCAAGGTTGAAAAAATTTTCCCAGGCAAGGATGGAATAGTGAGAACATGCTTCCTTCGTACACCTGAAGGAAAATTAGTCAAGAGGCCGATTCAACTGTTCTATTCGCTCGAAGGTTGCTTCGGTTAAATCTGGCCGGCGGGAAGATGTAGAAAACAGATTGAAGATGGAGCTCGGAGGCGAGGAAGAAGAAGTAGCCAGGGTCACGCTCTTCATATTTTTTTTCTCCTGTTCTGTCAACAATAAACCGAAGACGTATCGGTTCTGTGGTCTCTCTGGTCCTTCTGAAACACCCGCTTTGGCTTTCCGGCGGCGTTGATCACAGACAATGCATTCTATTTCACAGCCAAGGTGTTTGTGGATGCGTGTGCTGCCTTTGGCACTAAGCACCATAAAACAACCACGTATCACCCACAGGCCAACCCGGCCGAGCGGATCAACTGGAACCTCAAGCCCTTGCTGACAGCCTTTGCACAGCAACACAGGGATTGGAATGCTTGTCTTAACGAGATCGGCTTCTCCTTGCAGTCTACGGTCAATTGCTCGACAGGGTACACGCCCGCTTTCCTAAACTTTGGGAAAGAGCTGCCTAACCCCATGGGCTGCGTCCTACAGGGCGGCGGCGGGGCAAGCGCCGCGAAGTTCAGCCTGTCTGGCTACGCGGCGGAACTGCGCTCACGGATAGACGCGGCCCTCGACCTGGCACGTTCCAACCTGACAAAAGCGCAAGCTGGTCAGAAGGCTCAATACGACCGGTCGCATCGGGGTATCCGTTACGATGTCTGCGATCTCGTCCTCAGGCGCAATCACGTCTTGAGTGACGCCGCCAAAGGCATCTCAGCCTCCTTTTCGGCCAAGTGGTTGGGCCCATACCGAGTGCAGACCAGAGTGTCGCCCCTGGTATACAAGCTGGCTGACTCCCAAGGGAGACCAGCTGCCGGTCCAGTTAACGTCTCCGACCTCAAACCTTTCGTTGCCCGCAGCAACGACTTCGGGGAGGGGGAGACGGTCACTGAACTGCAGGGAAACCGGGATAAGGCTGGTTCCAAACCACGCCACCGGTACAACCTGCGAAAACGCACTTAGGCTGATTTTCGCCTCCGGCATGTAGCGGGACTTTATCCCCTCCATGTAAGAGAGCGGAGATTTATAGCTGCTGTGCGAGAGCCCATCCAGCAGCAACAGTAACGGCTACCTGGCGAGCTTTCTTCCTGGTTACACCATTACACGCGCTGCGCGCGGAATATCCACCCGGTTCCCAACGCTCCCGGCTGCTCGAGGGAGAAAAGCCCTTTTCCCGGTGGCTCACTCTCTCACTGGAAGAAGGGAAGCATGTGCCCTATTGGCTCACGCAACCTTCAATCCGACGGAGTAGGCTCTCTTTATTGGGCCAGCCTGTTGCGCCTCCGGGGCCGCACCTTCAGTTGCGTTTCTGCTTTTCACTGACACCCCAGCATTCATGACGTCCTCTTTGATGACCCATTCCTCCTAGAAGAAGCCCGGGAGGCCAGCCGCACGCTCCGTCGTTCAGCAGGCACCGGCCGCGTCCATGCCGCCTCCGTCGAATGCTCCCCAGGCCCCGGCTAACAAGACACCGCCTCGTCGTGAAGTCGCTACCTGGACGTTCCAACATGGCACTGAGGCCCCGGTCGCCTTCGTGTAGACTCGTCGCTGGTCCAAGCAACGCAAAGTCTGGGTGGGGTTAGACCCCGAGTTCGTCCCGCTCCCTTTCCGCGGGCGCACCCTTTCGGACCTGCTCGACGCTTCCGGAGGTGCCTCGATGTCGCCTGTTCCTGAGGCCTCCTACTGCGACGCTTGTGGTGTCCTGCTGGTGCACGAGGCTGCCCACCTCCATCCGAGGGTTCACCGAGCGAAGTCTGCGGGTGCCCCTGTGGTCCTGTCCACTTCGGCGGTGCCGCCTGGCCCGGCCCTTCAACCAGCCCTGTCGACCGACTTCGTTCAGGCGGTCGTAGCGGCGCTGGTCACGGACTCTTCATTCAAGCAAGACTCTTCATTCAAGTCGGCCATCACTGCTGTGGTGTCTGCCGCCCTCCCGCGGCCCCAGGTTCCTGCTGAGACGCCGGCGACCGAAGACACCGGGGCGCCCGACGATCTCATGGACGGCACGGAGCAGGACCTCGGTTTTTTCTGTGTCGGTGGATGCTGTTATTTTGGCGTCTTTAGGGCGGCCTCGGTCTTAGGAGGGGGGGAATGTGTGAATCGAGAGCGCCCTCCTACCTGGCGCCTCGTTTCCCAGTTGCCGCACGCGCGCCGACAGCGTAGCTCGGGCGCGCATAAGCACCCGCATCCACCAAGATGGCTGCCAGGGCACCTCTTGGTCTGGGGGAGTCAACTGTCGGCTCCTTCCCAAAGTTGGCACGTCCGGGCACGCTACGCTGGCGCGCTGCACGGGCCTACATCACAACGCAGCGCCATTTCCCTTTGGGCCGCGCGTGACATCCTCCTCTCCTACGAGCTATGTTGCACCCGACGATTCACTCGTCGCGGCAGATGCTCTCAGGCCTTCACGAGGGGTTGACGCGCTGCTAAGCAGGCGGCTCCTCGTTCGTGCGTTCGACTTCGACCTTGTGCGGGAGTCGTCACGCCCTAGGCAAGCATACTTGCTAAGTTTTGCGGAGTTCCCTATACGGACTGCAAGTCCGTGAGTGTCGCACTGTGCTGCATCTTGGGTTAATGAACCCGTTGTTTTTGTTTTCCTGCCTCGTGCATGGTTTCTGCGCCGTGCTGGAGAAATCGGCGAACCCGGCCGCAGCGTCTTCGCACGCAGCGGCAGTGGAGGACGTCACATCCCTACACGGTTGCGCTTAGTAGGTAAGCCTAGTGTAAACCTATCTCCACAATATATATATTACATTATAATATATATATATATATTAATATATATATATATGTCATATATATATATTACAAGAGTTGTCCACAATTGTGAGCAGGACACATCGTATTTGACTCAATCATGTTTTGTTATGAAGGCATGCATAGCTTTCTTACAGAACTTGAGTACCAAACCAGACTAAAGTTCAGATGCACGGAGAGACTTGAAGCGATCAGAAGTTCTTCGATTAAAAACATCGCTAGAAACATTGTTTCGGCAAGTTGACTTGTCTTCGTCAGGGCAATACCGTTGCCTTGACGAAGAAAAGTTCACTTGTTAAAACGTTGGCTCCATCTACATTCTCTGTAATAATCTTTAGAAGCATTTACCGTGGCTACAAGAATGTAATGAGCAGGAAGCAGCCTATAATTACTTGACATCATTTGAGCTATACGCCAAAAGTAAAATAAATTATGAATATGTAGCTGAGCCAACTCGAATTCAAGCCTTTCAATAAACGCATTTTCCCGATAGGAGCTTGGCTGCCGTCTTCACCAATCAGTCAAGCGACACTGCACTTCTTTCAGTTGAGTCAGACGTGCAGAGAACTGGATATGCTCATATGTACTCATGCAAAATTAATACTTGCTCAAATAATGTGTCCAAATTCCTGTGTTCACTTGTTGTCATTAAGAAACGCTGAAAAACCCTCGTGGAACTAAAATCCTCAGGTTAGCAGAACGCAAAGCCGCGGAAAACATGCGTTGCCCGCGGCTCTTCGTGGATGAATGCATGGTCCACTTGTTCAGCGTGAAGTACCTTAATATTAGCCCTGAGAACAAACACCGGCGTCGCGGCGATGTGACGTCGCGGCAAGGACTCGCCTGCTCCGCCACCGCTTGTATCCTTTCTCTGCGCCCGCTCTTTAGCGATACGCTGGTGGTTACTTCTCGATTGCGTGACGCAAATTTCTCCAGATACAAAGTGAAATGTTTATAACTAGTGAAAGCTATTGAGGCTGTGAAAAGTTTGCATAATTTAGCTTAGGATAGGCAGACTCCCGTCTGAACGGAATACTTACGTGAACATTTTTGTTTTCATTGCATACACCAAGAATTATGTAATACTGCTTACTTGTTTACAACCAGGCATAGACTCCGGTATGAGAACATATGTGTGCTGAAGTATCACAAACGAAATTACGATGCTTCAAATTTACTAAATATAATGTGCTTTACCGTACAAGTTACACCTGCATCTGCAAATAATCTAAATGATGTGGTGTACCATATCCCGAAGGAGCACGGCCACTAGCGTGGGTCCGGTCTTAGCAAGCCACAGGACACGCGTTAACCGTCGTCTCTGCACACGCGCGTTCAGACAGCCATGGGGCCAAGCGCAGGGTAGCTAGAACATGCTATTGCTCAAGGTCGCAACACTTTATTGCCTGCAGCAATACCGAAACGCAGCACAAAGCCCGTTGCAACAGAGGCGGCGGGAAAGCTGGAAAAATGAAAAAAAAAAGAAAAATAGGCTTATCCATGCTTTGGGCGAGAAGTACTACACAGAGTGCCGCGAGCACGTCTCGGTGGACAAAAGTGATTCACGGGGACGTTGGGACAAAAGGGCCCTGTCGCTCGAGCGAGGGCGAAACTCCGCTTGCGTTGGCTTCCGAGGAGTATGGGTCGGTGTACTATAACCACGCACGAGAACACCGCACCGCTCTTCGGCCTAGCGTTCAAAAGGAGGGGTGGGGGCGCTACAAAAGGTAAGCGTTCGCCCAGGGCGCAAGGCGCCGTTGGCGAAGTCCGAACGAGCCCCAAACAAAGTGAGCTGACGGAGCGGAAAGAAATGCGTGCTTAAACCATGTTGTCCTGGAAAGGTTCTCTCTCACTCCAGATGCACGTGCGTGGAACGTCCTGAGAGACTCCGCGCACGGCGCTACGGTCGACATCCGCTACCAAGTGAGAGGGGTTAAACTTCCCCAGCACGGCAGACCGAGGGGGAGGGTAGTCATGTCGGGACATGAGAACACAGAAAGAGGCAGCAAAGCCCGCGCAATGGCGGTGGGTTACCCTCGATTTTCAAATCTCCCTCTCCTAGATTTACCCTTTACCGGTCTGCAAAGGCAGCGGGGTGTCACCCATGCAGTTAAAATGACACTGCTATAAGCAACAGCTAACTTAAGTCCAGCCCTGTAACTTCCACTAAAAAATGATGACAAAAGAGAAAACATTAATAACCAAAATTGGCAAATCCCACGTACAGTGTGCATCGATGATATGCGAAGCACGAATGAGAAATGTTGATATGTCACTTTAAAAACATCACAACATTAAGAGGTGGAGGTAAATGATGCCGTACATGACCTCCGCGTCATGATTATCATGTTTGGATGTGTCGTTTACTTTCGTCATCTATTCACGTGACGTGATACCGAATTCGGTATATGTGGAGCTAGCGAAATGGCCGCAAGCACGCCATGAGCGTGGTATGCTGTCATGTTCTTACATAACACGCGTGTCAGGATTATCATGTTTGCACCAGTCGTATATTTCATCATGCATTGACGTCACGCAAGACCTAATTTAGTATATGCGGAGCTAGAGCGCGGCATGCAGTCATGTTTTACATGACGCTCATGTCATAATTACCATGTTTGGACGCGCCATTTATCTTTGACGTCTATTTACGTCACGTAATACCAAATTTGGTATATGTGGAGCTAGCAAAACGGTTGCGAGCGCATCATGAAGGGCCCAATATACTCCAATGTAGTTTTGACGCGCACGCTGGGTACAGCGACGCTACATTAGCAAAACGCGAGCTCTGTGTAGTCTGACGCCAGGCGCGACCAGCGTACGTCGGCACAGCCCACGCCGACTCTATTTCACGCCGATACGTTACCCTGACAATACTGCGTCTCCCTCTTTTTGTGACGGAGGTACGCCGGACGAGCTAAAAGCGCATACGTCAAATCAGCGCGGCGCGCGCCTGCGAGTATATAGCAGCATCGGCGCCTGGGGTGGCAACGCTGGTGTGACGCGACGAAATGAACGCTGGCGAGCACGCACACTGCGTAACATCGAAATGTATTGGCACCTTGACTGTGACATGTAGTCATGTTCTCACATGAAACACATCTCATGATTATGTTTGCACCAGCCGCCTACCTTCGTCATCCATTGGCGTCATGTAACACCAAATTTGGCATATGTAAAGCTAGCAAAACGGTCGCGAGTGCATCATCAGTGTGGCATGTAGTCGTGTTGTTACATGACACGCATGTCGTGAATATCATGTTTGGATGTGTCATTTACCTGACATCGTCCTTTCGCGTAGCGTAATACAAAGTTTGATACATGTGAAGCTAGCAATACGGTCGCCAGCGTATCACGAGCGTGGCATGTAGTCATGTTGTTACATGACATGCATATCATGTTTATCGTGTTTGAACCAGTAGCATACCTTTGTCATCCATTCACGTCCCGTAATACCAAATTTGGTATAAGTGAAGCTAGCGAAACCCGTTCTTGGCCATTTTGCTTTTGCACAAGTACGGCGCGTAAACCAATACTACTGGCATCAGTGTGAATCTTGGTTTCCACGTTGTCATCGAAGTGCGCGAGAACAAGGGGTTATTCTAGGTGACGTTGCAGCTCGTGAAAAGCTCTTTTCTGTGATTCTTTCACGCAAACGGGACATCATTTTTTGTAAAGTGTGTGAGTGGCTCGGCAATTTCAGAGAAGCCTTTAACTAAACGCGTTTAGTATAACACAGCTTCAAGAAACTTCGGACGCATTTTTCGTTGCGGGGCTGCATTAATCGGCGAATATTGGCAGTCTTGTCCGAATCTGGCAGAACTCTTACATTACTCATAACAAGGCCAAGAAACGGGAGTTCTTGGTAGGCGAATTGGCTTTTTTCTCTTTTTAGTGTCAGCCTAGAACCTTTTATAGCGCTGAGTACTGCCTCCAGTCGCCGAAGATGTTCCTCAAAGTTGGTGCAAAAACTACAACGTCGTCAAGGTACACCAAACGGGTTTGTCATTTGAGTGTAGCTAGCACTGTATTCATGACACGCTGGAAAGCGGCGTGTGCGGAGCATAGGCCGAATGGCATACGTTGAATTCGTACAGGCTGTCAGCTGTGATGAATGCAGTCTTTTCGCGATCAAATCGTCCACTTCAATCTGCCAAAAGCAACTTTTAGATCCATGCATGAGAAGCACTTCACATGGCACGGGCGATCTAGTGCGTCTTCTATTCGCGGAAGAGGGTAGACAACCTTCTTTGTTATTTTATTTAGTCGGCTATACTTCACGCCGGATCTTAAACTACCATCTTTTTTCTGCATGAGCACGACGGGAGAAGACCACATGCTTTTAGACGGCTCGACAATGTCATCTGTAAGCATTTCTTTTACCTGTCCAATGATTGGTTCATGTTCTTTCAGGGACACGTGGCATGGGGACTGCCGTATGTTTCAGGCTGTTTTGCCTGTAATGATATTATGTATTGCAAGCACTGTTTGACAGACCTTTGACAATAAAGCAAAACTATCCTGGTAGGTGACGAGCAGTGATTGTTTACCTTGGGGTAGCAAATATGGTACGTCAAACCACACATTTGCTGTTCGAGGTTCCTGCTTTTCGAGCGATATCTGGAATGGTCTGAAATGTAGCTACTATGGTGCTCTGATTAAGATGCCAATATTCAGGCCCGAAGTTCGCGCAAAGGACGCTGCATTTCCCACCATGTAAGTGAGTAACGCCTTTTGCCACAGAAACTTCCTGGTTGAGGAGTAAGCTGGTCGTCAAGGATTGCAAGTGAGTCACATGGGAGCATACGGATCTTCGTTAATAGCGTTGTTGGCTGTGAGGCTAACCGTCCCTGCATCCAGGTCGATGACTGGGTAACCTGGTGTGCGCAAGCGCAGATGAACGACAACAGAAAAGTATAGACAGGTCGATGACAGCTTTGTTCACATGCAGGACATCTAGCCCGAGAATAACCTCACGAGAGCACCGGTCTAATACGACAAAGGCAATGATGTATGCGCAGTCTCGCACTGTCACTCAAGATGACCACCTGCAGTTTTGATTTGTACACCATCCTATGTTGTGAGAACTTTCTTCGGTCAAGCTACAAGGTTAGCGCTTAGGACGGATTGATCAGTGCCAGTGTCACCGAGTGCAGATAAGTTCTGGTTTTTTAAGAGAACTTGCAGATCTGAAGACTGGCATCACAATGCAGGTGCAACGTTGTCTGAAGTCATGGCATTCTCGTAAATCGGTTTTTTGTGTTCCTCGCTGACGCATTGCCTTCCAAACCGGCGATCACGTTTTGTACGGCTGAAGCGGGTGCTTTTAACAGATTTTCTTGTGCTAAAAGAGGCTCTTCGGCAGTCCGACGGGCAGCGGCTGAACCTCCATCAGTTGCTGTCTTCAGTTTCCCAGACGTGGACTCGGATATCTACCCCATAGTGCTCCTACATAGCCAGGTTGAGATGGGCGCCGAAATGAAGGTGATCGTGACAATAGGGCCAATCTTCGCCTCGAAAAAAATACTTCGCGCGGCGCCACTTACCTTGCTGGGGCCGAGGGGGGGTCGACGGGAAAACCATGATGGCCTAGGTCACGGTAGAAACAGCGGCGGTACACGTGGATGGCTTCGCCACAGTAAAAACAGAAGACGGTTGCGAGATGCCCTCCAGATTTTAAGCTTTATAAGCGGAGTGCGTTGGTAACTGGCTGTGTGGGTGGGCGTCGTTGGGAAGTAGTGGCGCTGAGAACTGTGGCTGATGTGGTTGTGCCTGGCTACGCAGTACAGTGGCGTAGGATAGCTGCGGCGTCATCGAGTTGCAAGGAAGCTCTGCGTTAGACAAGGACAGAGGAGCTTCACGGATGATTTGCTGGACTTTATGCCCTATCGCATCGCCTAACGCTGCGACCTAGAGCTGCGATGCCAAGAACAACTTTCGAAGCTATTTTTGTACGACCGCACGGATGGTGTCCCGAACACTATCCGCATCCGATTCAGCGGCAGAAATTGACAATATTTATGCAGGACGTACACACTACCTTCTTCGCATGTCAAGCGTCCTTTCAATGTTTGCGGCCTCGGTGACGAAGTTCTCTGCGTTGCTTGGCGGGTTTCGCATCTGCCATTGCATTCGCCCTGATAAAAAGTTCTTCCTTCACACCTGGGTGGACCACTAGGGGGCCACGGAGTGCGGACGTGCCTCGCGTCAGCTCCGCAACTTTCCCATGTTTTTCTTCTTCGTGGTTTGTCCAACTCTTCGTGGAAAACTTTTCTCACTATCGATCAGCAGAAGTTTCAAGGAGTTCTGTCATACCAAGTTTTGCCAGTTAGACACACTTTGTGGCCGCTTGTCGGAGCCTTTTACTCAGCCACGCTGGCACGAACGCCAAGGCCATCGTCTCTACGTACGATGCCATAGCCCGGCCGCTGCCGCGGTAGGGCCCACCAGCCTAATGTGTCGCCAGACCTCCTAGGAGCTCCCAATCTCCGGCTGACGGCAACGTAGCAGGCCTTTCCAAGAGCTACATAAATGTCGTAGAGGTTGAAGGAGAGGAGCTTCAGTCGGGAGATTTCGGTGAGGGAGCAGCATAGTGCAACGTCAGCAAGATGAAGCAGGCCGACGGCATGTCCGGGTCGGTGCAGAATCAGCAGGCGAAGATGCAGCAACGGGCGGCTGCCGCGTCGGCTACCGGGATCATCCCAGACGCTGTCGCAGCTATCCATATCAAACGGAAGTGTGCCCGGCACTTGCAGCACCTCGCTAAGGCAATTCGAATGCCAGAGCTGACGTCTGATGATTACAAAATGATCGTGCGCTCCTGAGGCCGATTCAACGGGGCTGCATACGGCCTGAACCGCTGTACAGCCTATGTAACGCGGCGGGCATAAGCAGAGAAGTGGCTAGAGAAGATGGCATCTGCCTCAATGTTAAGCAAAACGTCGTGGTATTCAGCACGCCATCAGCTGCAATAGCCAGACGCTATGGAGCCATAAGCAAGCTTTGCATCGGAGACAAAATTCCACGCCAACGCTTATCAAGCCGCCACTAATAACACTGCCAGGGGCCTGATTAGGAACATTTCCAAGGATGAGAGCCTGGTGTACTGCATGCTAAGTGCATGGACACCACGGACAGCTTGGCCACTGATGATTTATCATGCTTGGCCCAAGCAAATTTTGCTGGTAGGGTACTGTCAGTACCTCAGAATACAAAGAAATTAAGGATTTCAAGAATGTCTTTCAGGGACTAGGCTGCGTAAAGAAGCCCCACAGCATGGTCATGCCACCTACGGCAACACTAGTCGTTCAACAAGCCCGGCGGTTCCCCCTGTATCTTGGAGAGCCACTAGGCTGCCTAAAGAAGCCCCTGTTGCGTAGCGTATGTTTATCAGCTCGCGACTGCTTCTGCGCAGAGCCGATAAGACGAGCGGACGAGACGACGGTGAGTTAAACAAGGTTTATGTACAGCATATATACAGAGGCGTTACAATTTCGGCACTGGGGCCGACAGAGACTCGAAGAGCCGAGCTCTCCTTTCTAACACATAGGTCAGCCTTTCGCCTAAGACCGCTGACTCACACACATGTCGGCTCTCCGACACGGGGACTCCTCTCCTAGGACCTCCGATCGCGACGCGCCGCAGGGCTTCTTTTATTTACACCGGGTCCAACCAAAATGTCCAATCAGAAGCGCCGATGGTCGTCAGGGCAGATTCTTCCAATGGGGTTGCCGCGCCATGCGTCAGACCACCAGACACGAGAACGCCGGCTCGCTGTCACGTGCACCGCTGACTCAATGCACGTGGGCGAGAGAGGCGCCGCGCGTGTTCACGCCGTTGAGATGTTCGCGTCAGGCAAACTGCGGGCTGGCCTTGACCCAGATTGCCTTTTTCCGAGGCACGGACGTTTGACGGGGACTCGCTGGCATAACAGCACCCCCGCCGCCAGACAATGCACCGGAAAGACGAGCTGCTTCCACGGGGCTCGGATGTCAGGTGCGCTCGTTCGCCAGGTCCCTCCAGGTTCGCCTCCAGGGCCATGGGGAGACTACAGCTCCAGACTGTTCCGGGAACACATCCCATTTTTGACGACGGATCCCAGCTCCACTGGCTTGTCGCCACAACTTGTCGACCAGCTTCACTCGTCTCTTCTGACCATCTTCGGTTTCAGCACTTGTCGATGGTTCTGCAACTTGCCAAGAACGGATCGACAACAGACAACACACGACACACGCAAGTGCCTTCGGTCACCCGACAGAACACCAAAGTATAGTACAACATATACCTATCTACGTGTCTATCGGAATTTTGTTCCCTCTACATCAAGAGGCACATGTGGGACACAAGACTCTTAAAATGACAACTAAATTTTTTTTTCCCACGTACAACAACGTAACGAATTAGAATACCACAAAGTTGGCCCCTTTAGATCACTCTGAACGAGAGCGCTCAGCCCAGGTCGTGATGAGGTCAAAATTTTGCCCCGAATCGCCAGCGAGAAACCGAAAGGTTGAGAAGTTACTAGCTGGAACGCACTGCTCAATGCACCTGCATTAGCGTTTACCTTTCCTTTATTTTTTTATTTTTTTTATAGCGAACGTCAAAGTTGCGCTGTGGAGCAACATGCTCCACTTCAGTAACCGGCCACTTTTAGGCGACGATACCTATGCGGCACCAAGAGCGGCTCACACTTTCGACGTTGCACAGGGGAACAACGATACGGCTTGCTATGGATTGACTCCTCACCGCTTAGCTCGATATCGTGTTCGATCACCCTCGTGTTTCCGGGGCGGTCCGAAAACACGTCTTCAAACTCGGAACCAATCTTTCTCAGGTCCTCTTTCTCAGGTCCTCCTTCACTTAAGCTAGGCTCTAGGTTTATCTGCTCCCGGATTACTTTCGATCCCCCTTCGATTACCTCACTAGAACTCAAATTTTCTGCTTCCTCTTCCTCTGAAGCATTCAACAGCTGATTTACGACCGCTTGATGTTGAACATTGGGTTTCATCAAGTTGTAAATTTTGTTCTGCCGCCTTCCTACTTGCACCTCATAATTTGTATCGCAAGGCTTCGATAATACTTTGGCGGGCCCTTCCCAATCAACCTCAAGCTTGTTCCTTTTGGATGGCTGCAGCCGCATTACCTGATTATCAACTTCAAAAGCGCGCTTCTTCCCCGATTTCTCGTAGTGCTCCTTCGACAGCACTTTTGCCGCGTTTTTCTGGCTTTCCACTCGCGCTTCAATTTGGCTTTCCACTAGCGCTTCAATCGAGAGATCCTCACGCTGCTCTCGAATGAGCGTCTCTCGATCAACTCTCGGCAGCTCGCTCCAACTTTCCGCTACAGGCGAGAGCGTTGCAGCCCTCTCGCTCTGATTCAATGGCGCCATGTCGTCTCCCCTTTCTCCGGAAACCGCGCAGCTAGGTTCGGCGACGGGCCGCTCGCGTGACTGCTCACATGACTCATGCGGAAACTTTCCTTTCTGGGGTTCCGTCGACCCGCCGACAAGGTCACTTGAGAGTTCACCGCATGGAACCAAGTCAAGCTTCCGCGAAAGCTTTCGCGCTTGCGATCGCGTGAGAGCCATGCACGCTAAGTTGGGGAAGAACGATTTGCCCTGCTCTTTGAGAAGCTGCTCCGAGTTGTTGGAGAAAAGATAAGAAAAACGATCATTTAGCGCGGCAGACACAGCCGCTTCGGTGCGAAGCTCACCGAACGGGCCTTTAATGACAACCTTGGCGATTGGTAAGCGAACACTCTGCTCCTCGGCGACCTGCCTGATCCACGCGCATTCTCCTGTGAAGTCATCCGGAGACACCAATGAAGGATGGACAACGTCCATGGTTGCCGCTGAGTCTCTAAGTGCTCGGCACGTTTTCTTATTCACCCTAATTTCTTGGAGATACGGCTCCAACAACCGAATGTTTTTTTCTGATTCTCGGATCGTTGCGAAGGCAAACTTTTCCTGACAGTTTCTAGCGATGTGCCCTTCCTTTTTACAGTTGTAGCAGATTAGCGGCTTCCGTTTGTTTTCCGATTCAAATGCCTGTGTGGTAGAAACCTCACTCGATTTCTCCGCTTCTGTTTGCCCTTCCCCTACACTGTCCTTCGTAAGAGACGGGTCCTTTTTGAAATTACGGTGCGGAACGGGTTTCCGTTGATCAGGTTTCCTTGAAAAGCCCTCTTTCTTTTCATCCTTTTCAACGCGCGCTGCCCTGCTATGCAACTTTCGGCGAGTATAATACTCCTCAGCTAACTCAGCTGCCTTGTTTAACTGTACGTCCCCAAGTCTGTCCTGCAGCCAAAGTCTGACATTATCCTCGATGCAGCGGTAGAATTGCTCCAATGCAACGCATTCCACCACTCTATCGCAGTCGTCATAAACACCTTCGCCCTTGAGCCATTCAATTAAATCGGCCTTAAGACGAAACGCGAAGTCAACGTGTGACTCATTCCCCTTTTCAGCATACCGGAACCTTTGCCTGAAAGCCTCGGGTGACAACTTATAACGTCTCAAGAGCACTTCCTTAACCTCGTCATAGCTCTCAAACACTTCCCTCGACAAGCAAGTTATCGCGTCGGACACTTCGCCGGGAAGAAGAGCTAACAGGTTCTGCGCCCAAAGAGACCGCTCCAAAGCG
Source organism: Rhipicephalus microplus (assembly GCF_043290135.1). Classification (NCBI taxonomy): domain Eukaryota; kingdom Metazoa; phylum Arthropoda; class Arachnida; order Ixodida; family Ixodidae; genus Rhipicephalus; species Rhipicephalus microplus. The sequence goes on from NC_134707.1 coordinate 2,294,624, forward strand.
TTTCGCTCACAGACGTGTTCAAACTTGACGAGATACTTCGCTATGTCCTCGCCTACTACGAACGGTGGCAGTTGGTCCCGAATTCTAAAACCGCTGACCTGAGAAGCTACGCTAGGCGCCTGCGAACACTGTAGGATTGCCAATTCTAGTCGTTTCAACTCGAGACGCTCCTGTCTCTCGGCCTCCTCGCGACGTTCGCGCCTTTCAGCTTCTTCACGTTCGCGAGCTTCGCGCCTTTCAGCTTCTTCGCGAGCTTCTCGCCTTTCAGCCTCCTCACGTTCGCGAGCTTCTCGCCTTTCAGCTTCTTCACGTTCGCGAGCTTCTACTTCTCGCCTTTCAGCCTCCTCACGGCGTGCTTTAATATCCACCCAGGCCTCATCGACTTCCTCAGCCGACACTCCCTCATCCTTCATGATCTCAAGGATCGCTTGCTTTCGTTTCGCACGGCCCAAAGTAATGCCGAGTTCCTCACAAATTTCGATGAGTTCCTTCACTTTAAGGTTCTCCATCGTTCACACTAGCCTCTTGCTGTTTGCCCCTGTTAACAATTTACTTGCCGTACCCACTATAAGTCAACTAGCAAGACGCGCAAGCAATTTTTCACTCTCCCGTGTTTACCCCCTCCGCATTAACTTTGGTTTCAAAGCACTTCGACTTTGCTTGAAACGATCAAAGCTCACTCTAATGCTTCACACAGCCCTTCTCTAAACTACTACAACCTGAGCTAGAGTAGTCTGGTGAACTGAGGGGAAAACATCAGGCACTCACCGCATCGATGTCGCTGACGCCGGCCGATCCCGCAGCTGCCAACCACTGTTGCGAAGCCACCTCCGAATCCCGCCGCTGACCTCCACTGTTGCGAAGGCGGACCGATCCCGCCGAAGCCACCACTGTTGCGAAAGACGGCGATGCCAACACGGTCCCAAGGCGCCACCGCTTTCAACTCCGCCGGGAAGGTCACCAGCCGTTTGGTAGCGTATGTTTCTCAGCTTGCGACTGCTTCTGCGCAGAGCCGATAAGACGAGCGGACGAGACGACGGTGAGTTAAACAAGGTTTATGTACAGCATATATACAGAGGCGTTACAATTTCGGCACTGGGGCCGACAGAGACTCGAAGAGCCGAGCTCTCCTCTCTAACACATAGGTCAGCCTTTCGCCTAAGACCGCTGACTCACACACATGTCGGCTCTCCGACACGGGGACTCCTCTCCTAGGACCTCCGATCGCGACGCGCCGCAGGGCTTCTTTTATTTACACCGGGTCCAACCAAAATGTCCAATCAGAAGCGCCGATGGTCGTCAGGGCAGATTCTTCCAATGGGGTTGCCGCGCCATGCGTCAGACCACCAGACACGAGAACGCCGGCTCGCTGTCACGTGCACCGCTGACTCAATGCACGTGGGCGAGAGAGGCGCCGCGCGTGTTCACGCCGTTGAGATGTTCGCGTCAGGCGGACTGCGGGCTGGCCTTGACCCAGATTGCCTTTTTCCGAGGCACGGACGTTTGACGGGGACTCGCTGGCATAACACCCCACAGCATGGTCATGCCACCTACGGCAACACTAATCGTCCAACAAGCCCGGCGGTTCCCCCTGTATCTTCGAGAGCCACTCCGAGAAGAGCTGCAAAGACTGGAGCGTGCACGTATCATCATGAAGGAGGGTGGCCCCGCACACTGGCTAAGCCCCTTGGTTTTGGTTAAGAAAAAGATGGCAGGTTTTGTATTTGCATGGACTTAAGAAATATAGACAAGCATGTGAAAAGGCAACATTATCAGATCCCAAAGCGTGAGGACATTAGAGGTGAATTGGCCGATGCAGCCTACTTCAGCTGTTTAGACGCCAATTCTCGTTTACACCAGATTTTGCTGGACAGGAAAACTTTGAAGATATGTACAGGTCCGATTAAAAGTGTGCAGACCACGAGATCGCGTGGCAAAACGCATCGACGCGCCAGCTAGCAACGAGACACCTGTTGCAGGGCTCATGCGCGTCCCGTCTTATCACTTGGCTCCTCATGTTGCTCTGTTGGATGGGGTTACAGCGCTCATAGCCAAAATGACAACTGGGTGTCGCTTTCTTTGCTCTATCAAATCTGTGCCATTCTATAACGTAGTGGCTGCAACGGGGCCGGTTCAAGCGCCGGCTCGCGTTATTGACACCAGTTGATTAGGATAAGAAAGCATAGCAAGCATCGCACATCCTGATGAAGCCAAACGCACAAAACTGAATTTTCTCAAGCCAGCTTGCACTTGTCGGACTAATCCAAGTTACAACTAAATGAGATTACTTAAGTCAAAGTAGCCAAAATTAATTAAATGTAAATAATTACACGGCATTAAACACCTTTACCCTCAAACGGGTCATATGCAGCAACAGTGGTGCAATTTTATACGCGTTCCAAATCGGGACGGAGGCGTTCCATTCCACTTAGTCGCTTATGATTGGCACCTTTGAGCCACGGGGAATGCCAAATTTGGTATTACGTTACGTCAATGGATCATGAAAGTATGTGACTGGCGCAAACATGATAATCATGAGGTGTGTGTGATGTGAGAATGTGACTACATGCCACAGTCAAGGCGCCAATACGTCAATACATTTCGACAGGGCACGGGGACTCGCTCGCTGGATATCGCCTGGACTGGCTTTGCCCTCGCGATCTCCGACGTCAGCGCAGCTCTGGCGGGCTGGGCACGCGACACGCTACCTTCTGACGCCGATCCCCGATGACAGAGCAGCTCTGGCCGACTGGACTCGCCTACGCCGTCTCCCGACGCCGACAAGAGCTATCGTAAAGTGGTGCCCCGTCCTCGGACTCCTGCTACCGTTTCCATCTTTCCTATCTCCTCTTTAGTTCCGTCGCTCACTGTCCCTGAGCTTCACTGTCTCCTTCGTCTCTTCATATATACCTTTTAATCCTATCCTTTTAGTCCCTCCTTACCCCCATTCCTTGTGAGCTACTGTAGTGTCACACCTGATGCAGACAGTCACAGGGCTCACTTTTCTCTTCTTTTCCCTTTAAAAAAAACCACATAAGAAGTCATGCGATGCTCGTGCTCGCCGGCGTTCATTTCGACGCGTCAAGCCGGTGTTGTGACGCCTGGCGTCGGTCCTGCCATATACGCGCAGGCGCTCGCCGCGCTATGTTGCTTTGAGGCATGCGCGTTTCAGTGCGTCCAGCGTCCCTCCGTCATGAAAAGAGGGAGGCGCAGCGTTGTCTACGTAGCTCATCCGTGCGAAATTCAGCATGTCGCATTTCGCATCAGTTGCCATCGGGCCGGTCGCACCTGGCGTCAGACTATAGAGTGCTCGCGTTCTGCTAATGTAGCGTCGCTGTGCCCAGCGTGCACTGTAAACAGATGTCACACGCTAGCCCTAAATCACGCACAACACATTGCTTCATTTCGCCACTCTCCATAACTGCGCCGAACTCCCCTTTTTCCTCACACGCAACCCCCACAACTCCTCGTTCCGATAATGATGATGGTACCATCATGTAGTGCCCTCTCACGGCCAAGTCCTGATGACGATGATGGTGCCGTCACTTAAGGCCCTCTCTCGGCCACCGTCACAGGTTCCCCCTCCTCGAAATGTGAAGCCACCACTACACATCGCCTGCAGGTTCATGGTAGAGTGTCAGCTGATCTGCAACTCCTCGTCCCGATGATGATGATGTTACCATTATGTAGTGCCCTCTCACGGCCAAGTCCTGATGACGATGATGGTGCCGTCACTTAAGGCCCTCTCTCGGCCACTGTCACAGGCTCCCCCCCTCCTCGAAATGTGAAGCCATCACTACACATCGCCTACAGGTTCATGGTAGAGTGTCAGCTGATCTGCGTGTCTCACACCGTGGCTACGACCTGTTTTGGGGTCCGCTAGAATGAAGTCATTCTGTCCTACACGTCTCACTGCCCGAAAGGGACCGGAACGCCGGGATGCAAGCTTCCAGGAGAAGTGCTTGGTGGCATCGCTGAGGGAGTGGATTTCAAGCAGAACAAGATCACCCTCCTGTATTGTCAGTGGCTACCTGTGCCAGTCGTAGCGAGTCTTCTGGGCGCGCCACATGTGGTCCTGGTGTGCCCTGGAGAAGTCAAGCACATCCTGCAGACACTTGGAGACCTCAGTAGCAAATGTATTGGACGCTGTTGCAGGAGGCTCCGCGTCGTTTTTGGCTTCAGCTTGTGTCCATGGGGTTCTCAGCTCCCGGCCATAACAGAGAAAGGCAGGCGTGTAGCTTGTGACCACGCTTTCAGCCGTGCGCATGGCCAGGGCAATTTCTTGGATGTGCTGGTCCCAGTCTTTGTAGTTGGAACAATAAGCCCTAAAACACTGCTTGATAGTGCCATTGTGGCGCTCCACCATTTGCCCGGCAGGGCGGTACAGAACTGTGTGTCAGTCTTGTATGCCCCAGTGTTCAAGGAGGCCCTTCCACAACCTGCTTACAAAGGGCTTTCCATTATCACTTGAAATGGAGACAAGTGTGCCATGCCTGCAACAAAACCTGGATCATGCAGGCCACCACACTCTTGCTGGTTGCTACCCATAATGGGAAAAGTTCAGTGAACTTGATGAACTTGTCAATCACCACGAGAAGGTACTTGTGGCATCGAGGCGTCATAGGCAAGGGCCTAATTATGTCCACGCTGAGCTGTTCCATGGGGGCAGTGGCCCATTGGCTGCTCATCAGCCCTTCTGGCTTCTGGCAGTGGGATTTGGTGCACTGACAAACCTGGCAGCATCACACATACTTGTATACGTCCGAGCGCATACCCAGCCACTTGAAGTTCTGAGAAATTCATTTGAGGGTCTTAAAAAAGCCGGAGTGGTCGCTAATCGGGTGGTCATGGGACAGTCGCAGGACCAAGTTGCAGAGATGGTTTGGTAGCCAAGGTACTTTCCTGCTCCCTCGGTGCTGTACAAGACCCACTCTCTTCCACTTCGGTCATCTCCGCCAGGTCATTGATTAAAGGTTGATCACTGTCAGTGGGCCGAAGCTTTCTTCTCTTCATCATAGTTCGTATGGGGTTTCACAGTATGGGGTCCTGCTCTTGTTCCTGGGTGAGGAACCCTGCATCATTCAAGACAGTAGTGTCGTCCACTTCAGATGCTACAGCAGCTGCTTCAAAGCTGATCTGTGGGCTGGGCTCTGGAACAGTCATAGGGAGCAGTGTCTCGTGTAGACTCGGGCCTGGAACTTCCTGGTGCTGAAGGTGAGCTCTGCTCAAAGCGTTAGTTGGCACATTTGCAAGACCCCGCCTGTGCTTGATCCTGCAGTTGAAACCTTGCAGCCGCAAAATCTAATGCTTTACATGTGGTGAGGCCTGGTCTGGGGTGAACATCCAGGACAGTGAGGAGTGATCACAGTGGATCTCAAACTCGGTGAACTCAAGGTATGGTCTGAACTTGTCCACTGCCCACAACACAGCCAGACACTCCCATTCTTGCACTGTATAGCGCTGCTCTGCCTCAGTGAGGACCCTGCTAATGAAGCTTATTGAAAGCAGTGGAGCATCATTCTCGGCTGCCTGCAGAAGCACCGCTGCAATGCCGACTCCACTGGCGTCCGTTTCCACCACGAATGGTCTGTTGAGGTCCGGCAGGTTTACAAGGACATCGTAGACCAGGGACTGCTTGAGTGCTCTAAAGGCTTCCTCTTGCGGCAGCTCCCACTGCCAATGTTGGTTTTTCTTAAGGAGTTCTGTGAGTGGACGCGCAGTGATAGAAAACTGAGGTATGAACCCTCTGTAATAGCCTGCTACTCCTAGGAAGGCCTGCAGCTGTTTGAGGGTTGTTGGTTGAGGATAGTCCAGCACCACACGCACTTGTTTCTTGTTCGGCCTACACTGCCCGGGCGATATTTCATGGCCAAGAAACTTCAGGTATTGACAGCACACGTGCATCTTCTCTGGGTTAATGGTCAGCTGTGCCAAACTTATCCGCTCAAACACCACCCAAATATGCTCGAAATGATCCTCTGGGGTCTCTAAATACACCAGGACACATCGAAAAACGCCATGGCAAACTGGTGATTGATTCCCTCCAGTAGTCGGTCCATCAGGGTCTGGAACGTGGTAGATCCTCCGGGAAATCCAAAGGGCATTCTCATGAACTTGAAGGTTCCCCGATGGCAAATGCACGCTGTTTTTGTAGTATCCTGCTCTTGAACAGGAATTTGAAAAACACCCTGTGAAATATCGAAACTTGAGAACTACCTGGCTCTTCTCAGCTGTGCCAGCAACCAATCAATCCTGGACATAGGCTAGACTGGCAGCTTAGTATGTGCATTTAGCTGGCAGTAATCCACAGCTATGCTGTAGTCATCAGACTTCTCAACTAGGACTGGAGCACTGGCATGCTGACTTTGGCTAGGGCGGATGAGGTTCTGTGCCAGCAGGTCGTGAATGCAGTTGTCTATGATGGCCTGCTTCTTGGCATTCACTGGTCGCAGTTTGCATCGAACAGGTCGGTTGACTCTTGTGTCTGTGATACTCTGCCAGGGTTGCGCAGCCCAGACTGGCGGTGAAAATTTCTCTAAACTCTTCTAGAACGTGTTTCATGCATAGGTCTAGGTCCGACGAGTGGCCGGGAATGACCACATTGCAGGCTGCAGTCGTGTCCGGCACACTGGCACAGACACTGGCATCGCCCTCAGCAAAAATGCAGCGCAGAATGTCTCCAAAATCATCCACTGCCTCTGACTGTTCTTTAACGGCCTTGACAAAGGGCACGATTCTTTGTGGTTCTGTGCCTACAGTCCAGCCACCAAGTGACAAGTGCGGAGCGATGGCACTCACTGTCAGGAAATCCCTACCAAGGCCAACGTCATGGCACAGGTCAGGAACGCACAAAAACTGCTGTCTGCGGCAACCGACAGCCCACTCGATCTGACACTTTAGAGACGTGGTTGACTGCGACCAACCTGATGCCAAACGCAGCACGCGTACGTCCACCTTGGGTTTGTCTCTAGAAGCTTGGGCCTCCGCCGCGGCGTGTGGCCCAAAAAAGCTTTCACTTGAGCTTGTGTCTAGCAGGGCCTTGAACGTCGATGACCCGATACGAACGTCCATAAGGGGCTCTTAGCCACCAGCTGTGGCCGCTACTTGGTGCGCACTGTCGTAGGTGCCCGCCAGGGCAGCACCTACCGCTACTGGTTTCCCTGGCACTGTGCTTGCAGGTGACCCCATCGCTGGCACCGAAAGCAAACGAGTGGCCGCACTTGTCGACATGTGGCACAGTTACGAGAAATGTGGCCGAATCCACCACAGCGATGGCACTGCAAACGCATTGCTCCACTCGTAGGATCCTGCCGCGATCCTGACACAGCGCCTCCGAGAACGGAGGCGCTGTGTCGCACGAGTACTGCTGGTCCCGACAGTACGGCGGGTTTAGCGCAGCTGGATGCAGTGGTCACTGATAATGTTGGCGGCACCGGTGGGGCAGCAGCAAACAAAGCGAACGACGCCGTTGCCATAGTGTTCGGCTGCGGCAGTGAGCAATGGTCGAGGGCAAGGCTAGGGTGGAACGCCAGATCTCTGGCTACTTGGTTGCTCGGAAGTGGCAGTGGTCTGTACTGGAGGTGACGCCAAGCCCACTTTATTAAGCCGTCGGCTGCCTTAACCAACTCGGCGGGGTCGTTGTAGGCAGGCTCCTTCACCAAATCTTGCAGCTGAGAGGTGCATCTGCCTCAGTACGCGCTGCACCTTCTCAGCTTCGGAGACCTCTTCCCCGATGCGGTCCTAAAACATGGCGATCGCATAAATAAAATCCTTCAAATTCTCTTCCAGGTGCTGCGTGCGCTGTTTGAGCTCCACCTGGAGGCGACGCTTCACGTCAACCGACGAGAACTCTGAGCGGAAGGCGGCAGTGAATTGCTCCCACGAGTCGAAACCGCGCACGAACCGCCACCACAACTTTGTGCCGCCCTCGAGGGCAGCCGGTACCACATGAGTCGGTCGCTTATCGGCGGCGACCCCCGTCACGAAGCAGAAGTTTTTCAGGCGTTCAAGAAACTCCTCCGGCAACTGCAAGTCTCTAACACCTGAGTAGAGGGGGGGAGGTGCGCAACGGCGAACCGAGGCGCAGACTCGTCGGTGGCCCGAGAGACCGCTCCAGTGTTTGCGATCACAGTGCGTGCTCCCACGTGCAAAGCTGTGGGCAGCGTAGTCGCCATCACTCGATCGTGCACGACAGCCACGATTCGTTCACTCTTCATAGTGGAGCCGTCGGCACCCAGCAACAGCTCTTCAACGACACCTTGGAGGCTAGGCATGTCTTCCGCTGCTGTTGTCGGTCCTGATGCCATCCCGGATGAGCCCCCACTTGTCATGCGCTAACCCTAATCACCAACACACCGCTATGGTGGCTAGAAGGAGAGGTGTCAGCATCGTCCTGGCCACGCCTTGAAAGGAGGCGTGCTGGTATTTCATTTCGCCGCGGAGTGACGCGCAAGTCGCCATCATGATCGGTCGAGAGCACTTGCCAGCCACTAGCGCGGCACTTTTAGTCGCTTGCTTGTGTGCTCGTAAGTCGCAACGCCTGCGCTTTGCCTCTTTAGACTTGTTTGGAATCAATACGTGCCAATGTGACCATGCAACAGTGATGAGTAAACAGCAGACACACTGCTTTGCACCTGGATGCAATGTGGGATATGCTTCGACCCATAAACAAGGGAAGAAAGAATCTCTCTTTTCTGCTCCCGCTGGCGATGAACAGCGCAAGGCCTGGGAGCATACGATTTCTCGCCCTGACAAACCACTGAAAAAGAACTGCGTTGTGTGCGAAGCTCATTTCCACGAAAGATTCATCGTCCGTAGCTATAAGCATGGTGGTTTTGGGACGTTAAACCCCACAAATCAATCAATCAATCAACCGTAGCTATAAGCATGTTATGAAACGGTTCTTAGCAACTTGGGAAAAAGCTGTACCTAAGGAGGGTGGGTTCCTGAGTGAATCAACTGCTGAAGGACTCCGCGTCACTCTAACTAGCACCCTTACCATCCGGCACTGTGTCACAAAAACCTTGGGCTATTAATACTTGATGACGTCTCACCTCTGCCAAATCTTTTTTGGCAGAGGTGAGACCTTTTTTTTGGGATTCTGAAGCAAATGTCTGGCTCGAATAGTCACCCTACGCCGACACAATTTTTTATCTCTGTGAATTGCCTCAGTTTTTACAGTTTGACGCAGTCACCCTCCAGTTCCGATTAGCCTTCTATGTTCGGGCATCCACAATAACTCAATAAATTTACAGAATATGCTGGATGAGCTGCTAGATGTGGGGCGCCTCAATGATGTTCATGAAATTATTGTTGCTAGTGAAGCCCTCCCTTACCACACTGATCTCATTGAATGCAAAAGTGACTCCCAGATCACTTATTACGTCAGTGGCTATGTGACCCGGAAGATGGTGAAAAAGACGAAGTGCAACGAATGTATCAGGTTGTTGCTTCACTCAGAATTCCAGCTTGCTTCGGGCAGAATTATGCCTTCTGTACCCGTCCGAGTCTTTAACAGACCTGGTCAAAGCTATGAAAGATGCATTCACATATTGCAGTTTCAACAAGATGAAAAGTGACAGCAAAGCAGACCTTATCTCTTGCTTGTCTGTGAAGAGGTTAAATATGGTCAACTGTGAACACCACAAACAGGAAGTGACAAATCAGATAATTAGATTCTTTACACGGACCGGAATCAAAAAAAAAAGAGAGAGAAAAACGAAGCTCTTGAAGTTGAGACGTATGACTTGACTGTCATAGTGTTAACTCGGCGAACAAGGTTTTATTTTATGTTATTGTGCATTACTCACACTCTGTTGTTTCTTGTGATTTTACTATTGTCTTGTTCACATTGTTATAAACATCCCATTAACAACTGTGATGTCACTGTCTGGCTGTAATTCACATATACAGACATCAATTTTTTTCGTGAACCGGTTTGTGACTGTATTTATGTTTGCCAATCAAATATCAATGTCATGTGTGTATGTATACCCATTGTATCATCGTATATTTACTGTTCTCTTTAGTTGCCTTATTCACTTGCTGCAGCTGAGTTTCATATAATTTGCAGTTTTCTACAACCTTAATGCATATGTTGTATTTATTTTACATGTTGTTTTTCGCTTTCGAGAAAATAAATGTCCTACTTGCAAAATTAGACATTGATTGCACAAGTCATAAAAATAACAGTTGCCGATACCTTTACGTGCATTGAGACTTCACAGAAGACACTGCGGCATCAAATTTGAAAACTTCACAAACTTAGTTTTGGTGTCAAGCTCACGGCAAGTCACTTGATTCTCTGTGTTCTAAGCTTCGTAGGTGATATAATACGAAGTGAATTGAAAACACTAGTTTTCAGTGCCAATACACGCTTTGCAGCGCGCCGTCAGAATTGTGACAAGTAGACTTTGTAATAATCTGCAGGGCAGCGTGAAATATTTGCAACGAAAAACGACTGACACGTGGGCGCAAGGAAGGGCATCTCGAAAGCGACCGCAGCGCCGCCGCATCCGGGTGAATTCTCGCTCGCTCTCCAGCACGTCGATGCTGACACCTCTTCTTCTAGCCATCATAACATTGCTTCATGTTGCCACTCTCCACAACCATGCCAAACTCCCCTTTTCCCCCACACGCAACCCCCACAACTCCCCGTCCCGTTGATGATGATGGTGCCATCATGTAGTGCCTCTCTCGGCCAAGTCCCGATGATGATGACGTTGCCGTAACGTAACGCCCTCTCTCGGCCACCCTCACACAGAAATAAGTTGAGATGGGAGTAAATGACTTGTCCTCTAGCGCATGCCCCGATTGGGTTTTTATAAACACTGTCTGGAGAAAGAAAAATATTTACTCCCCGTCAGTTGGTGGTTTTTGGATGGGGGCCAAGTAGGGGAGGGGGTATTCACATTGATCGGGGAAGTTTTTCAGGTCAGTATGGGAGAAAACTTTTATATCAACAGAGAAAAAAAATTACGTCAGTAGCCCTACCATGCGCAAGCGTAACTTTAATTGTATAACTTTTGAAGCACATAATAATGATTACAGTACACAAACCTGCACTCAACGGTCACGTGTTACAATACTCATACTCACCACAGCTTGCCACTCGCGCTGCACACCTACGATTCAGTCACCGGGTATATATAGGCACCATACTCTGAACTCCCTTGTAGCTCTGAAGGGACCCTTTTTTTGCTAATAATTAAGCAATGAACACGCACGGCGTAGGTATAAAGTTGCGGTGGCCTGATGTAACCACTTCAACACACATGCCTTTTATCCTAAGCCTGTCTAATATAGAATAATTTTTAACTATAGCGAAATGGTTTTATCAGTTGGCGTTCTGTCGTACGGGCTGAATTTGCATTAGCAGTACTGTTTGTGAATCTGTAATATGCAATGAATCCTACACAAAGCCCTAGCGGCCTTGAATGAACACATCAACGAGGCATATTCAGCAGCTCCAGCGATGAACCGTGGTAGACCGCCCCTACTGCGTTCGATGACTAGTCCTCACTCACGAGTACGGTTCGGTGATTCGATGAATTACAGCTGGCGATCACGAAATGCTTCCTGATATGCAGTTTACGTCTCATTCAAAGTCAAACGGCGCACCTATGCACAGAAATAGGTGCATAGGTGCGTGCTATCACGCAGTTTAAGTTACAAAGCAATAGACTTATACAAACGAGACAGTTCGCAGTCGCTGGTCCTGTTGCTCGCATGCATTGCATGGGTATGCATGCCGTACGCTGTTTCTGTGTGTCTCCATCTCGTTCGGCGCTCGCCTTGTAATTGGTCATTTGACAGCTGTGGTCGCAAGGCGCAGAAGACTTTTATTCATCCCAGCAATCTTTAAGTTTTGCAAAACACATTTTTTGCCCCGCCGGTGGTCGGTGCTAGCTCGTAGAGCTTGCCATGGCGGCTGGCGTGCAGTGCGAGCTTGCCACGATGCCGGCTTGATACCGACGGCATAGCGAGGCCTTTTCACCACTTAGATGTTGCAGCCGGTGAAATACCGGTGACATTCCGAGAAGCCTCCATCGGCAGAAACGGGGGAGCGCGTCGCCGGCGAAGCTCTAACACCAGTTGCCGGCCAGCCTGCCTTGGTCGAGCGATGTTTGGCGGTGTTTTCCGCTTTGCCATTCCTTGATTAGACTCACTGACCTGTAAGCTTTCTGTTCCGTTAAAAAAAATGGCATCTAAACGAATGCCAGGCCTGTGTGGAAGGCACAGCAAAAGCTAGAAGAGCAGCCTCTGAGAGCCTTTTCTAAACACTCATTAGATAACTGCTACAAGCACACTTGCTGGTAACCCACTATGGTATTAATAATAATAATTTTCGGTAGTAGGGCGACATGTGCTATTCTATCATTCGTCATTCTTCTGAAAAGTGTTGTATCTGCTAAATACTTGCAAGGAATTTCTTTTTGTTCTTCGTCTCATCTCGTGGCTCTTACCCAATACAGGGGAATCGGCCGAGTGTTATGGGAAATTTCTTTTTGTTTTTTCGCAATACTACTCGTATATGCTAGGGATAGGTTACACAATAAATAATTACTGAATAATAATATTTAAATGTTTAAAAGAATGAAGAATTTAGCTCTATATTCTTTTAGTCTGACTGATAAATTCCTCTATGGCATAGTGAACATCCCTGTGACTGTAGCCCAGAGTGGAGGTGCCGAATAATAGATCAACTGATTCGGATATTTTCAGGCCCAAGTTTCGAAGAGGTGGTGCTATGAATCTTCTTCTCAATGACGTATACCAGCCACAGGATAGAAAGTAATGACTGCTAGTTTCCTCCTCTTTACAGAAGATACGCAGAAGAGACAATGCTTGACTTGCTCTATGCAAGTAAAGGTTCAGGGAGGTAACCCGGCAGCGAAGTTTGGTTATGGCCGCTTCCATTATTCTCGACCACGATAACTCACTGTTCAAGGGAAATAATAGGTGCTTATATTCTGGAGAAGCTGTCAAAACAGGGTCTGATATGCATTTTTTGAAAGTTAAGGTGCAGAATCGTGCCATTGTATTGTATGTTTTCAGTGGGAAAACCGGAATGAATGGCATCGAAAGTGCCGCCTTTGCTAAAGAATCAGCGCTTTTGTTTAAAAACAAACCCTTGCGCCCTCGTACGCAAATTAAGTGGAAACACTGTAGGTGTGCGGGAACTAGTATTCTGAAAAGCTTCAGAAGAGGCGTTTCACCAGATGCAGAGAGAGCACATGGATGAGTCAGTGATGATTGCTACTACTCCATTTAAACTGGGCAACATTTGGAGAGCTAATATTATGGCCATAAATTCAGCTATGAAAACTAGGATAATATCCGGCAGTCGTAACGGCAGTCAAGTTGAAGGCAGAATATTCCTATGCCAGCGTTTTCCTCAGTTTGCGATGATTCTGTTGCAATAACCACATTCGTTGGCAGATGATTTAGATGCTCTTGTAATAGTCCATTTAAAGTTTTGTGAGGTAATAACTTCGTGTGGATCGAAAAAAATCGTGGTAGACAATGTCTGTGAATTTAGGTTCCATGGTCAAAGGACACACGTCACGAATTTGTACAATCAGGGAATCGAGTAATGTTTGTGAAAATATTATTTGTGGCTTGTAGAATCTAGGCCAGCGCTTAGAGAAAAATATATTAGTATGGGGGATGAAAATTACTTGAGTATGGTTAGACAGTGTTACTTATAACTGTAAGAAAGTCTGCACCGTAAGTAGGTTTAATCGGTTTGACAGGGGTGGTGTTCTCGCTTCCAGGTATAATACTGCATTTGCCACATATTTTAGAAGGCCTAAGCACAGCCGTAAAGCCTCTTCCTCTAATAGGACTAGTGGCCGAAGCAGGTATGCTGGTGCACCAGAAAAAAGAACACAGCCGAATTCCAATACCGGTCGTGCATACATTTTGTAGACCATCAAAAGTGCTATTCTTTTCATACCCGATCTGCGGCTGCTTAGGCTGCGCAATACACCCATTGCGCATGCTCCTTTTGTTGTGATATATTTAATATAAGCTTGCCAGTTTAGTTGTTCATTATATATTACTCCGGAGTATTTTAATGATTCCACTTGCGGGATATCTTGCAGCTTGTAAGTCGGAGATATTCTGACCGGATCGTTAACTGGCAAAACCAGAATAGCACACTTATTGGTATTAAGACTTAACTGCAGTCTATCTAGCCACTTCTCGAGTTCACTCAAATACGACTGTAAAATTTCGTAAAGGTGTTGTATGTCGGCAGCCATATCAAAAAAAGCAATGTAGTCCGCATAAACATAAGTCTGCACCCCTGATCAAAGAGGAATAGTACACATCAAGATGTTGAATAATGCTGGTGAAAGTACTGATCCCTGTGGCTTGCCTCGGGTCTGCTTGTGCTTGCAGGAAGAAAAGCCATCTTTAATGCAGTAAAACTCCCTTTCCTTTAAAAAAAGAAGTTCGATGGAGGCGGAAATGTTGCAGGCCCGTGTGTTCAGATTTGGGTGCACGTTAACGAACCCCAGGTGGTCAAAATTTCCGGAGCCCTCCACTACGGCGTCTCTCATAATCATATGGTGGTTTTGGGATGTTAAACCTCACATATCAATGAAATCATTTCCTTTAAAAATTCTGTCACCTATGCTACGATATAAGAGGGAAGTCTATGGCACCATAAACGATTTAATAACACAGAATGTTCGACACTATCCTATGCTTTACTGAATGTCTAAGGTAAATAACGCAGCGTACTGTTTTTTATGCAGGGAAATGTGAACCCGACTTTCGAGGTCTATGTGCGCATTCCAAATTGAATGTCCAGATCTAAAATCAATTGGGCTGGGGCTTAACAGCTGTTAGTCATTTACAAATCTCGTTATACGATCATGGAGGACCCTTTCAATAAGTTTCACTACATTTGATGTTAATGCTATTGGTCTTATATAGTCTATATTATATCTAGCCCCTTGTTTTTTAAGCAGTGGTATGATTTTAGCAAGATATTTTGTCCCAATCCTTTATTTGGCTGACGACAATGAAGAATTGTGCCTGAAGTGGGTATGCGCCACAGTTAATAGATGATCAAGTACAAGCTTTTGTAATGGGTTGGAGCATTGGACGACCCACTCGTTACGCTATTCTCATTGTTTGACGTCTGGTTGTTGTTTTCCTGTTCTAAAACGCTTTATTACTCATATTACCGCGATTTCTTTCCCGACATCTAAGCCTGCCTAAGGCAATTGGTTTGCGAACAAGTCCAAAGCACCGGGGGGGATCAGTGGTAGAATACTGGGCTGGCACGCAGTGGACTGGGCTTAGAGCTTCACTGTGTCCTTGGCACTAGATTTTTTGTCTTTTTTTTTTATATGCGAAGTGGTTACAGACACCGGCGGCATACAACTACTGCACTGCACGTGACCGAAGTTGTGATCTCATAACATCTTTTGCTGTAAAATTGGTTTTCGGTCCCTTTAAAAGTTGCATAAAAAGTTGGAAGAATCTCCAAGTGAAGTCAAGCCCTTCACAACAGGTCTCTAATCAGGTTTTAATAACATTTTTCTCATACCGAAATTTTTAAAAGAACAAGCTGCAGGCAAAAATAGCTGTAGACCCGTGTGCTCAGATTTAGGTGCACGTTAAAGAACCCAGGCGGTCAAAAATTTCTGGAACCCCCCACTACGGCGTCTCTCATTATCATATGGTGGTTGTGTGATGTTAAACCCCAGGTAATAATAATAATAATAATAATAATAAATTGGCAAATCCCACGTGTAGTGGGAATCGATATGCAAAGCACGAATGACAAATGTTGATATGTCACTTTAAATTTAAAATCAGCCTGTTGCGAGGTGGATGCAAATGACGCCGTACATGACTTCCGTGTCGTGATCATCATGTTTGGATGTGTCGTTTACCTTCGTCATCTATTCACGTCAGGTGATACCAAATTTAGTACATGTGGAGCTAGCAAAACGGCCGTGTACACGCTATGGGCGTGGTATGTTGACATGTTCTTACATGGCGCGTGTTAGGATTATCATGTTTGTACCAGTCATATATGTCATCATCCATTGACGTCACGTAAGACCAAATTTAGTATATGTGGAGCTAGCGAAAGGGCAGCGTACACGCTGTGAGTGTAGCATGCAGTCATGTTTACATGACGCTCATGTCATAATTATCATGTTTGGGCGTGCCATTTACCTTCATCGTCTATTTACGTCATGTAATACCAAACTTGGTATATGTGGAGCTAGCAAAAGGGCTGCGAGCCCATCATGAAGGGCCCAATATACTCCAAAGCAGCGTTGACGCGCGCGCACGCTGTGCATAGCGACGCTTCATTAGCAAAACGCGAGCACTGTGTAGTCTGACACCAGGCGCTACCCGACGGCAACCAGCGCGAAACGCGACATGCTGCATTTCAGGCCAATACGTTACCCAAACAACACTGCGTCTCTCTCTTTTCGTGACGGGGGGACGCAGGACGCGCTGAAACGCGCATGCGTCAAAGCAAGGTAGCGCGTTGTGTGCCTGCGTGTATATGGCAGGACCGGCGCCTGGTGTCTCAAAGCCGGCGTGACACGTCGAAATTAACGCCAGCGAGCACGCGCACCGCGTCACGTCGAAATGTATTGGCATCTTGACTGTGGCATGTAGTCATGTTCTCACATTACACGCATCGCGTGATTATCATGTTTGCACCAGTCACATACCTTTGTAATCCATTGGTGTCACGTAATACCCAACTTGGTATATGTGAAGCTGGCAAAACAGCCGCGAGTGCATCATCAGTGTGGCATGTAGTCATGTTGTTACACGACACGCATGTCGTGATTATCATGTTTGGATGTGTCATTTACCTATGTCGTCCTTTCGCGTAGCGTAATACCGAGTTTGGTACATGTGAAGCTAGCAATATGGTCACCAGCGCATCACGAGCGTGGCATGTAGTCATGTTGTTACATGACATGCATCTGATGTTTATCATGTTTGCACCAGTATCATACCTTCGTATTCCATTCACGTCCCGTAATACCAAATTTGGTGAAATAGAACCTAGTGAAACGGTCGCCAGCGCATCGTGAGCACGGCATGTAGTGATGTTGTTACATGACACGCATCTCATGATTATCATTTTTGCACCAGTCATATACCTTTGACAACCATTCACGTAGTGTAATACCGAATTTGGCATATGTGACGCTAGCGAAACGGCCGCAGGCGCTTCATGGACGTGGCATGTAGTCATGTTCTTACATGACACGCATGTCATGATTTCCACGTGAGGGCCTTTCACTTATGTTCATCATACGCAGTAATATCATACCATACCAGTTTTGCGATTTGTCATGTGAGCGAAACCACCGCAGGAGCAGCAAGACCCTGACATCCGGTTCCACATGCCGGTTCCACAATCAATAAGGGCACAGAGCGGGCGGATAAAAAGTTCATGCCGAGGATAAGTTCGTGAAAATGTTTCTCGAGCACAGCAAATAGTACTGTCGTGGAGCGATCGGCAACATTTTATACGCGCGGAGCACATTCCAAGCACAGGAAACGTGCCACCGCCAGCGACCTGGATGAGTGGTACTGTGGGTGGCGTTAGAACTTTCCTTAGGCGGCAAAGAAGTTCTTAATTCATCACTGATATGGTAGGCCCTGTGTCCACAAGTGCAGCAACAATGGGTATATCGCCTACTTCAGCGTCAATAAGGTTGCGTCTAGTCGGCAGCATGGTCAGTAGATTTGGCAGGCAAGGGGTTGATGTAGCATCACCTCCGAGAGCTGCGTCATCTAGTTTTCTCGCGGCAGGTGGCCAGTCGGCGACGTTGCTTGATGAAATTAGAGGGAGCGAGACGACAGGCGACGGAAGAGCGGTGAACGGGACTGGTTAGCATGTGGAGATGGAGAACAACGATGATATGGTGGTATAGAAGGAACGTCATCACCGGTGGCCTGAGGTGATTCCCGATGAGGTTGAAGGTGTCCATGATTCCTCTCTGGACAATGGGTATACCCATAGGATGCCTGATGCCAATACCACCGGGTGTTACAATGGCGGGCCACGTGTCTGATGCGATGGCAGTTGAAACAAACGGACGATCGTCAGCAGTCCTCCACTTGGCTGGATTGTGACCGGAAGGTTTTGGCTTTGGGCATACGAAACAGGGCGTCGACGATGGTCAATCAGCTGAGAGGGAGCTGTAGTGCACTCGGAGGCCTGTCCAGCATGGGAAAGCTCTTGTCGCACAATGGCATGTACAAGTGGCACCATCTAAGGGCTAGAGTCACAGGCATGATAGCATGTGGACGCAAGAGACAGAACTTCAGGTTCACGTCTGATGATCTTGGTCACGTGCTCTGCAGCTAACAGCGTCTGTAGTGCAGGCCCGTCTTCGCACGACCAGGTTGCGGCTGTGTTTGGAAGTCGAGTGAAAAGGTGGGCGATACGTCGACTTTTTGCGGCTTCAAATTGCTTGCACTCCTTGATGATGGCATCCTCCGTGTTGCAGTCCTAGCTTATGAGAAGGTTGAACGCATCATCTGCGATACCTTTCAATATGTGTGCTATTTTTTCGGTTTTTTCTATGCCATTGTCTGCAATTCAGCCGAGGGCGAACACGTCCTGTAGGTAAGTCTTGTAGACTCCGCGGACGTTTGCACACGAGAGGCCAACTCCTTCTCGGCCGCTGCCTTTCTACCCACAGACTTGAAAAGGGCACGCATATTTTCCTTGCACCCATCCCAGCTTCCAATTTCTGCTTCGTGGTTCTCGAACCACATTTTTGCTGCTCCTTTCAAGTAGAGCAGGATGTTGGCTGACATAAGAGTTTCATCCCCGGGGTAATTCATACTTGTACGTTTGTAAAATGGCAACCATTCTTGAATGTCGACATCATCAGTGCCACAGAACGCGCCAGGATCTTTTAGCTGCGGAAGGACAACAGTTGCTGTTGTGGTCGCGTTGGCGGGAGTGGGTTCCTGGTTTGCCACGAGGAAAAAATTCAAGCGTAGACCCCTGCGGAGCTCCGTTGTATCGTGTTGTTACCCAGCATCTCCACCAAATGTCACGTGGGTGAGAGCATGAATGAAATAAATATATTTACAAAATATACAGGGAGAGTCGGAGGCAGCTGCAGCCAAGATGGAGGAGCAACAGCAACAACAACACGAGCGCGATCGCATTCATCGTCTACCAGATACTCTGTCTTTGCCGATGTCGTGTAACAACTTTGTTTTGTTTGGTCATTAAATGTATGGCGTAAAAATGGAAAAATGTCGCATTACATGTCTTGTGGCTTTGGTGATAAGTACTACGCCTGAACTACAGCCGCTCGATGAAAAAGTGTGTTTTTCATCGAGTGGCCATGCTTGAACAGGATCTTAAAGGATGTGTGCAGATTCGTTCAAAAATGTTTGTGCGTGTGAGTATAGTTATATAATGGGTGGAAAGTGTTTGGTGGCATCTGCTGTGATCTCGTATAATTGCAACTAGCTTTGTCACCACTATTTTTTGTGAATTTCGTGCGCTTTTATTTGAGTACTGTAACCACGTGTCGTCATTCTAAGACCATCATTCCCCTTTGCGCAGACGGAAATACATTTGCCTACACACGTCGTGAGCCTATCGGTGTCATCGGCCAAATTATACCTGTAAGTCCAACACTTCTTCTCTTTGGCTGCTTGCGCGTGCTCAGTGAGTCCAACATTTGCTTTAGCTGCTTGCACGCTCAGTCCATGCTACACGATTATTTTGTGGTTCTGTTAACATTAGTAATTGATATGTGAATGTAAATTAATGCTAATGCGTGTTTCTATCATATGAGAAAGAAAACACTGAAATACATATCAACAGGAGACGTTGCTCTGGCTGTAGGGTTTGGTGATAATTCATAATTGTTAAGGTTTAACTTCTCAAAACAATTTATTAATTGTTGGGGTTTCACGTCCTAAAACAACCATATGATTTCAGAGACGCCATAGTGGATGGCTCCAGAAAATTTGACCACCTGGGGTTCTTTAACATGCACCTAAATGTCAGCACATGGGCCTCAAACATTTTCAACTTCATCGAAAATGCGGCCGGAATTCAATCCCGCGACCTGTGGGTCAGGTTTGGCAACTAGACCACCGTGGTGGGTAGTGCCGGTGGGAGATTTCTTCTGTGCGTTGTTGAACGTCGAAAAATCGCAGCGTACATGCAAACTAAAAGCGGACCGTGGGTCTTTGTGTCCAATTGAATTCTTCTGTCTCTCATCGCCCAGTTGGTTTTGTCTAATTGCCCAGTAGTTTTGTATAGAAGCCAGCTACAGAGGTAGGAACCGACAGCCATACGAGGGTCTCGGGGAGGGACGTAGGCTCAGAAGTGATGGAGCCATCACGAATACTTTTCTTTCATTCTTGTTGATTCGTTGTAAAGGTCTGAGCAAGCTCGCGACACACTTCAGCAAGCCTGGCTGTGTTAAAAATGGGCGCACATTTAGGTGGATCCGGTGTGTCAAGAGTATTGTGTCGATGATGTGCGACGGGTGCCTTTCTTACAGTAATAAGAAGGGCGAAAAGCCAGCTGGGGGCATTGCTGTAGGCGTGTGTGACGAAGGTCAGTATAGCGTCCCAATATGGTCTATAGCGGCGACGTACATGGGAAGCATGTCGCTGAGTGTGCGGTTAAGGCGTTCCGTGAAGCCGTTTGTCTGCAGGTAGAACGGAGTAGTTTTGCTGTGGACACAATGACACTTCGTAAGAATGGCTTCGACGACTTCCGGTTAGAAGACGTGGCCTCAATCTCTAGAAGCTCCTGGGATGGACCGTGGCGCAGTATGCATCGGTGCAGCAGTAATGAGGCAACATCGCGTGCAGTAGCCGCAGGGAGGGAGCGGTTTCAGCATATCGCGTTAGATAGTCTATGGCGACAATGGCCCAGCAGTTACCAACCGACGTCAGAGTAAGTGGTTTATACAAATCGATACCCACGCACCCGAACCGATGTTCAGGGCAAGTTAACAGTTGTTGACTGGTTGACGACATGTGTGTTGATGGTTTGTGGCATTGATAATCGAGGTAGGAGCGAACGAACTTCAGCACGTAGTGGTACATCCCTCGCCAGAAGTATAGCGTTGTCGAACGCTGTGGTAAGTTTTGGATACCCCAGAGTGCGCGCATTCTGAATAAGAGAGAACGGGCTCACATATTTCAAACTGCAGACTGTGGCGTATCACGAGTAGCCATTGCCTGCCGTCGGCGTTGTAATTGCGTCGGTGCAGGAGGCCGCCGTCACGCATGGCAAAATGGTGAGCTAGACGACGCAAGGCGTGAGTAAATGGTGTTGCAGGCGGATCAGAGAGCAATCGGATCAGAGGGGGCGATATAATGATCCTTGCACTGTTCGGTAGCGATGATGCGAGCATATTACAGAAGCTCCTGGGGTGGACCGTGACGCAGTATGCATCAGTGCAGCAGAAATGAGGCAACATCGCGCGCAGTAGCCGCAGGGAGGGAGCAGTTTTGGCGTATCGCGTTAGATGGTCTACGGCGACGATGGCCCAGTGGTTACCGGCTGACGCCAGAGAAAGTGGTCTATACAAATCGATACCCACGCACCTAAACCGGCGTTCAGGGCAAGTTAACAGTTGTAGACTGGTTGACGACCGTGTGTTGATGGTTTGTGGCGTTGGCAATCGAGGTAGGAGCGAACGAACTTCAGCACGTAGTGGTACATCCCTCGCCAGAAGTATACTGTTGTTGAATGCTGTGGTAAGTTTTGGATACCCCAGAGTGCACGCATTGTGGATCAGAGAGAACGGGCTCACATATTTCGGACCGCAGACTGCGGGGTATCACGAGTAGCCACTGCCTGCTGTCTGCGTTATAATTGCGTCGGTGCAGGAGGCCGCCGTCACGTATGGCGAAATGGTGAGCTTGACGACGCAAGGCGTGAGTAGATGGCGTTGCGGGCGGATCAGAGAGCAATTGGATCAGGGGGGCGATCCAATGATCCTTGCGCTGTTAGGTAGCAGTGGTGCGAGCATAGATTACAGAAACAGCATGGAAGATGCTAAGCAGGGGGCATTCTCGTCAGGCAGAGGGCAGCCCGAGAGGGCGTCGGCATCGACATGCTTGCGTCCGTTGTGGTACAGCATGCGAATGCCGTAGTCTTGAAATCGAAGAGCCCAGAGGGCGAGACGGCCCGAGGGATCCTTGAATGACGATAGCCAACATCGTGCATGATGATCGGTGACGACATGAAATAGGTGACCTTGCAAATAAGGTCAAAACTTTGTAAGGGCTCAGACGATCACACTCTTTTCGCATAATGGTGTGATTTGTCTCGGCTCTCGTGAGCGTATACGACTTGCATATGCCACGACATATCCGGAGTCTGGGTTGGCACTGCGCCAGGACAGCGCCGAGCCCTCCACCACTAATGTCTATGTGCGCCTACCTTCATTGGGAACGTAACGTCGTGGTGGCGTAGTATAAGAGGAGACGTCAACAAATGGCAGAGCGTCGTGAACGCATCGTCACACTCAGATGACAACGAATTGAGGGACCCGTTGCTTCGAAGAAGCTTCGTCAGCAGTGATATGACCGTGGCTAAGTTTCGTATGAATCATAGAAAGTACGAAAACAGGCACACGAAACGTCTCAGTTGTTTGACTGACGCATGCAGGTTTGAAAAATTCAACCACGGCCTGAAGCGTGGCCGGATTGGGAAGAATTGGGTCGTTCGACACGACCATAGAGTCTCATACAGTAATACCTAGACGGTAATCTGGCGCTAATCTACTACTCCTTCGGAGGCACGTGTACCTTCATGGGAATGATATGGAGTACAAACTTTGGATCTGCTTTGAATGGATTACGTTTTTCAGATTCGCCACGCTTGTTTGCCAAACATAAAACCATGTGATATGAAGTTATATTTATTTGAAAATCTTGTTGCTAAATGTTTCCGTGACCACGAGGCAGAAGTGAAACCTGAACAAATTTAGCCACTGGGGTATGCATTGCTCTGTCACTGCGTTCCAAATTTAGCGTCAAGATATAATAAATTAGTTTTTTACAACACTCAAAAACAAACATGCTTGTTTTGCCCTTGACAGTACACATTATCTATTTAATGAATAACGGTACAGTATTAAGTGACAAACACTCAACCTTTCCTCTGCTGCGAGCCAGGTGCGTCTGTCCAAGTGGTCGGCCGAGACTCTGCCCCAAACGTACCTCTCGTTTTGTTGTGAAGTCAGGGGAGCGTGACGATGCGTCTATTTTGTTTTACTGTCATTTTGCAGTTGTTTCTAATTAGTTTAGGCAGGGTGCGCTCGTGAAAAAGCATGAACTCGATCGAATATCCTGCACTGGCATGAGACGCTACATCTATGCGCAGCGGTGAGTGGACGACGCTTCGTTGAAACTGCCAAATACGACTCGTAAGGCTCCAACGTCGCAGCAAATCAAGAGAACTAGTTGTCTTTAGCCTCTTCGAACAACATACGTTCTGCTTCAGCGTTTTTCACCGTCCCCCACTAGTCGCACTGCGTGAAGAACGAAACTGAAACTAGAAAAAGATTTGTAGGCAGTTTGCTAGCTAACACTGTGCAATATGAAGCCTGTACTTCCCATAATTCCCATGGGGGTACATGATCACAGCGCCAGATTAATCTTTATGTATTATTGTATGAAACTCCATGGACAAGACTATAGTGAACTAGAATATGATCTAGTGGCACGACCGGCAAGCCGCCGCTGCTGTCTCGGCGGTTCAAAACGACACGGACGGCCGCTAGGATTTGTCGCAGCGCCACTGTGCCTTTTCATGTCGTGTGTGCGAGGCAAGCGTGCCCCGATGGAGTTTTCTTTGGATAGTGCAGGCAGCGCGGAAGAGAAATCAGTGCGTGTGCGTGAGTATGTGTGAAGTTGGCGCGTTGAGCTACCTCCACCTGAAGAAACTTCGTCAAGGCCTGCTAGCTCTATCGCATATGTCAACGGGCTGACGACGCTGGTTGCGTTGTGCGCTGGGTGGCACACAACGCAACCGACGCCAGCATTCGGCGGCGCATTCGCATCGGCATTGCAGTTCATGCAGCATTACTGCGCTTCGAGGAGAAACAACTAATGTTGCATCGTTCTTGGTGTGCCGTCGGGCTCTTCGGAGTTGTGATGTGTGCTGCTTGTGGTTGTGCTCGTGTTCTTTAGTGAGTGACCAGGTTGTGAGCAGCTGCAGTGCCAAGGAAGTTATATGTCCACATTTCTGTGGAGACCATGAATCTGGGTCGCGAGTGTATGTATTTGAATTTCCGACTGACCAAGGCACGCGGAAAGCATGGATACAGGCTATCCTCTAAGGGATAGTGTCGGCCCAATAAAGCATGAAAAAGTAAATATGTTGCTTGTACCATCGGGCGGCGGATGCGCCGCACGGAGAACATAAGGCACGGCGCTGAAACGCCGGCCGACAAGGAGTATGCAGCAGCCGATAGCCAAGCAGGAACTCCTTTATTATGTACAATGCTGCGGATATATACACAGGGTAACGCCCCCTGAGGGTGAAAATACTTTTCATGAAACCGAATCTGGCAATCGTGAAATCGAAACCGAAACACCACATCATCATCCCCCCCCCCCCCCTCCTAGAGAGAAAAGGACATGTGGCTCTAAGATCCTTATACAATGATTAACAGAACATGAGTAACTTTTACAACCTTATAGAATTTTAGAAGAATGTAATGCAAATAGAACTGTATTTAAAACCTTAACGTCCCCCCATCTTTTGTCGTAAAGTAACATATTGAAGAAGAGAAAACCAGCCTGAGAAAAAAAAAAGACGGCTATGTACACAGTGCACCATGGCTGAAAGCACTTATTTGGACAACATACAACAAAAGATCACAGCATAATGGTGTATCCCTTATATCTTTACACAATAAATAAATGCACAGCATACACACAACAATGCACACGTGTGGTACAGATTCCAGCGTACGAGTAAGGAAGAAGAATTTAGGACATGTAGTCCTTAAACCTGGATGGTTTCTTACACAAACGCTTAGAACGCCGAAGTTTGCGCTCTGAAATGCTCCCTTGTGAAGCAGCAAGTTCGGTATGTGAGGATGAGCCTACTGGCCTGCTTGCGCGCTGCTCAGGCACAGCTGAGAGCATTTAAGAGTCCGACAACTCGCCTAAGTTTCCCTCAGTTGTAACTGGGGACAGAGAACCCTGATGCGAAACATGAGAACCTTAAGGTACGGAAGCATGTCCATTAGTGTTAGGAAGGATACTGGCATGGGGACTGGGCTCTGCAGTCAAGTATTGATACAGAGCCTGAGAAGAGTTCGAGGAATCTGAAGCGTGCCCGGTGCACGGCAAAACTTCACTGTGGCTGGGCACCACAGCCAGATTTGAAACCGGTGCCTGAATATCATTTCCTCAGGGAAAGATGGTGATGCTGCAAGAATAGGGATAGAAACCAATCGTGGAACCGAGGCTGAGTATTGCGAATGGTTCTGCAAAGGTATTGAAGAGTGAAAACGTGAAGGTGGTTCCCGTTCGGAATGGACGATTACAACTTTAGAAACATTCCAAACCGATCCATCAATGAGCCTAAATGCCTGGGATCCCACTGCCGACATAACAGTAAATGGACCTCTATACTTGTGTTTTTTTCCTGGAACACGTACTTTAACGTTTTGGTCAATCTGAATAACTGGAGGTTTGGCTCCTCGCTTCTGATCCACGTAGTTTTTCATGTACTCCTGCGTATGAAAAACTTGCGACTGCAAAGTAGAAGGCAAAGGCAGATCAGTTATGTCAACCGTTGTGCGAGGTTGATGCTTATGAAGCAATGTGGGAGAGGATCCAGTAGTGTCCTGAGCAGAAAAACAGTATTTCAGGACCCTGTTGAACCGCTCAACCTATTAATTGGCTTGAGGGTAGTAGTTGGAAGAACAGAGGTGTTGGATACCTCGTTCGGAAAGAAAAGTATCTAACTGACAAGACTTAAACTGGGGAGTATTTTCTGTTGCCAAGCATGCTGGAAAACCTTCACGGCAGAAGACTGAAGTCAAAAAGGTGATGACTGCATCAGACGTAACGTCTCTAACGAAACAAACCTCAGACCATTTGGAGTAATAGTCAATCAAAGTGACTGCAGAGCGACAATTTTAGGGAACATTTAAAAGAGGACCAATAATGTCCATGCCTAACTTGTCCCACGGTTTCTCAAGAAAAGAAACTGGTTGTAGGGGTGCAAAGACAAGTTTCTTTGATTTGTCGGCATCCTGACAAATGTAACAGTTCTAACCACACTTTCCACTTGTTTCTGAAGGCATGGCCACCAATACCTGTCACGAAGCAAATGCTTTGTATGAATTATGCCTGGATGATTCTCATGGGCTAACTGAATTATTGCCCCCTGCAAGTTTCTAGAGCTGTAACACGTTCCCCGTGGAAAATGAGCTCATCCAAATATGACAGTTCGTCTTTCACTGCAAAGAAAGGTACAAGTACTGAAGTCAAATGCTTCTTTGGAGGCCAACCCTCAGCAATGTATTGAATAAGCTGCTGGAAGGTATCAACATTAGCAGTGGCTGCCTGTAACTCGTCATTATTTAAGCATGCAGCAACTAAAGAAATTATCTCTTCTTCCGGTGCCTGTGCTGGCAGAAGCTGGGCTGGCAGCCGAGATAATGCGCCCCCTACGACATTATAGGCACCTTTGCAATATTGTACAGAAAAGTTATAACAACCGAGCGCACCATCGAGAAATTTGCAAGGGGCATCGCCCCACTATGCCAGCTGACAGCAAAGTAGGGAAACCCTAGTAGTCAGTTTGTAATGTGAAACGCCGGCACCAAAGATACACATGCCATTTTTCTACCGCAAACAAACAAGCAAGAGCTTCGCGCTCCCCTGCTGAATACTGGTGTTCCGCCGGGGACAATGTTTAGATGCAAAAGCAACAGTTAGCAGCTGATATCCTCTCTATTGTTGAAGCACTACTCCGATGCCAATATTGAATGCATCAGTGGTAACCACCGGCGGAAGATTGTTATCAAAAATATTTATGACCAGATGGTCAGCAAGTAGGTCTTTAACCTGGTTGAAACTGGCATTGGCCTCAGTGGGCCATTTAAAACTCTGACCTTGCCGTGGCACGTGGTGCAGAGGCTCAACAACATCAGCGTAACGCGGTAGAAACTTTGCATAATATCCAATTAATCTCAACAAGGTTAATTGGATATTATGCAAGGATTTGAGTGCTTTAACATTAGTAGGAACAGGGGCATCAAGAATGGTAGCTGCCTTAAACTCAACCGGCGATAAACCGCGAGCACTTTTGTTATGACCTAAGAATGCAATTTCAGTAGCAGCAAATACACACTTGTCATTAAGCTTCATGCCACAAGAATCTATTTTAGACATGACGCTTTTCAAGTGCACATCATGCTCTTCCTGATTATGGCCCCAAACAAAAATGTCGTCTAAGTAACAGACAACACCTGGGCACCCCTTCTGTACATCACTCATCATTATTTTTTTGGAAAATAGCTGGTGCAGATACCAGCCCGAAGCCCACAATGCAAAGTCTGTAAAGCCCTTGATGAGTTACAATAGTAGTAAGGTCACGACTCTCCTCCACTGACTCAACCTGGTGGTATGTGGATGCAAGATCAAGTTTAGAAAATATTTTAGCACCTGTTAACTGTTGCAAGAGTTTCTCGATGTGAGGTAGAGGGAACCCGTCTACCGCAATGGCCTTGTTCGGCTCGCAGAGATCGGCGCACAGTCAGATGAAATTGTTCTTCTTGCGGACGACGACCAAGGGAGACACCCAGTCTGAAGCATCCACCCTGTCAATGATGCCAGTGGACTATAGTCGTTGCAGCTCATCGGCACCTTGTTGCCTCAGCAAGAAGGAAAGACGACGCAGTTTGGCCGCCACTGGCTGCACACCAGGTCGATGCTTGACACGGTGAACGTGGTTCCGGACGGTGCCGATGTCCAACAAAAAGAGGTGGTGATACTCCGGTGGCACATTCTCCAGAACTGCCGAGGAGTGGACGAGAGCACAAGTGAGGGTCTCACCTCTGATGATTATTTTCAGAGCTCGGATGGCATCTAACCCCCAGAGGGAGGTGCCTTTGTCCGTGACGTAGAAGGGAATCGTAGCGCAGTTGCCTTGAAATAGCCATGATTATTTATGGCTTGCTATGAGCAATTCTGTAGAACGAAGTGTGAAAGTAGCAACTTGATATGCGAAAAGTTCTTATAATCCTTGATGTTGAGTAATGTCACAGCTGACCCAGTGTCTATGAGCATGTTGAAAGTGGATCCTTTGATTCGTATGGGAAGATCAAGTCCAGCAGTGGTGACTGTTTCGCCCACTCGCAAGACAGTAACTGTATTGGTCACCGTGCATATGCCGTGATGACCGATAGACTTCGTAGTAGTGTGGCAGACCCGCGCGAGATGTCCATGATGTCCGCACCACAAACACGTCCGGCTCCTGGCAAGACAAGCGGCGGAGTTCGCCCAATGCCGTGTCGAGCTGCAGCGGTGGCAGGCACTCGCGCGAGCCGGCGATGAACCTGGAGAGGAGGTGTCTGCAACAGTGGAAGACGAGGAGGTGCACGCAGGAAAAGTCCCGCCGGCGCCATCTTGCACCGAAGCTTGGGGAGGACGGCTGCCATTTGGCCGGGCATCTTGAATCGCTTGGCGAGTAGAGCCGCCATCTTGAATCGTACGCGACGCCACTGCGTCGAATTGCGCTCCAGATAACTGTAACAACGGGCGGTCGACGCGCTCCTGCTCTCTCGCTACGTCGAGTGCTTTCTGTAGTGTGAAGCCTTTGCCCATCTTGAAAAAAGTTCTTTGTAAGTTCTTTGTAAGTTGGCTGGTCGGCTCCCGACTGCTGCTCATCTTTGACGGCACGCAGGTAGGAGTTGAGTGCCTCGACGCCCAAAGCGTTCAGGAGCAGCGCCTTCTTGTGCTCCGGCGGGGCGTCCCTGACAGCAGCATCGATGTAGACCTGTAACACAGGATGCCACTGCCTCTATGGAATAAGTGGTACACTAGGGCACTAAAGGAACGGAGGCAGAGGGATTGCAGCGTTCATGCCTGCCAAAGAGAGCGTCGAGACGGCAGTTCAGGAGATACACGCACGTAGGTAGGCCTCTTGACCGGACTGGCATGGAAAGTGTAGAAAAGTAGAATAGAGGCAGAAAATACAGTAGCGGAAGGACAGCTTACACGGTTGCCGAGTTGACAGCACGAGGAAAAAGGCTGGAAGCAGTGGAGGTGGGTTTGCACTAGGCTTACCTACTAAGCACAACCGTGTAAGGATGCGACCTCCTCCACTGCCGCTGTGTGCGACGACGCTGCGGCCTGGTTTGTCATTTTGTCCGACACGGCGCAGAAACCACGCACGAGGCAGGAAAACAAGAACATCGGGTTTATTAACCCAAGATGCAGCACAGTGCGACACTACGGTCTTGCAGGTCGTATAGGGAACTCCGCAAGACCGAGCAAGTACGCTTGCCCAGGGCGCGACGTAGTCGTCGCGCTCTAGGCAAGCGTACTTGCTCGGTCGAAGTCGAACGCACGAACAAGGGCCGAAGTCGAACGCATGAACGAGAAGCCGCCTGCTGAGCAGTGCATCAACCTATCGTTCATGCCTGAAAGCATCTGCCGCGACGAGCGAATCGTCGGGTGCGGCATAGCTCATAAGAGAGGAGGACGTCATGCGCGGCCCAAAGGAAAATGGGGCCGCGTTGTGACATTGGCCTGCGCTGGGCGCCAGCGTAGCATGCCCGGGCATGCCAGCGCGGGACAGAGCCGATCCTTGACTCGCCCAGACCAAGAGGCGCCCTGGCAGCCATCTTGGTGGATGCCGGGGCTTATGCGCGCCCGGGCTACGCTGTCGGCACGCGCGCGGCAGCTGGGGAACGAGGCTCCACGTAGGAGGGCGCCCTCGATTCCCACAAAGCCCACCTTGATGCCTGATGCACGTGGATTGAAGATCCTCGTAGTGAAAATGTAGTATCGTGCGGCGGATGCGTCGGTCGGAGAGCACAGCGCACAGCGCTGAAGCGCAGGCCGACAAGGAGTACGCAGCAGCCGTTAGCCAAGCAGGAACTCCTTTGATATGTACAATGCCGCACATATATACACATGGTAGTGCCTCCTGAGAGTGAAAATACTTTACATGAAACCGAATCTGGCAACCTTAAAATCGAAACTGAAACACCACACTGCTTTTATTTCGTTTCGTGTATAGTGTTACATGTAGTATTGTGTTATTCCGCGCCACTTTTATCCCATGTGCACGTTTTGAAGTACGCGTTAAGGCCATTACCATAAACGGGAAGCATAATGCTGTCGCTTTTTGGTCACTCGCAGATGTTCGAAATAATTTTTAGCCCTAGTGACGTAGACTCGATGGCCAGCGAAGGCCAGAGTGAAGTCATAGTGTACACAATACATGCTTTATTATTCTCCATTCTGTGCGTGCGCTTCTGAACCAGTGTTTTGGCGGGATGCGTACTGTGCTCTTGTGGGCCACGTAAGAGAGCGAAGCTGATGAGCGTCTTTTGCAGGCCAGATTATTGCATTTTCAGTTCTAACAAGCTACTCTACAGCAAGTGTGCATGGCACTCTGCTGCACTAGGACCATGGTGGAGTCTGTATCTCGTAAGATATCTCGCACCAACAAACGTGTCAGCTTGTGACATGCCGAAGCGAAGAACGGATTGTCACTGCTTCGCCCGGGCTGCAATGAGGTAACCGGGGTGCTCCAAAGGTGTCTTTGCTTGGATCTTCCTTGCCAACGCTCTGTTCAGGTTATCCACGCACTAACCTGGTAATGTTATGTCTGCTTGAACCAGAAAGCAAATGCACGTTCCAAGTAATTATAGCTTCAGCTCTGCAAGAGCCCGCGAATGCCCTACAATGCAGCTGAGCTGGCATGGATGGATGGATGGATGGATGGATGGGAGAGTGGGCGGGCGGGCGGGCGGGCGGGCGGGCAGATTTAGCTTTGCCAATTAGATCGGGAGCCTAAAGTTAATATAGCCTAACTCGCGCCTTGATTGTGGCTGCCAATCAGTTACCCTCCTCTTGGTTATTTCTACCCGTTTAAAGTCTATTTTGCCTTCACTATACCTAAACCTCAATGCTTTGAAAAATTCGGCTCCATTATCTTGGACTATAGGGAGGAGCCCTTTACAGAACATTAGGAAATGTTTAGCCATTTCCTCCTTCCCTCCACACGCACTTCGTACTGTCTGTGCTTTCGTATTTGGGCCGCAATAGTTCCGTTCTGGCCTCGAACAGCAGAGAACTACCTCGAGAATTATCGTAGGTCTTTTCTTTTACAATTTCCTGCTTGAAAGTTCGGTAGGTCTCCAGTGATGATTTTGTAAGCACCGCCCGCCGCGGTGGTTTAGTGGCTAAGGTACTCGGCTGCTGACCCGCAGGTCGCGGGTTCAAATCCCGGCTGCAGCGGCTGCATTTCCGATGGAGCCGGAAATGTTGTAGGCCCGTGTGCTCAGATTTGGTTGCACGGTAAAGAGCCCCAGGTGGGCGAAATTTCCGGAGCCCTCCACTACAGCGTCTCTCATAATCATATGGTGGTTTTGGGACATTAAACCCAACAAATCAATCATTTCGTAAGCATTCTCATCTTCCCCATGTCCCTCGTTTCCTTCACCTTTTCTTAACCGATGTTTTTTTTTTACTTGGTATTCTGCTGTTGTTTAAATACTTGCTTGGCAATTTTCGAGTTCGTTTCCTCCATTTAGTATCGACATTCTTCATCTACAAGTAACAGAAAACGTTCCTAGCCCAACGCCCTTCTTCCATTTTTCTCTATAGCTCCTCAAATGCTATCTTGCAACTAGCTTCCCTGCACTCGCACGATGTCCATCCCATATTTCCCTGTACCCCCTGATTTGGGGTATTCCCGTGGGCTCCCAAAGCAAGTCTACCTATGCTACGTTGTTTAATTTTCAATCTTCCTTGAACTTCTGATTTCACGCACAAGACCGCATTGCTGAACGTCAAACCCAGGACCATGACACCTTTCCAAATTCCTCTCACAATGTCATACCTACTGTAGTTACACAGTGCCCTACTTTTCATTACAGCTGCATTTCTGTTACCTTTAGTCATTACGTATCTTTCGTGCTCCCTAAGGTACTCATCCCGTTATTTATCGATACGCCCAAATATTTGTATTTATCCGCTATTTCTAGTGTAACTTCATCTATATTATGCGCACTGCCTTTAGTATCATTGAAAATCATGATTGCTGATTTTTCCCTGCTGAACTTTAATTTTAACCCATCTCCCTCATTACCACAGATGTCTATCAGTCCCTGCAGATCTTCCTTTTTGTCGGCTATTAATGCTATATCATCTGCATACATCAAGGCTGGTAATGACTGTTCACAAAGTGTTTTCCTTGCTTGACAAAAGAAAGGCTAAAGCCGAGTCGACTCCCTTCTAATTGGGCTTCTAGTCCCTGGAGATACGGCATAAATAACAAAAGTGACAAGGTACATCCCTGTCGAAGCACCATTTTTTGCAAAATAACCAATTTGGAATAGTTCGTTAGGGTTGTAGTTACCCACACAAGCGCGCAGTAAGAAAGTCGTGAGTAAAACAGTGTGTTATAAAGGATATTTTTTAGCCACAGTGGTGTGAAAGAATTTAACCTGTATAAGCAGCCAATAGGACTTAGCACTTAGCAATAGCACTTAGTTTTGACTTTAACTTCATTATATGCTCGTTCTAATATAAGTCTTCTCGAAACCAGACACCTAGGAACTTCTGACTGGTAACTTGTTCTAATATATGGCCCTGGTAGCTAACAGTCATATTAAAATTTCTTGTCTTGTTCACGGAGGCAAACAGCATGTATTTGGTCTTATTTGCACTTTAGCACAACTTATTAAGTTTCAACCATGACGAGAGCTGGTTCAAAAAAACATTCACGTTACGTTCAAGGTCGACAAGTGAAGAACCCTCAAAAGAGTAGTTTGTATCCTCTGCATACATTACTAGTTTGGGGCAATCTGGAATGTGGTAAAGATTATTGATATAAATTATAAATAGGAGGGGACCCAGAATGGATCCCTGAGGTACTCCTTTCTTCACCATGATGTAATCTGTTTGCTCATTATTTATGCTCACAAATTGGTACCAATTTGCTAAATAGCTTTTCAATAGGTCATGTGCAATTCCTTGTATACCACATGAGCTTAATTTATATTAGAGGATGTCATAACATACAGTATCAAACGCTTTATGCAGATATATGAATGGCCCAACTGTGCACAATATTTTCTCAAAATTACCTATTATGTGATAAAATTTATTTGCAATAATGCAAACTCTGTCGACTTGTTTTTTTGGAAGCCATATTGTGCATGACTTATACACAGTATTTATTCAAGAAATCCTGAAGCTGCTTGTTCAACGCATTTTCGTAAACTTTCGATAGAACAGGTAGCACTGATATGAACCGATAGTTGGTCGTGTTTCAAATTGCCACCTTTAAAGATAGAGCACACGCGAGCAATTTTCAGCTTGTCTGGGAAAATGCCCGTGGTGAAAGAAAGATTTATCGGCACAGGTTGTATTTCGTCGTACCCTGCTGAAAATTTGTTTTTTATTTTCCTAATACTTTTTTTCAATTTCAGTGCATGTAACAGGGGTTAACAGAATTGTATTGGTAATGCTATAATTTTTTAATAGCAGATGTAGATCCCGTTATCGGTGTCATCTTGGGTGTTACAGCTTGTTATGAAATACTTGTTGAATGCTGTTGCTGCATTAACATTACTAAGGACACCTGCTTCTGTCTCTATGAAAGTTAAATTGCTGTGAGGTTTGTGGCCCAGCAGGTCTCTGACCTCATCCCAGATTTTCCTTGTGTCATTGCTTATTCGGCTGAAAACATCTGTGTAATAGTTCATTTTGGCCTGTTTCAACTCATAATAAATTTATTTTTGTACTTCTTGTATTCCTTTAGCCTATTCATGTAACGGGATTTGACAAATGCGTAGAACATCCGGTATTTCTTCTTCCTTGTATTTTTATGCAAGGCATTTGTAATCTATGGTTTACTTTTTTTTTTTTTGCTCTGCTGTTTCTTCAGAACCTTCGAAAATGCAATATCGTAACACAGTAACGTATGCTGTCGGGCTAGTTGGTGTGTAACTGTACAGAACATCGTTGGCGCAAACTTAAAAGACGAAAGATGAGACTCAGAAAAGCGCACACTCGCAACTGACTTTTATTGAATTGAAGCTCGTCTTATAAAACCCTCACGCATGCGAAGAATCACAAGAAGAGACCAACCAACTATAACAACAATCTATCGGATAGAAAATCAAATTTATTATCATACAATGATAGAGATGGAACACTGATACATTGTTCGCACGTGAATTGGCAGAGGCGATGTTTATTAGACAATTTGGTGAACAATGTATCAGTGTTCCATCTCATAGCTCTTCCTAATTCGCGGCACAAGTCATCGATAGCCTTAGCTGTGTCACGCGAGTCCTTCGGCATCATAGGGTGGAAACAAAATACATTCAATGCACTCGGGCAGCTATAATCAATAAAAACAA
The DNA here is from genome assembly GCF_043290135.1 of Rhipicephalus microplus. Classification (NCBI taxonomy): domain Eukaryota; kingdom Metazoa; phylum Arthropoda; class Arachnida; order Ixodida; family Ixodidae; genus Rhipicephalus; species Rhipicephalus microplus. Next base: position 2,329,258 of record NC_134707.1, read on the forward strand.
AACAAAGAAGTCCGGCAGCAGTGCACAAAGGTAAGGAAAAATAGCGGTTTCAATATTACCGAGAACGTTTATCTCACCTGCAAAAGGTGTATCTTTTAGTGCGTAGTTCCAAAGTGCACTGCTGCCAGACTGCAGACGAAGCGATGTTCCCGCAGGCTTTATATCTCAGTGGGACACGTTGCCCTCTGGTGACGACGATCTTGCAATCTTGATCAAACAGCGGGCGACAGTTGTCCGCCAGGTCGTCGATTTCCTTGCTTGCTGTGATGTCACAGAGTAGCGCAGATGCTCGCAAGAAATGCCTGCAAAAGGTGTAGCTTTTAGTGTGCAGTTCCAACATGCACTGCTGCCGAACTGCCCTACATCAACAGCGCCTGACTCGGGCAGATAGATGGAAAACCGTGTAACTTGAGCGGACAGGACATCGCTAGGTTTTGCGTACCTTTTGAAAACATGGGCTCACATGAACTGCAACTTGACTTGGAATCGCTTCTTAATCATTCATTTCTAAGTACTCTCCCTCAACTCTCTGATAAGGAGTATTGTAGTTTTGTCGCTCCCATAAAGCTAAGGAGCTCACGACGGCAATGCGTCACCTCTATAGATGTTTTGCTGCGGGACATCATAGGACCCACCTTATGTGAGGGGGGAACATATTTGTAAGTAGACACATGCTCCCACCGTCGTTTAATTACGGCAAGATTATCCTGCTTCCAAAGAGTGAACAGTACCTCAAGGACCCACGTAATTGGTGCCCAATTACGTTGTTGGGGACAAACTACAAAATCTTAACCACTGCCCTAACCCTGCATCTACAGGGAGTCATGTGCTCTCTCATCACATCTTGGCAGTCATGCTCAGTGGTGCACCGTAACACCCAAACAGTCAATATGCTAGACAGGTATATTATAGAATGCACAAGACAGAGACAAGTGAAGGGATGGCTCACCTTCGTGGACCAGGCACAAGCATTCGACGGAGTAGAGCATAAGTACATTTTCGCCGCTCTGCTGACGTTTGGTTTCCCTAAACAGTTTTGTATCTTATTATAAAATTATATAATGGCATTATTAGCGACCTCACAATAAACATCGGCTTCTTTTTCAGTAACTAACTTTTTCTGTAAATACCTGCACGGCATTTTCGTCATAGATAAAGTACGTATTCTAGGAGTAAGCTATCAAGGGAACGAAACGACCTCAGAGAGCTGGGAGGACAAGGTGAAGGTGCTAAAACTTCATATCTCAGGGCCCTAAAGGTTAAATTCTCGTATTATGTAAGCCAGTATTTACTCATGAGTGTCTTTACTGGTCACCTCTGGTTTGTGTCCAATTCACTAGCAATGCCCGACCAAATTGCACGCAGGGTCAAATCGCAGCTTATTAGATTTTTTCGGAATGCAAAAATCTCCTTTGTCAAATATGAACAGTTAGGCTTGCCTCGCGAGAAGGGTGGCTGGAACATCCTTTCGGCCATCTTTTTGGCAGGTACGTTTGTGTTGAGGGTTACAGCTACCAGAAGAACATTCCGCCAGAAAACTTGTGACGTATTTCCTAGGGGTGCAAAGTCTCCTGTTTTCGCAAACGCAGCCCCCGGGGCCTAAGGTGTTAAACCCGACACTCTTCTAAAGGCTTGTCATAGTTATCTATAGAAGAATAGACGCTCTAAACTTGAATAATTCGCTCCTGGAGATTCGCAACACAGAGTTGGCACAGTAGTTACTGGTGAATACTAGCTGCGGGTCCTGCTTGCCCCTAGCTGTCTGTCAGGCAGCATTCAGGATGTAGTGTGGTGCTCTGGATGGACCGTCTTGCTTACGATGGACCGGATGTACGGATGGCATATCGCCTGCTCAGAGTAGTGCGTGCACTGCATGGAGCACGAGCATAATAAACACGCGTTGCTAACTTGCTGTGTGGCCAAGACCTTCCAGTCTCTCGTGGGCAGGCTGTACCGCCCGTTAGATATAGTCGAAAAAGGGCAGGTGCCTGAGTGGTGCCCTGGCACGTGTGTTGCTGGCAGCCGCAATGTTTTCCTTGTGGGAAAACAGAAGTGCGGCAGTGAGCCAGGCAGGGGCCCACAAAAACCAGTGGTCGATCTTAATGTGAATATACAACGTTGTAACCGACCGTTTCAAAGCTGAATTGTTCGTCCTCGGTGAGGAAGAATTCTGCAAGCGTTGGTCCTGTAACTTTATTAAATAACCAACAACAGAGTTGTGCTTGCCTGTTCTCCAGTACAAGGACTACGAACCACATAAAACTCACCCTAATGTTTTGAGGTGTTTTTGCCAAAAATACTGATTGCGATAGTGTGAAATATTTTGCGTGAAATATTTCATAGTGTGAAATATTTTTTGCGATAGTGTGAAATATTTTGCATGTGAAATATTTTGTTGTTTTTTGTACATAGTATAATTGAACTTTTTTTAAACAGTATACAAATAAGTACTATGGTCTTTAAATGCCTTGAAAAATTATGTCATGAATCATTGATTGATTTATGGGGTTTAACGTCCCAAAACCTCCATATGATTATGAGAGACGCCGTAGTGGAGGGCTCCGGAAATTTAGACCACCTGGGGTTCTTTAACATGCACCCAAATCTGAGCACACGGGCCTGCAACATTTCCGCCTCCATCGGAAATGCAGCCGCCACAGCCGGGATTCGAACCTGCGACCTGCGGGTCAGCAGCCGAGTACCTTAGCCACTAGACCACCACGGCGGGGCTGTCATGAATTATTACTAAGACCCTGTGGGTAAATAACGGAGCCCGAACACAACACCCTAATACTGTCTTACAGACCATCGACTGCATTTTTAATTCTGCCCCTTGGGACTAAGAAACAAGTTCAATATAACCTGCCTTTTGACAGTCCAAAGGGTTAGGCACCACTCCATAAATAAGCCCTATTGCTCCTTCTTTGACATAATATGCAGCAGTATTACTAGAGCCCTTCAATATTTTACTGATCATGAAGCTCCACCGTAATTTTACAGGAGAGCTTTGTATGCTGCAAGCAGAGGCCGTGGGGCGGTGCTGCATCCCCGCGCGGGGTAGCCTGGGGCATCGCGTAGACACCGGCAGCCGCACCACCGTGCCGTTTTCATTGTTGTGCGTGTTGTGCTTGAAGATAGAAAAGGTTGCCAGGTACATGCGGCTTACATGAGTGTCGATCCGGTCATAAGGGAAATGACAAAAGGTGTCTATGTTCTGGCTGCTTAGAGAGCGAATGGCAGATAAAGTGGAAACACACTATACTGCGACAAGTATCTGGTGGTTTCACATTTACTGGCAAGTGCATGTGTGTGAGAAGCACTTCGATGAGAAAGGAATCTTTTGCTTGTACTAGTGGCTAATCAAAGAAGTTGTTCTGAAAATGCCGCACGAAGTTCCGAAATTTTTTCCGGATGCTGTGCCAAGTATTTTTTCTAGTCTCCCGACATATTTGTTTAGGGCAAAAATGTCCAGAGCTCGCCCACCGACCAAGTGTCGCCGAGAACCGTCAGCTGAGTTGGAGACTGTTGAAGCTACATCGGCACTGTGTATGAGCCCCTTTGACACAGCTGCCGTAGATAAGGACGCTGCTAATGAATGTGGGCATACTGGCTGCCTCTTCCTCATTGCAAGCCAGTAATAGAGAAGCTCGATGAGGGAAATGCTAGCCGTTTTCTTTTAAGCAGGCACTGAGATCATCAAAACTGTGGAGGAGGCATGTCAAATAGACGGAGCTACATGCAGCTCCTCACAGATAAAAAAACCCAAAGCACACATCTGCAGCTTGAAACAGATACTTCAGCACTAAAAATTAAAGCTTGCTAGGGGACGGCACAAGAGTGAATGCACTAGAAAACTGTACAAAACCTTCACAAGCTTTAAAAGCGTGAAAAGTTAATTTTTGACATGAATGTGCCATGAGCATGAGAAGATAATTTTTTGCGTCATATGATAAGATTGCCAGAGCGAGACTCAGTGGTTTGATTTTCGCTTTTGAGAAGAAATTTAGAGGTTTTGAATTAAGAGTAAAAACAACAAAGAAAGACAGGGAAACACAGCATGAGTAAGCTACACAGCAAAGTAAAAGACTGGGAAACTACAATGCGTGACCAACCGAACTTTAATCGTGCGATGGCACCATAGGGATAAAGCAACACAAAACAAAACACAAAAAAACTGGCAAAAGCCCTATGAAGTGTTCCTTAATCCTCAGCTGTGATCACTTGCTAAAGTCAGAGCACTGATTTATTCAAACTGGCTGCTGTTTCACTAAATGCGAGGCTATTTTAAGATATACATCTTCGTATACAAACACTGAATGTATACGTAGCCTGAGAAATTGGATACGCACTGTCAAGGAGTTACATCAGTTACATCCACTGCACTACCTGTCACAGTCAACATAGGACATACACATCCAATACATACGTGGTCGTGGGAGGCGCGACTCACTGAAAGGACCCTGGGAAGCCAACTGGCGACCCTGGGTAAGGCCCGCCGAGCCGTTATAGCCAGTGAAGCCTTAGAAAAAGGGCCCCACCCGCAATGAACCACCTTTTTTTTTTTAATTTAATAAATGTCGTCTTTCTCTCTTTCTCTCTCTGTTACGTGTTAGAATAGATCAAAGTCGTTGAAATTCAACTCTGGATTGTCCACAAAGTTTCACTAGATGCATCAGGAAAAAAAAAAAACAACCATGCTTTTATTGCAGTAGCATATCTTGCAGTGGAAGCAGCATGCATTGGTGGTAGTCGAATTTCTACCTCCAAGGCATATATAAACTTATAAAACAGGAAATGTGAATACATTTCTTGCTAAAAAAATGTGTTTTTTCTTTCATAAAAATACTAAACATGCAGAATATAGCAATTTTTCACCAGTTCAAGAAATAAAGGTAAAAAAATGAACAAACTATCGTTGTCATGAAAGAATAACACCTTGAGAATAAGGGAAAAGTATTTTATAGTAACTGCTCCAAGCAGTCATTATCATCAATAACCCCACTACGCAAAGAGCAGGACAAAGCCCTTTCCCATGATCTGCCAATCAACCCAGTCTTGTGCGTTTTGTTGCCACACTATACCTGTGAACTTCTTCATTTCATCGGCCCACCTAACTTTGTGTCTTCCCTTCGTGCATTTGCCTTCTCTGGGAATCCTGTCAGTTACTCTTAATGACCAGTGGTTATCCTACCTACGTGCTATGGGCCCGGTCTATTTCCATTTCTTTTTCTTGATTTCAACTATGATATCCTTAACCCCGGTTTTTTCCCTGACCTACTCTGCTTTCTTCTTGTCTCTTAGGGTTACACCTATCATTTTCCTTTTCATCGCTTGCAGTATCATCCTCAATTTAAGCTGAACCCTCTTTGTAAGTTTCCAGGTTTCTACTCTGTCGGTTAGTACTGGCAATATGCAGCTGTTATATACCTTGCTCTTGAGGGTTAGTGGCAGCCTGTCATTTATGATTTGAGAATGCTTGCCGAATATGATCCACCCCATTCTTATTCTTCTAGTTATTTCACTGTCATGGTTCGGCTCCACGGTTACTACCTAAGTATACATATTAATTTACAACTTTCAGCATCTCTACACTTATTGCAAATCATTGTTTTCTGCCAAGACTGTTGCACATTACTTTAGTTTTGTACATATTAATTTTCACACCTACTCTTCTGCTTTTTGTTTCCAGTTCAGTAATCAGGCGCTGTGATTCGTCCCCTGAGTTACTCATCAAGGCAGTGTCATCAGTGAACCGCAGGTTAGAAAGATACTCTCCATAAACGGTGAATAGCATTGGAGAGATTGTGTCTTTCCGCCTTACACCCTTATTTATTGGGATTCTGTCGCTTTATTTATGTAGAACTATATTGGCTGTGGATTCACTGTAGATTTCTTTCAGAATGTTTGTGTATTGGCTACGAGATTTAGCAGAGTCGCCGCCTGGCTGCAACTTCCGAAACGGTGAAGTGTGGAGTGCTCCTTGAGTCGTCGGCCAGCCATGTCTTGTTTCTATGTGTGTGTATGTCATGCATGCTCTCAAAGTGTAGTTTGTCCGGTCATGTCAGCACGAGTGTAACTGTTTCTACGTATGCCTGAAACAACATACAAAAGCGTTTGGTCTTGCTCGGCTGCTAATGCATTGTAACAGCACTCTGGAGTGCAGCTTTCCAGAGTGCTGTTTATTGTTGTCATACCATCCATTCACCAGAATAACTTCAGAGTGGATGCTGCTTTCTGTTTCAAAAACGTTACAAAATGCTGTTGGCATGTGCTCAAACATGAGGACCATTAAATTCTGTGCGAATGCAGCGTTTTTATAGCGACTCGGTTGTAAAAAAAAAAAAAAAGGCTCTAGGCCATGCGCTTGCTCGTTGTTGGTAAGTGTACAACTATGGCACTGCTGTTTATCGATCATGCGAGGAGCCTTAGTTGCGTTTATCTGGCCGTGATACCACTACACAGAAATAATATTATCACATAAACTGTGAGACTTCGGTACTTACACTACTTAAAACAAAGTTACCGTGTGCAACTGTGTGCTTAGATTTAAGAACGCTTTAAAGAGCCTAGACTTGTAAAATTAATTCGGACTGCATGCCTTATATACAATGTCGTACAATTTCACTGAAGATTTCATCTGTTTTACATTGTTTTCAGTATTTGTGTGGCACTATTAGTGACCGACGGAAAGCAGTGGTAATTTTTTGTCTGAAAAAAAAAAAAAAAAACATGCTTGCCCCATTAATCAAGCCTTTGTTAAAGCACCGTCATGCACGTAATCTATCCATTAAAGCTTTCTGCTGAACTCTTTATAAGATTTTTATATTTTTACTGGTGCAAGAACATGTGCTTACACGTAATAAACGCAGTGTAGCGCAAAGCGCCGTGAGCCACTAAGCTTTCCTGACTAGACTTATCGACTGTCTCACATTTCATGGGTAACAGAATGAGAGGGAAAAAAAATCGTAAGTGTATAAGATGTGAACGGTGGTAGTGAACGAATCGCACAGATATGCGGCCCTTCTACGATCTTTCTCTTTTTTGTAGTAAGCAGATGACAAAGATGTAAATAAGTAGTTCAGTCACGCTACAGCAGTGAGTAGCAGGCGGAACACAAGCTAACCACGTACAAACAACACAGCAAAGGCGTGATTTAATACGAAAGCTTGAAGGGAGTCACCCAGGGCGAGCATCCCTATGAAAGGCAGGATGCGCTTTACTCATGTGTAATGTTAACGTTTTATATGTGCCGTGCACCGATTCAGTATATTAACAGCAAACTATAGTCAATGCATTTTATCCGCCGACAATCAGCTCAGACCGCACACAACGAAGCGCTGCTGCGTGTATTTGTATACGTGCCGCCGACCGCCTATTCACACTTGCGCAGGTACGATGCTGCCACCTATAGTTTGATCTCGCCGGAAATAGGTTGCTTGATGCCCCGACTCCGTAGTACCTGAATCACTGCTGATGTAAACTGTTGATTGTCCATAGTTTCTTTTCTTTTCCTTTTTTTTGTGAATAGGCGTATATGATATCTTCGTGCATCACATCGAGTTGTACGGGGCTGCGTTACCACTTGAAAGGCAGTCGTTGGATCACTGAATGTCGAAGAGCTGCAGCGCTCATCTCACTTATTTCAGCAGGCTGCCTTTTATCGTTGCAGTGGAACGTGCCCCTCTTGATGCTGTCGTGGAAACTCGGCCCTGCTCTGGCAATGGGCAATACAGTGGTGGTGAAGCCTGCAGAGCAGACTCCACTGACAGCGCTACTGGTGGCCAGCTACGTGGCCAAGGCTGGCTTTCCCCCTGGTGTGGTCAACGTAGTTCCGGGCTTCGGAGAAACAGCTGGTGCTGCCATTTCCAATCACCCAGATGTAGACAAAGTGGCCTTCACAGGATCCACAGAGGTATCAGACGTTTCAGGCATGTTCACACTGTCTTGCTGTCCAGATATCGCACAGCGTAAGGCTTATACATATGCATGGTGTGTTTGGCTGCCGAAACAAAGTCCTGCATGCGGATCCGCCTATTAATTAATTTATTTATTTGTGCATTATCTTCAGGACCCTAATGTGTTACAGAAGAAAGTAAGTAAGAGTATACACAGTAATAAGAAAAACAAGTGAAAATTGATTTATTTATTACGGTACCTTCGGGGCCCCAGTGCATTACAGAAGGGAGTGGGTAAGAGTGTACAAAGTAGTAAAAAAAAAACGAGCAAAAAGAGCAAATAAAAGCTGCTAAGAGTAAACATCGCATTTAACAGCAGCCATAAAAGCAGTGACATTGGTCAGTTAGGCAATAGAGGAAGAAAAGTAGTTACATTCTTTATAGGTAATTGGACTAAAGGAATTAAGAAATAATTTGGTATGTGGAAAAGGAATGCATACTTTGTTGGGACAGTGACATCTATTTGATATGCAGCATGGTGGGATGAGAATGTCTCGTTTTAGCTTTGGATCACGGAAAACTTTATGAAAAAGAACAAGACACTTCCCTGTGGAACTAAACAAGTGAGAGGCTCAATACAGTTTTCATAAATGATACACTAGAGGTGAGTATAGTCTGAAAATATCAAGCGTGCATTGTGATTTTGGATGGATTCCATGGTTTGAACTAGTGTGTAAGTGTTGGATTCCCTCACGGTTGGATCCAGCCACTCATTTCAGGGGGCACAGTCGCCGAAAGTAACACTAGAAAAGGTGGCATGGTCACGACTTTTTCCTTTTACTAGCAGAAAAAACCCTTCATAGCATAAATACTGTTAATGTGAACGTACAGAACTTTGACTCGTTTGTTTTAATTGGTGACACGAGGGGGACTAGAAGCACTGAAGTGAGGAGGGGCGGTGCACTGACGCAGACTTTGGAGGGAGCGATCACCCCCATGGCCCCCTCTGGATCTGCCACTGGATCCTGTTGCTTCACACGCTTCAATTCTCAATTCAATTCAAACCACTTATGTACTGACACTCATTTTTTTTTCTGTATCATTTTCGCTGTGTCTTTTAAATATTTCACATGTTATCGCTCAAAGTCACGCTGGTTGACTCTGGTTGGTCGAAAGGTGGACCTTCACAAATATTGTCGAATATACAGGTTGGATAGCTTGCACGATTTTAGTTTTGGAAAACGGTTGTCCTATGGTGGGAATATGCCATATAGCAGAATGCTCACAGTCAAGCACTGCATGCATTACGGGTTGTGCAAAAGCAAAAGCAATACGAGTATACCATTATGTTAATATATGGTAAGGCTTATATGTGGGGCAAATGGGGCACTGCCTCAGCATTTGCCTGCATGAGCACCATAGCTTCTTAAAGGGTACACCGTATATCCCCACCGTGTTCCCATTTGTCTGCCCACTGTGCCGCCTGTGGCGGCACCCTGCAGTTTTGCTGCACGACCACCGCGCTTAGGCTCAACGATTTTCGTAGAAGAGAGATGGCTGGAGATTTCTCTATCTGTAAAAATGGTGACTAGTGTGTTGGCACAGCTTTTTTTGTGCTGCTTGAGTTGGAGTTGACTTACTTGGATACGATGTCATTATGCTACAAGCCTGCTGTGTTTTCATCATGTGCCTTGCCTAGGTGGGTGGCACGTGCATGTTGTTTTCCCTTCCGCAAGTGGCAGGATCAAATCCCGGCTAAGACGGCTAGATTTTCGATGGAGGTGAAAGTTTTGTAGGCTCGGGTGTTCAGATTTGGGTGCACATTGAAAAACTCCAGATGGTTGAAATTTGCGGAGCTTTCCACTACAGCATTTCTCATAATCATATGGTGGTTTTGGGACGTTAAAGGGGCCCTGCAACACTTCTTGAGCATGGTCAGAAAATGCTGTCGATAGATAGTAGAGGCTCCCGACAACACGCGAGCCTAATATTATAGCACAGCACGCTGCTTGGAATTCACAATAAATATCAAAGTCAACTGAAAATTGATTTCATTTCTCTTGTGCAATTACGTGTCCTACTCAAAATCACTGCGTAGTTAACCCAAAGTCGCGATTGGCTCATGTTATAACAGCTAGAAACAGCCTCATATTATTACTTCCGTTGCTTATTTTATGTTTAATAAGTAAATATTTTAACTGTTTATATTGTTTTATGCCATTCAAATACCAAACATTAATTCACACTTCCGGTCTCTATCGACAGCTCTTCTGCTCGAAGTTTCGGTTTCTTCACCCAATCCTTCGTAATGCATGCGGTTTTTAAATGAATCCAGAACAACTGACCTAGCTCACCTTTATGCTGTAGTTAAATACTTGTTCATCGGGCTTTGTTACGAGTGTTAAACTCAATTTCACTAATCTGGCAGTTTCGATATAGCTCGTGGCCCTTCGCCTATGCCGTGCAAGGGTTGCGTGGACACACTTTTTTTGTCCGATGGATGTGCAGGCCCAATGTAGGTTTTTTTTCTTGTGTTAGTAAGAGCTCTCAAAGTTTCAGCCTGTGAGAGTCTTAAAGGAGCACTGACATGAAATTTCAAGATCGAGATGTGCCCAGCATTTGATCACTTGGTATGCGTAGGTCTTCTTGGCCAAATTTAAATGGCGTCCATGGCGAAGTTAGTTTGTCTCGACGTCAAACAGTGTAAAAAACTAAAGAGAAAAAATGAAAAATAGACTGCCCTGCGGCATTAACATTAGTGCTACATGCTCGGTGTGATACATTCCACAAATACCATCCTGTGTGACGATACGCTAGTAACGATGACGTCGACGATCTCTGAGAGTGTTTTGAGCAGACTCCCAACTATGCTCTCACTAGTGGCTCTCCTTGCTGTGTTGAAGCGTGCTATTCGTCGTGTCGCATCGACTGATTTGCGTAGTGCTCCACTGCGTGTTAGTACGGTCATTCAGAGCGACAATACGTGCCAAAATGTCTGGGAACCGCTGCGTAGTGAGAATCTGCACGTCAATGCGCAAAAAAAGTGGAAAGTGCGTGGCGTTTCATGCCTTACCAAGCCATGAATGTCAACGTAGCCAGTGGGTTGACTTCGTACGTGCCGTTGGACAGGACTGAACGTTTGTGAAGAACAGCCACATTCGCTTCCTTCATTTTGCAGTGAGCTGCTACAGGGTACATCCTGTGTTGGCGAATCAGTTGGGTTTCACTGGCACTACGAGGCCTTTTCTCGAGGCCGGGGCTATTTCTAGCGAGTCACTGCTGCAGCTGAAAGCAGCGATTCATTCGCCAAACATCCGCAACATGATGTGCGTAGTTGGTGTTCCTGAACTCTGAAAGTACGGGCGGGACTAATAAATACATTGCATTTAACGTGGAGCTTGTCAAGCAAGGATGGTTGCGAATTGAGGCGATACCCAATTCCAGGTCGCTGTCATCATCACTTGCCGATGTTGACAGCGAGGACGATGATGTTTGCGACAGAGGCATGTCTTTGCTTTCAGAGACACAGCTGGTCCGACTGTACGTGCGCTTTTAGCAGACGAAACGCCAGTGTGACATCACCATTTTTTGTGAAAACGGCATCAGCTGTGCAGCGGCCTCGACGTGGCCGTGAGGTAGCGCCGCCAGCACTACAATTTAGCGGGCTTTTCAGCCATTTTGAACCGCGTTCGATAACAAATATATTAATCAATATTACTGATACTCATTCGTCACACAGATTCGTTTTAGGTCTCAAATGGTGGTTAATAGCTACTCATTGACGCAAAAATCTTCACATGAGTAAATTTGATGTCAGTGCTCCTTTAAAGACGGGCAAAGCCTTGGGTTTTTTTAACATAACCCACACGGAAATTTTGATTAAGAAGTAAAGACACCGAAATGCCCCACAAAACAAAACACTTAATAAACAGTTAACTGTACATGGCGAAACACATACATAAACACCCAACAACAAAGTTCAAAGTCTTCTACTAAACCTAAAGTCCAAATGCAGGTGAGTGGTTGAGTAGGGCAAAATATCAGTACAGTCTCACCAACACGTTGAAGTTGGGTGACCATGAGCAAACCGGAATGCAGTGATTCCGGCTTAGGACGCTGGCTGGCTGGGGGAACGCTGGCTGCTAGCTGCGTGCCAACAAACCAAAGACAACTCGGCCTGGCGGCTCGATATACAGCTTGGACCCGTAGCCCGACTGCTGTTGCTTGCCTGTCAGCACCAAATTCCGCAGGCCCTAGGCTGAAGTTCAGAACCAGGTGGCCAGGGTCCCCTCGAGCGGGAATGCAGCACCAGGAAGTCTCGGCCGGTTGAAGTCCTTGAGGGTCGGGTCCGACACCCGACAGCCCATCTTCAGCACCAGGTCCGGTGACAACCTTCCGTTCGCCACGTCCTCTTCGAACTCTTCTTACTCTTCGTCATCTGAAGATCTCTCTCGAACTCTGGCCCACTTGTCCAGTTCCAATTGGCAATGCTGAAGTTGCGTAGGGCCCAGCCATTGGTTTCTGGAATCTCCAGGGCAACTTCGCATTGGGCCACTTGCACGTCGATCGCTCGCACCACATATTCTCGTCCTCAACGCTACTTCTACATCGTCTTCTGTCTCAGCCACCGTTCGCATCCATTCTCCATTTTTTTCCTTTTGCTTCCTTTTCCAAGGCGCATACTTTAAATGCACACTCCCTTCATCACACAGGCCTGCCTTTCATTTAAGTTTTTTTTTAGAAAAAAAAACTGTTGTTACATTCACATTTTGCACTACCCACAAATTCAGCACATATATGTCCACGATACAGTTCTCTACATTGTCCAAATGTCCTGATTTCCAAACACTAAGTATATGAAAGGGAAAAAGTAATGAAACACATGTAATGAATTCCGAAGGTCCTCACGCACACCAAAACTCAACTGTTCAATACATCCCCCTTTTCTTTTTACCTATATACCTTGTCATCCCAAAAACCTATACGTCAAGTCACACGTCATATTACATGTAAATTAATAACCCCAAGATTTTAAAAAATATCATTCCGTGGTCTGTTATCAATATCCAAAAGAAGCCACCTGGAATTCAGACTCGATGCTTAAGTTATAGCATCTCAAACAAGACGTTTAACCGCCCTAGCCATTTGGCTAAAAGCAAGAACTGGATGGCCTTGAAATAATGTTCGCTCGTAGGTTCGCCTTGATCTACAGCGAGCGGTGGTCTCGGCAGGTGTTGCGGGCAAACAGACGAGGCGGCAACTGCGGGCATCACGGCGAGCGCACAGCAGGTGAGGGAGAGAGTGATGTCGGTGCTCACTGCGAGGGGAGCGTTACGTCAACGCGCAGCAGCAGCGTGACATACTTGGCACCGCACCAACACCTCTGGCACGCGGCGCGTTTGTACAGAGGGGCAGCATTGCACAAGCTAGTGAAAGAGCTGCTTAGCATCTAACTACTATCTCCCGCTAAAGGGAACCATGTGCAGATGCCAAGCAGCAGGTGCTAGCGCTTACACTGGTGGCGGTGTTACATGCGCTGACGCTGGCGCTCATCGCGGCGTTGCTCCAAGCGGAGCCAGAAGTACGAAGATTAGACAAGTGTACTATCTATCATTCCCATGCTCGCTGAAGCATCCTGTGTTGCAGCTTCCATAGGCACTAGCGCTAGAGTTGTCTCTAGTGTATTTATAAGACGGGGTGGCCAGTGAACTAATGTGCAGCGTGAGAAGTCGGTTTTTCTAATAAAAAATTATGAACCATCTCCCCGAAGGGAACCATGATGGCATGCGAAACAGCAGTGGTGCGCACGCCTTTGACTCGGCTGAAACTGGTGTCGACGCGGGTGCTGGAAGAACGGTTTAAAGCAAAACTGTGTATCCTTTACGCGAGTGAACGTTTATTTGAAACGCAAAAATATGGGAGCAGGCTGGGTTTCTTGTGCTGCGGCGGCAAGCGGATCTTATAAATGTTATGAGACACTTCACATTTAATAGCATATATTTGCACTCGTCAAGAATGACGGACCCGGAAGTGGCGAGAGCCTGCGAAGTGGGATTTAGATGGAAGCGCCGGCAAGCGGATCTTGAGGCAGCGCCCAAAGCTTACGGTGTAAAGTTTGCTAAAATTAACCAGAGAGAATTCTGGTCTGTGATCGTTGAGCAACCATTGGAATTATGGGTATGACATGGATTTGGATTTGTCTAGCCTTTGTGCTTGCGGGTGGAGAACGCGCGTGTGGCTTCGTTTATTGCTGTGTTTTGGTTTTGTTTCGAAAGAAAGAATAAACCTTGTTTCATTTCGTGACCTTATTTGAAGTGGAAAGCCTAAATGAATAAGGTTGTGAATCATAGCTGCCGAACATTTGCCCATTGTTTCGCAGCAAAGCAGCTTCAAGCCACAAGAAGCCAGAATGAACATAGTGTGAAGACTAAGCTAATCCGCGTCATAACCATAATTTCTATGCTTGCCGAAGCGCTATGCATTGCAGCTCCCATAGACACTAGCACCAGCGTTCTTTCTAGTGTATATTTTGAAAACTTTATGGCTTTTGCTGCTATTTGTGGTGACCAGTAAAATAGCTTTCTGTGTATACTGTACCGTCACGTCTTTACATGATGATCGATTGGGAAAAATGTGTGGAGGATTCACAGTTCACCTCCGGACCACTTATCACCATTGACCTCCGGGATGTGTAGGTATTTTTTATTGCAATAACAATTATATGGACATTCTCGCCTGATTTTTGACGTCGCTGTCATGTCTACGATAGGTATATGCAAGTATATATCTATAAAAGGCACAAAAATAAATCGGAAGAAAAAGTTCGAACCAGTGACCTGTCGCTCCTCAGCTCGCTGCATTGACCTACTATAGCCACGCCGCTCACACTATCCGTCTAACTAATAGTGAGCTATGTATATACACCATTTACCACTGGCTCACTGTCAATAAACTCAAAAGAAACATACTTGAACAAAGTATGCACAGTTGAACGCGATTATATCGAACTCGTAAGTTATCCCCATGAAATTCCTTAGTAAAAACGTAAAAATTCGCGGCAGTGTGGCTCCGCACGCGAATTGGAAGACGCGTTTTGGCACTCGCACACCCGGTGGTTTCCGCGCGGCCCACACCTTCGTCAAAACCCGAAACACTCGAAAAAAGGTTAGAGCGAGAGGGTTCAGACTGCACAATTACCAACTTGGGGAACGCCCCCCCCCCCCCCCTTTTTTTTTCTCTTTCTCATGTTTTCTTCGCATACACGTCGGCTCGGAGAGCAGGAACGAAGAAGCCGACGTCCTCCTCCTTTTGCCTTTTTTAAATTTGCTTATTTATTTATTTTTTGCTGTTTTACGAGGTTTGATCAGCCAACTACAGCTCGTGCCTTTTGCCTTTGCCCTCGCAGGTGGCCATCGCCTCACAAGCGCTTTGTTGCTTCCGCTGTCGCGTCCCTTACGTACCATTTCATGTGCAGCATTGCTATTTTGCATTCGTGTTGTGCGAAAACCGCTGCGGACTCCTTGAGTTGTCGACTTCTCATGTAGCTATCACCAGCGTCAAGAAGCGCAAGACTTTGGACCTTGGAAAGGAGTTGAAGGCTATTCAGTCTGTTGAGGTGGGTGAGAAATGTTCGACCGTTGAGGACAACTTCGGATATCACAGAGCACTCTGAGTATTTTGTTAAAGAACAAAGCAGATATCAAAGCAAAGGCGGTGGAGCAGTGAACGTCGGGAGCCTGTCATGTGCGCGGTTCTGCCTACGGGAATGTAGAAAAGGCACTCTGTGCCTGGATTTTAAAAGTGAGCGTGACGAACATTCCGGTCGATGGCCCAATGCTGACACCCAAGGCCATATAGTTTACTGCTGCACTCCTACACCGGGTGGATTTTGATCTGAACAGCGCTACTACATCGTTGGCAAAGCCAATTCTGGCGAAAGCGAAGCTGTCAGCAGCCAGGACAACCAGCTATGGATGACAAAGAAGAGGCCGGAAATCTTCGCGAAGTTTTCTGAAGATTTTTAATGGAGATATTTAATGCCTGGCGACACGTGAAGACGGACATGGTGGTCAGCTGCTTCTGCAAGGCAGGTTTCGAGATGCCGTAACTTGCGTAAACCTGTGAAAACGACGACGACAAGCGCAGAGAAGACGCGTTTTGCAAGTTGTCGTTCCGCTTCCCGGCAGCAGTTTCACACGAAGTGTCTGCACACGACTTCGTGGAAGCGGACTGCGATGTCCAGGTCATTGTGAGCCTCGCTGACGAGGACATCGTAGCTGCAGTCGCAGGGACCCAGGATGCGCAGGCCGAGAGCTCAAGTAACGAGGATCGTCCGGAAGAGGCGCTGGCTTCGCATGTGTAATCTGCCGCTGAAGTAGCGGTAGGGTTCGGCATCATTTGTCGTTTTATTGGCGACATGGAGGGAACTGGACTGTCGCGCCTAAACAGCCTTGGTAAGATAGAGACTAGCGTCTTCAACTTTATTTCAAAAATGAAGAAGCAGGCCAAGATAAGCGATATTAAAATATTCTGTTGCGGCATGTGTGCGGTATTAGTTGTAATTCTTGAATGCACCTATTGTAGGGGATGATGCGCTACAAGTAAGCTCTCAAGGCCTCTATTTTTCTATATCAAATTTTTCATATATCGAACTAATTCGCGATCCCCTTCGAGTTCGATATATCCCTGTTTGTCTTTTCTGTGTTCAAACAAGCCATAAATGCTTTCTCTAAATATTGATATATCCAATGGCTTGATCATTGGAGGGGTGGGTTCACTGGAAGGGGCATTGTAAAATGTCTGTAGCTCCACTTTCGCTTTGAAGCAACAGAAAAGATTGCTCCTGTCAAGTCCAAGACTATTCTAGAAACTGCTGATCCTGTCGTGCCTGTGAATTCGATGCCCATCGAAATGTGCGCCTCCAAAACCACTTAAGAAGGTCTGTCTCAGATGACCACTCACTGCCTCAGATGAGTTTTGGTGACACTTGCGCCGTTAAATCATCGCAAGGCTTCGTTGTCGCAACAGCGTACATCTCACCAGGAACCTTGTGGACTGACGTCATGAAGTTTTTGCTGTACAGCTTGTGCCAGTGATAGTCACTCACTGGAGACTTCAATGTTAATGTACCTCGAGGTGAAAACCAGGGGCTTGGCGCATTTGTCGATGCTGAACTTGGGCTTTGCCTCCTGTCGGACGTCACGCTGTCAACTATTCACAACGCCACCTGTTTAGATATTGTGGTTACTGCATTAATGTCAATTCAGGCACAATCGACCGTGTTCAGTATATTTTGTATGGTTCCTCTAAATCTCCTAGCTTTACTTAATATAACAGCCCGATGTATTCGTATCGCATTCGTCGCTTCGGCTTTGCGCCGAAACTATAAAGCCATCACTTGTTAGTCAGCACCAGTGTTGTGAAGTTTTCTGTATCATTCCTCTTTTGCACTGTTTCGAAATGCACACACAATGCTCTCTATCCGCATTCCCGCCTACCTGATCATTCCATTACTCCTTTTTCAGGTGGGAAGACTGATCTTACAGGCTTCTGGCCACTCTAACCTCAAGAAAGTTTCACTCGAGTTGGGTGGAAAGAGCCCCCTTATCATCTTTCCTGACGCAGATTGTAAGTTGTTATCGATGCTTCCTTTGTGTTCTAGGACGTGTCAATTTACACTTTGAACGATCCCTCTTATTAAGAAAGGATAGTTTCAGGTTATACCGCAGGCCTAATTGATTGAACATAATCATTGGACATTTACGATAAAGAGCCTCAGATAGTGAAAATCAATCAAAAGTCTTAACTATGGCCTGTGTCGTAACGAGATCTTCGTTTCGGCATGTAGAAGCTGCGAATTAAGCAACTGCCGAGCTGTATACCTGTGACTAACGCAATTCGAAGACCAGGGAAGGCAGAACGGTATTTGTTGCATACATTTGTATTTATGCTTGAGATTTTTAACAAAAAAAAAAAAAAGAATAGAAGCCCGTAAGGTTTGGGGAGCCCATGGAATCATGGGGAGGCCATTATCGCCGGTCAGGGTTGTCAGGTTGAAACGACCGAAAAGAGCCAGAAAATTGAGAAAGCTAGCAAAAAAAAAAAAAAGCCAACTTGAGCCAAGCTGAAAAGTTTAGCCTAAGGTATACATACTCGCGCATCTGTGAAAACTACGTCCACATTTTTATTTAAATGGCTAATGCAATAGTGCTTCAGCAAATATTTACGTACGTGCAGCATGAACACTTCAGAGTCATGATTCCTTAAGAAGGTATGTGCCTTTCAAAACGAACTTTACTGTTTCTTGTTGGATGTTGATGAAAATTGGCACAGACACTAAAAATGGCCTCGCAGTGCTTCCATAAAAATTTCGAGGCAATGACACAAATACCTAATGAGATACAAATTATTTCTTCATTGAGCTTCGTAGAGGGGCTGGCCGATTTATAAAATGACGAAAATAGTTGGTAATTACTGAATGCACAGCCTAATGTATGCTGAAGGGGACTGCGTTTCTAAGATAATTTTTTTTTTTGAGAAACCTTACAAAAATTCCTTAGAGAGTAAAATGAAAAACTAAAATTGTAGCCCCCTGAAGCACAGTTCGAGGAGCGTTACAAAACAAATGGAATCAAAATCTGTGCAGTGGTTGCCAACATATCTGCTCCACGAGCCAAGCATAATGCCAAAAAAAAACAGTATTGAGAAAACTGCATTTTAAGTTTCACCTTCTTTTTACGTTTCTAAAAAATCCAAGAATTGTGATCTTAGGTTTGTCTTGTGATATTTGACTTCTCAGGCATCTGGCCTCTGCCCAGTATGCCTTTGTTGCCTATATATTTTTTTATAACCTTTTTATTTTATCTACAAAGAACAAGTATGGATTTCAAACTAAGTTCTCTGTATTGCCACATTCCTTTCTCAAGCTTTGTTATTGCCCCGTTACACTACGTTCAGCCTAAACCGTGCCTACAATGTTTAAGAAGCTTCGAGGCTGTAGTAAATCATCTTGTTAAGACTCCGCCCACTTTGTGAACATGACAAATTTTTCTGGAACCTACGTCGCCACTAGCAATAAAGCTAGAATATTCGATGGCAAGGGTATAAATGCCGACACGCCGCGCTGCTTGTCAGTTGATCGGTGGTCAACACTGCATTTGCCGCAATCAGTGCAAGTGTGCTACTGTGACCCGACTTTCCGTTTACCGGGCACAGGTTCGCCCTAATAAATAGTTTGATCGGACCATCCAGTATTCTGCCTTCAGACATGTCACGAACCCGTGACATCTGGTGGAGGTGCTGCTTCGTTCATGTATGCTTCGTTCAGCCCCCATCAAGCCGTAAACTCGGCACACGTCACGGAGAAGACATCGATGCCAACCAGGAGCAGCGAACAAGCCTCCGGCAGCAAGGTCTACCACAGGAGTACGGGCCTCTACAAAACAAGGCACGAAAGACCAAGACCACGATCTCGACTGTGGCGACAATGTCAACCGCTGCATCACGGCACGCGATCTTCATGCATCAACCCCGGGAACCACCAACTTTCCGCAGGTCATCGTTCGAAGACCCGGAGACATAACTAAAGACATACGACCGCGTGGCCGCCCTCAACCACATGGACACTGAAGAAAAGCTCCATAGCGTGTACTTTTACCTGGAAGACACCGCAAAGACCTGGCTCGAAAATCTGGAGTCTGCGCTTCAAACGTGGGATGTCTTCGGCGGCGCATTCCTACAACCGTTTGCGAGCGTCGCTCGCAATGAGAGGGCCGCTGCTTTGCTAGAGAGCCGGGTGCAGCTACCAAATTAAAATGTTGCCATTTTCACAGAATGAATGAGCTGCCTGTTCCATCACACTGACCCGAACATGCCTAAGAAGAAGAAAGCTCGTTTCCTCATGCGAGGGGTCATACAGGAGCTCTTCGCGAGATTGACGAGAAACCCACCGAAGACCGTCCAAGAATTTCTAACAGAAGCGACAACTACTGAAAAAACCCTCGAAATGCGCACACGACAGTTCAACCGCTGCTCGGCTACAGGCTATGCAGAAATACAAACATTATGCTTCGATGATCTGCCCGAGACCATAGGGGCTGTAGTGCGCGAAGAACTTCGCCGAATCTTCCCGTCATGTCAGCCTCAAGTTCCATAGATCGCAGACATCGTCAGAGAGGAAATTCAGCAATCAATGGGTATCCCTGAGACATCGCATCCGCAACCTCAAGTCATGAGCTATGCTGCTGCAGCCCGCCGTCGCACCCCTCTGCCACGCGCACGTCAAGGACCCGCCCCGTCGCACTTCCGCCGCGAGATGCCGCCACTACCTCTGACATACTACCATTCGCCAGCGGGCCAGTGCAACACGCCGAGAAAACCCGACGTTTGGCATACGCCTGACAACAGCCCGCTCTACCACCACTGCGGTGAGGCCGGGCACACCTACCATCATTGCCAGTATTGACAGATGGGTCCAAGGGGGTTCGACATCTATGCGCCATGTCCACAATTGGGTGAACGACCGTATAACATCGCCGACTACTTTGTGGGAGCGCAGTCGACACCCTGACAACCCTATCGTTCGCTGTCGCCAGGCCGCTACGCCTTACCACACCGCGGGCGATACAGCAACCCTGTTCGGGGTCGATCTCTGAGCCCTTACTCGGGAAAACTAAGCGCAGCAACCGATAGAGGTGCGGTTGCTGTACGACGAACTACTCAAGATACTCCGGCACTGACGACTATGCCGCCACCACGAAATCGAAAGCACCCGCCGCAAAACGAAAAGGGTCTTGACGTCAAATCTTCGCAGCCTGAAGAAAACGTAGCCATGATCCGATGCAACGACCAAACCGTAACGCACGACGACGAACCAGCGACCTCGCCGTAACTTTTGACGGCCACCTTGTCACTGCGTTCGTCGATACTGGAGCCGACTATTCTTTCATCAGTGGGTCTTCCGTGACGAAGTTGAAAAAAGTGAGGACTGCATGGCAAGGCCCCGAAATTCAGACTGCTGGGGGTCACTTAATAACGCCGACTGCAGTCTCTACAGCTAGAGTCATCATCAATAACCAGACTTTTACTGCGCGCTTTGTAATCTTACAAAATCGCTCCAGGGATGTGATACTTGGAATGGACATTCTAAGTCAACACGGTGCTGTCATTGTCCTGACGTCTGAGCCAATCACACTAACCTCAGAAAACATGCTGCCAACCCCTACAATGCAAAAAAATCACGTATTGAATGTGCTATAAGAGCAGGTCACCATGCCGCCTTCCTCCAGCGTCATTTCCGTTGGCACCGGAAAAGCCAAAAACCTTGAAGGCATCGTCGAGGGCGATCAGCACCTTCTTATAAACCGTCAGACCTGCGTCACAAGAGGCATAGCTGAGCTGCATTACAGCAAAGCAAAGGTGGTGCTGACAAACTTCAGTCACAAATAGAGGCACATTAACTATGGTATGACGGTCGCCTACATCGATGAATTCGTAGAGGTCAGCACTTCACTCTCTCTCTTCAATGCTCCCGATGCTGCTTTGACGAATCGAGTTTCCGAACCAAATTTCGACATCAACCCGAGTCTTTGGAAGTGCAAGCAAGGCCAGCTCAAGTCCCTGCTCTTGCGATTCACGGACTGCTTCTCGTCATCATTGAGAATTTGACAAACCCCAGTTGCGAAACATCGCATCATAACAGAAGAAAGTGCCCGACCAGTTTGAGAAATCCCGTACCGAGTCTCGACGCACAAACGCCACGCCGTGAAGAAACAAGTTGACGAAATGCTACGCGACGACATTACTCAGTTGTCCAAGAGTCCGTGGGCGTCACCCATGGTATTAGTAGAGAAGGACGGGACCCTATGTTTTTGCGTCAATTACTGCCGCCTCAACAAAATCACAAAGAAGGACGTGTAGACGACGCCCTGGACCGACTCCACAACACAAAGTACTTTTGCTCGATGAGCCTCAAGACGGGCTACAGTTGATGAACACGTGTATATAGAACCCACATATATCGAATTTTTGGGTATATCGAACTTGCAAGTTATCCCCTTGAACTTCCTTTGTAAAAGTATGAAAATTCGCATGTTTATATCGAACTGTATTTTTAGCCGCCTTCGGATATATCGAACGGAGCGGGAGCTGTAAGGTGCGCGCTTCAGCACTTTTCCCTCACCCCCCACTCACCCCGCGATCACCACGGCAGCACGACTAGCGCGGCTCCGCCCGCGAGTTCCGCCCGCGAGCGTCCTTCGCCCGCGTGGCACCACGCCTCCATCAAAGCCCAAAACGCTCGAAAAAAAGGCCAGAGCGAGAGGGCTTGGACTGCACAATTTCCAACTTGCGAAACTCCTTTTTTTTTTTTTCATTTCTCTTTCTCTCTGTCTTGCTTCCTTCGCGTACGCGTCGGCTCTGTAAAGGGTAGAGAAGTTGATGATGGCAGGTACGGCTGGTTCTCTTTAAAGTTGCTAGCTCCTCGTCGTCATCCGCATGGCCGATCTTCACTAGTGAGAGGACGTGTTAAGAGAGGTAGAACGAGGATTTGCATTATAGAAGAAAGATAGGAACTGTACAGTGATTCAGAAGGTGCCGCAATATGTACAACAAAGATTCGGTTCATGAATCAGCTCATGATTCTACTCAAGATTCCGCACTATTTACAAAATGTCTTTGGCTGTTATAGCCCGCCGTCTTTTTACACGGAGCTCCGAAGGAGGCGGTCACCACTCTTGCCACAAAGTAGGGGACCACCCTACACCCCAACAATGTGCCGACTACGATGCAAGTACTTCTGGCCAAAGTTACCTGCTGCTGTTAACCATCACGTGCGAACTTGCACCGGCTGCCAAAGGCGCAAAGCGCCGCCCAGCATGCCAGCCGGTCATTACATCCAGTCGAAGCACCAGCAAAGCCGTTCACCCAAATTAAAATGGATTTCCTGGGCCCCTTTCAAACTTCCACAACAGGGAACAGATGGATAATTGTGGCCACCGATTACCTCTCCCGTTATGCGGAGACTAAAGCTATGCAGCGTGGCACAGCAGGAGAGGCCGCTCAATTCTTCATCGGAAGCGTCGTCCTTCGGCATGGCGCTCCGACAGCAGTGATCACAGACAGAGGGCCTGCCTTTATTGTAGAGCTTTTGGAGTCAGTTCTTGGACTCAGTGGTACAGCTCACCGGAGAACAACTGCATACCATCCGCAGATAAACGGACTGACGGAGCGCCTCAATTGGACCCTCACAGACATGATCAGTATGTACGTTGACACAGAACATAAAAACTGGGATGAGATATTGCCGTACGTGACCTTTGCTTATAACACCACTCGACAAGAAACCACTGGAAAGACACCGTTCAGTCTGATCTATGGCCGCGAAGTCACAAAAACGTTGGACGCCATGTTGCCGCATGAGTGTGACGACATTCATGTAGACGCCGAAGAATTCACTCAGCGCGCCGAGGAAGCCAGACAGCTCGTGCGTGTGCGCATCTGTCATCAACAGCGTCAAGATGCACAACGGTACGACCCCCGACACAAGTTTATTAGCTACACACCAGGCAACAAGGTCTGCGTCTGGATTCCGATACGTTGGCGTGGACTGTCTGAAAAACTGCGAAGACGGTACTTTGGCCCATACAGCGTCACGCGACGCCTGAACGATGTGAACTATGAAGTTGTTCCCGACACTGACTGTAGTTCTAAGCGCCAAAAGCATTCACCCGGAGTCGTGCGCGTCGTGCGTATGAAACCATATTTATCAAGTTTATTAGCTCCTGGTTACCGTGTTGGCGTGAACACTTCATACGCCTGGTAGAGCGCCTAAGTTGCGCATCGGGACGATGCCTCTTTCGGAGGGAGGCGAATGTCACGTGCTTGATCAAGAAAGACGATGGCAGTCATGCATGTGCCATGAAGGACTATGAAATGGATGAAAAAGAAGAACTCGCTTGCGCGTTCTATTAAAAAGACCAACCTGCTTCTGCTGTCTCAATCTCTGCGGCAAGACCTCTGTTTTGGCGTCAAAAAAGTGCTAAAAAAAGTTCGCTTAAAGAGTTTCACAAACTGCACAATAAGGACTTTTGAAAGATTCTGAAGCATGTTCCAACCAAATGGCTTTCGCTGGGAAAATGCCTGGAAAGGCTCCTATATCAGTGGGCACTGCTCTTGAGTTTTTTCCTTCAAGAACTGAAAAGAGATACCAGTACAGGTCCGCAGTTTCTGACCTACTACGACATTCCCAAAATGCCAGCACTAACTGAAGACACTTGAGCAGCACCAGTTCAGACAGAAGGGAAAGAAGTCTGTTGAGTCAACACCTGTGCCTGTGAAAAAAGTTAAGGCTACTGATGTCTGCAAGACTGGATCAACTTGCATAACACGTGAGGAACGACTGTTCGTGTTCTTGAGCTCGGAGCTTAGCAAAGCTTGCTGTCTGTCTGCAAAGCAGCACAGTGACATCTGTTTGATAGACTACCACAGCAGAAGTGTGCAAAAGGATGACCAAGTCTTGGTAATTGGACACTAAGCTAAGTGTGTTCTTGAAAAGCTCAAACCAAGTGAGAAAAAGGAATTTTTTGAGG
The DNA here is from genome assembly GCF_043290135.1 of Rhipicephalus microplus. Taxonomy (NCBI): domain Eukaryota; kingdom Metazoa; phylum Arthropoda; class Arachnida; order Ixodida; family Ixodidae; genus Rhipicephalus; species Rhipicephalus microplus. Next base: position 2,353,739 of record NC_134707.1, read on the forward strand.
CTGTTAGAATGTACATGGTTGCTGCATGCAACTACATGCGCATCAAATTTCCTTCTGGAAATGAGGCTTTGATCAATGCACGCGTTGCGAATATTGAAGCTATTGATAAGATGTCATTTAAAAATGTTGTTTTCTTTGTTGAGCGGTTTCAAGCGTTATTGCCACAGAAGGAGCAAGAGACCAGAGATCAAGCTATTAATGGATTGGAAATGGAATTTGTGAACATGCAGTCTTTCACAATTCCTACAAATATACTGGAAGAGGAATGGGCCGATGTGCAGTGGAGAACAATCTCGCTGCTGAAAGGTGAAAATAGGCCGCACAGCGATGCTGAATGCGAGTGGCAGTTCAGCATTGTGAAGAAGACTCTAACAGAGTTGCATGCTTCTATGTCAGACAAGACACTTGGGCAACTACTTCAGGCCAAGTGTCATAGCCACGGATTGTGTTAGTCACAGGCATATTCCGAAGAGCTTTTGAAAAGTGCCAAATGTGCCGCAACTAAAATTGGGCAGTAATTTAACTGAAGTGAAACAGCTTGGACTGTTCTTCGAGTGTCAGCTTGGACTATCATGGCGCTAAGGTCGGACTCCACATGCAGTTTCTCTGTGCAAAAAACATTCTTTTGGCGAAGTGTCGGAGTGGCAGCAGTGAACATTGTTATGCGGGACAGTGCTCGAAGGACTTCTCGAAAAAAGTGGCTTCAGCCACGTCGAAGATTTGATGGTGGTGACCACAGCAAAGTAGGTTGTTGGCGGTTTACAAAAAGTATACCATTATTGTGCCATGATAATTCCATAAAAATTAAATCTTGAGAAAAAGCGTGTGAAAAATTTCATCCCTCCGTTGACCCTCCCCCCTTGGTTGCGTCTCTCTAATGCCTGCGCTGCAAACCTGGCAGGTATGCGTTAGGTGACACGACATTATCTTCGTCGGCCAAAGGCGAATCGGAAGAAACATTCATATACGTCACAGCTCGACAGAATAGGCGAATGTACTCAATGGAGCATAGCCTCGGCGCAGGAGCAGGAGGGTCAACGTCGTGTGGTAGAGCGAGTTGAACAACACCAGCAGAACGGTTAATTAGGGCAGAATGCCCTGACAGAAAATCTAATCCCAGAATGATTTCATGTGGGCAGTGGTCCAGGACGTAAAACAGAAGTAGCGTATATACTCGCATAATGATTGCACCTTTTTTTTCAAAAAATTGACTCCGATTTTGGGATGCGATCATTACGCGGGGTAAATTTTCTGTGAAAAATATTCTGAGCACTGGAAACGCAAAAAAAGTCCCTACTCAAAATTCTTACGGTAGCTATAACCAAAAATAAAAGTAAATTAAGGCTCACCTTTGTAATAAAATGCATGCATTTGGCAGGAGCTACATGCATGGCTCACTGCCCTTTTATTTTTTACCTTTCTGACCCCCTAGCGTTCATTCAGACTCCGAAGCATCACTGGCGTCAATGTCGTCGCCGCACGATCTCCTGTTGGAACCGGCAGTGTCTTCACTGTTCCACAGAGGGTCATCTTCCGTTTTGTCGAGCGCGTTGGAAATGCCAACGACAGTCCATTCCGCTGCATGAAGCGTGTCGTCCAGCCGGAACTCGCGCGGAAATCCTTTGTGCCTATTCCCAGCCTCCGGGAAACCGTGCACGCCTGCGTCCATATCATGTCTTATGACACTGCATAACCGTCCTTGCGCATGTCCTTCACGTATTCGAGGACTGCCTTTTCAATGTCAGAGAACTTGCCAGATTTGGGTCCGGGGAAAGCCCATCGCGTGCTGTTAGTAGCTATGAGGATGTTGCGCTGTTTTTTTCCAATATCGGATCCGGACTTCGTCGACGCCGAGTCAAGCGTCTTCAGCTTGAACCCGGCAGTAAAGCTCGCATACCGCCCCATTGTGAAACGACGACCTCAGGCCATCACAAAGCACACCAAAAAAAAAACGTGGTCTCAGGGATGAACACAGGTCGACCAACAGGCGGCTGCCGCTGTTACAGTGCGGGAGGTCAAAACAAACATGGCCGCTGACGGAGCGAAGCACTCCGTGGAGCGAAGCCACCTGATTTTTTTTCTTCTTTGCGTCAGTTATGGAGGTTGTGAGTACGTCACGCACGTCAAAACGGTTTCTTCCATCTAAATAAAGAATGCTTTCATTTAAATCAGTAAATTTACGGCATTAGCATAGTGATGCCCGCTTTTAGATCACAGAAACAATGATAGGCGCGTTCAGCTAGACTTGGCACATGGCATGTCGATGCGGCAAGTTTAGGGTGCGATCATTACGCGGGGGAAAGAAAGTCGAATTTAGGCGACAAAATTTAGAGTTGCGATCATGATGCGAGTGCGATCATTACGTGAATAAATACGGTATCACATCCAGCCACAGTGATGTGGGTGGCACACATCCCAGTGACAGCTCACGTTGCATCGGCTACTCGTACTACAGTAATAGGAGCAGGTGTTGTGGGAATTCAGGCTAGCCCACTGCCCTTGCGCGGGCTTTGCCGCTTTTCTGCCGTTCTCATGTCCCGACATGTCTGCCCTCCTTTGCTGTCTGCCGTGGTGGGAGAGCGGAGTGACGTTTAACTCCCTCACCCGGAAGCGGATGTTGACTGTGGCGCCGCGCGCGGGGACTCCCGAGAGGTTTTCGCGCGCTGCGTCAGGAGCGGTCAGATACTCTCCGGGACAGCAAACGGTGAGCCACGCTATCTTTTCCGTCCGTCACTTGGGGCTCGTCGGACTTCGCTGACGGCGCCTCGCGCCCGAGGCGAACGCTCACCTTTTGTTGCCCCACTGCGTACGCACGGCTGAAGGGCGGTACGGTGTCCTAATGCGTGGCCTAGCTACGCCGACCCGTCTCCCTTCGAAGTCAACGCGAGCGCCTTTGCCCTCGCTCGAGCAACCGGGCCTTGGTCCCGGTGTCTCCGTGGATCACCTTTACCGTGAAGACGTGCTCGTGGCACCCTGTGTAGTACTTTGTGCCCGTGGCGTGGATAAGCCTACTTGCTTTCCCGCCGCGCCTTTTTGCAACGGGCTGTACTGCGTTTGGTGGCCACAATAAAGTGTTGCGACTTTGAGCAGTATCGTGTTCTCACCACGGCGACGGTTAACGAGTGCCCTGCGGCTCGCTAAGACCGGACCCACGCTGGTGGCCGTACTCTTTCGGGATACGTGTACACCACACTGGCGCCCAACGCGGTATCAAAAGCTCTAGCTTTTGACTGCTCTTAGCGAGTCAGTTCGCCTGCACGATTCGGGCTCGTCGCAACATGGCTGCTTCGCGGGATTTTTGTCCGCTGTCCCTTTTAGCGGATGCCGCGTTGCACAAGGAGGCCATTGCCTCTATTGACGGGAACCCTTCTGCACCCGTCCGTGTCGGCACCCCCTATTGCGGTGACGACACGAGGCGCCTAGCCGCTCCCTTTGGAGATGGCGCGTGGCTTCAGAATGGGGCTCTTGCCCTACCCGAACGTTACGCACAAGCACCTCCGACTGCTAATGCGCCCTTCGGTATGCATAGCAGTTTGTCGGCACAGCGCTCGCAGTCGGTTCCCTGCGGAATCGACGGGGCGCAGGCCTTGGCCCTCGCCGACTTTTGCCCGCCATCAGCCGTGCAACCGACACTTCGAACGCACGCTGAGCAGGCGCCTGAATTGTCGATGGTAGCCGCACCAAGTGCGCCTTTGGTTCGACAGCAGGCCAATCCCACTAGGAGCCTATTTTGCTCTGGGAATGGCGCGCAGGGCGGTGGTTTGTTTGAAACCGCCCCACTGATTGAGCTGGGCGACTGCTCGCCTTCGCTCGACCGCGCCGCTAATGAACCAACGGCTTCCTACAAAGCCGGTGCGACGACGCAGACTTTGCTGCAGAACGCCGTGCAGATGATCCAAGCACTCTCGGGAGCTGTGCAAACGCTTTCGGTTGGTCCGAAAAGCGGTCACCCTGCTGTTATGTTGCCTTTGCCAACATACAGCGGATACGGTGATCAGCTCACCGCCCGAGATTACCTCGACTCTTTGTCACGTTATCAGAGAGTGATGGGTTTGGATTATAAGGTGGTGCTCGAACGTGTTGTTCCAGCTGCACTGACTGACACGGCGGCGAGATGGTATCGGCTTACCGGTTACCGTGCAGCAAACCTCGAAGAATTTCGTGCGGTCTTTTTGCGCGAATTCCTACCCGCTGACTACGAAAGTAGGATGCGGCGAGAGCTCGAGCTCCGTACACAAGCTCCTGACGAGTATTTACAGGAGTATGTACGTGCGATGGATGAACTTATTTCTATCGCTGAGCCCCGAGCCTCGAACGAGGAACGCGTCGAACAGGTGATACGGCAGGTACATCCGACTTTTTCGGCATACCTGCGCGGCGGCCGCTTCCGGGACTTGGAAGAGTTGGCCGCCGAGGCGAAGCGCATCCAAGGCGACATTCTCGCCGCGCGTGCCTATCGCCCGCCGCCGCCAGCCAGCGATGCCCTTGAGCCGTGCTGCGCTTGGAGAGGGGCCATGACCCTTCCCCAACGGCGAAAGCCTCTCGGCGCCGCCTTTGCGGCTGCAACCGGCTGTGCGTGGGAGTTGAGCGATCGCGCTCTTGATCCCTTTACGCATCAAAGGCGGGCGGCCTGCGCTGCTCCACCTGAAACCTCCACACAGGGTCGCTTTCCGACCCAACGTAATGGGGGAGGTGCGGCTCGCAGAAACGTATCCTGCGATAACGTAGCGAGCCGATCACGACAGCTCGAAGCTGCTTCGTCTGGGAATACACACCGTGATGGAGTGCGCTGTTACTGCTGCCGTGAAAGAGGGCACATAGCAAGGGAATGCACCGGATCCAGGCCTCCTGCGAGGCAGGGAAACTGGCTTCCGGGTCGTTCGTGAATGCACGAGCGACCCAATCTTTGCTTCTTCCCTCTGCGTGCAGGAAAAGCACTTTTCTTGCTGATACGCACGCGCCGTTCATTCCGGTCACCATTGCCGGCCGTGAATTTTCGGCTTTGCTGGACACGGGCGCTAGCGCCTCGTTGTTTCGCGAACAGGTGTTGTCCCACTTGCAGAAGCACTCAGTGCGCTTGCGGGACAGCCGAACGACATTCACCCTTGCGAAAGGCGTGGCCCATTCGGCAGGCGCTGCAAGGTTGACTACCGATGGGGAGATTGAATGAGACGCTGCCGTCTTGTTCATCTTCCAGGGCTCAATGTTCCAGTGATTCTCGGTCAGGATTTTCTCCTTAAAACTGGTATCGTTGTGGACATTGGGAATGGTGGCTATCGTGATGGCCCATTTTGCCAACTCAAGCCGTTCATCAGCCCGCCGGCACTTACCGTCATCTTTGCGGCAGAAGCGTCGGAAACGTGCCCTGCGCAGAGTTTGGGGCCAAGCCCCCGCTCACCGCATTTGCCCTCTCACAGTCCCCTTCGGGAACGAGAGGCGCGGCACGAACCGTGTCGTGCGCCAACTCCGGGGTCGTACCCTGGCATTCCGTGCTTGTCGGCTCGAAACCCCTGCGTGGATCGACCGACACGACACCAAGAGGCACTACATCCTTTGGTCGCCTGCGCGACTCGGTTGGATGAAGCACAGAAGGCTCGTCTGTCGACACTGTTACGTCAGTACGACGAGCTCTTCACCGATAAACCTGGCTGCACCGATTTTGTGAGCCATGTGATCGAAACTGCTGACGCGCTTCCTTTGAAGTGTAACCCCAGGCCCGTCAGTCTCGCCAAAAGGCAGATTATCTATGGATTGCTAGATGACATTCTGGCGGCTGGCATTATTCGCCGCTCGTCTAGCTCCTAGGCGTCTCCAATTGTGCTGGTGCCTAAGAAAGATGGCAGTCATCGCCTGTGCGTCAACTATCGCTGTCTGAATGGAGTGACTCGTAAGGATGCCTATCCGCTCCCCACAATAAACTCCATCGTAGGTAACCTGGGTGATACACGGTACTTTACCACGCTTGACACCTCTAAAGGTTACCTACAGGTCCGGATGGGTAACCGTGACCAGTGTAAAACTGCGTTCACGTCCCACAGAGGGTTGTTCCAGTTTACTCGTATGCCCTTTGGTCTTTGCAATGCTCCTGCGACATTTCAAAGACTTATGGACCGCGTCCTCGGGGAAGCAAAGTGGTCATGCTGCATGTGCTACGTCGACGACATCGTGATTTATTCACGAACCTTCGAAGAGCATTTGGCCCATGTTGCCGATGTACTCGAGAGGGTGAGGACCGCCGGGATGACATTAAACCCCGCTAAGGTCCAATTAGCGCAGACCCGTGTTCAGTTGCTCGGGTTTACGCTGGGCAAAGGCTCCACAGAGCCGGATCGGGAGAAACTTCGAGCTATTCTCGAATTTCCCGTGCCCAAGGACGTACGTGGCCTTCGCCGCTTTCTAGGAATGGTCAACTTTTACCGTTCCTTCATTCCGTCCTGTGCCCGACTGCAGGTGCCCTTAAGCAAGCTCTTGGGTAAGTCTGCTGAGTGGCAATGGGGACTTGAGCAGCAGGAGGCGTTTTTCCGACTGTCTAACGCCATAGCGGAGACAGCGCAGCTCAAGCTCCCCGACCTGACCAGACCGTTCGTTGTACAAACTGATGCGAGCGATCTGGGTTTAAGAGCTGTTCTCCTACAGGAATACGATGGCGTGTTGCAGCCGTTGGCCTTTGCCAGCCGCTCCTTGGTCTCTGCGGAGAAAAATTATTCCGTGACCGAAAAGGAGTGCCTCGCCACCGTGTTTGCACTGCGGAAGTTTGACGTCTATCTTGATGGGACGAAATTCGTAGTGCAAACGGTTCACAGTGCGCTCAGCTGGCTGACACCACAGTGTAAGCACTTTCTTTAGCCGAGCACGAAGACTAGAGTTTATTACTGATATGTGAGCGCCAGTGTTAATGAGTGCTATTGCAGGTGTGCCATTTAGATTTACGTTGATCAAGTTCTTGTGTCCGAGTAGCGTGCGCAGAGGAATTTCAGGTCGGGTCGTCAAGGCAGGCTTATCTCTAAGAGCTGCGGCCGTTAGTTTTCCGAGGACTGGTGGTGGTAGGAGGGAGAGGGAGAGCGGTGACAGTTAGGTGAGCGAGACAGGCGTTCGAATGACGACGGTGAGCGGTTTGGTTGAGCGGGCATGTGTAGCGAAGCACTGTTGTGGTCAACGTGTATTGGCATGTGGGAACCATTTGGTGGGCGCAGGGTGTTGGCCTAGTGCGGCCATGGCTGCCAATTCCAGGAATTATGGCAATGACATGAAATGTGGCCGACTCGTCCTCAGCAGAAGCAGATAGGTCTGTCATATCAGGGACATATCAGGTACACTAGGTAATTGGTCGGGTCTGTTAACTGGGCAGAGCGTCTGTAGTCTGTAGTGGGCAGAGCGTCTGTAGGGCAGAGTGTCTGTAGTTTATGGTGCACAACGGTCTGTAATAAAGAAATCGTTGCTTGAGAATTGTTAATGGCACGGGCATGATCAACAATAGAAGATGCGGCCTCGATTTCACGGCGGGCAATGCGTACTGTATTGTCGGAAGTAGCAGCGGCTGAAGGGAGACTGGTGTCTTCGCAGGTAGATGTGGCAGCTGTGTTGGGAAGACGCAAAAATTGGGGAGCAACAATTTTTCGCTTCTTCAAAGCGTCGGCATTCGTTAATGACGTCGTCCACTATCGAAGAGCTGTGGAATACGAGGTGTGTAAAGGCATCATCCGCGATTTCTTTGAGGATGTGCGCTACCTTTTCGGATTCCGGCATTTTGTCATCAACCTTGTGGCAGAGGGCGAGCACATCCTGAATGTATCGTCACGGGTTGAGAGTAGGCAGAGGGTAGAAATATATTTACAGATTGTACACGGAGTACACAGTGTCCTTGAACCAAGATGGCGGAGTGGCAACAACCACACGAGCTTTTGTTCAATTGTCATCTTCGTCGCCTTTATGGTGCATTCATTGATGTTAATGATGACTTGTATCATATAGCCGCCGCCGGTGAAAGCGCCGTCTGGGCGCTTAAGAAAGCGAGCGATCCTGGGCAAAGTATGGCTTAAGGCGGGAGACGTGTACAATATCAGTGGGCGGCAGAGACGATGAAGATGGAGTGTCCAAGGGGGGGATTTCATAGGTGACCTCAGTCAGTTGGCGCAAGACCTTGTAAGGCCCGTTGTAGCGAGCGAGGAACTTCAAGGACATGCCAACGTGGCAGGGGGGAGTCCAGAGCAAGACCAACAATCCTGGGGAGTAAGAGACAGCTCTATGACGGCTGTCGTAACGATCCTTTTGAGATAGCTGCGAGGCAGAAAGACAATCCCGGGCAATCTGGCAGGCCGCTCGAGTCCGAGTAGTTGCATCGCGAGCGTACTCGGTAGGAGTGTCAGTATGTGACGGCAGAAAACTGTCAAAGGGCAAATTGGGGTGACGGCCGTACAGGAGATAGAAGGGAGAAAAGCCAGCGTTGTCATGTTGTGACGAGTTGTAGGTAAACATCGCGCTAGGCAAAGTGGCATCCCAGTCACGATGATCTGCGGAGACATACATGGATAGCATTGTCGTCAGTGTGTGGTTAAAACGCTCGGTGAGTCCATTTCTTTGCGGATGGTAGGCAGTGATGAGTTTATGGTGTGTGGAACACAAGCGGAGAATGTTGTATACGACCTTGGAGAGAAATGAACGACCTTGGTCGGTCAGCAATTGGCGTGGCGCTCCATGGTGGAGAATAACGTCATGAAGGAGAAAGTTCGTGAAATCAGTAGCACAGCTTGTTGGTAGCGCTCGTGTGATGGCAAAGCTTGTCGTGTAGTCTGTTGCCACCACTACCCACTTATTCTCACTCAGAGACGTTCAAAATGGTCCAATGAGATCGAGGCCGACGGGGTAGAACGGGTCTCTTAGAATGTCGATAGGCTGAAGTTTGCCAGGTAGTGCCAATGAAGGATGCTTGCGGTGCTGGCAAGACTCACGAGATGCAACTTATCGACGCACAGAGCTGTAAAGGCCGGCCAGAAGAATCGACGCTGTACGCGGTGATACGTGCAGGCTGCTCTGAGATGTCCAGCAGTTGGGGCATGATGAAGTTGTTCGAGCACAGTGGAAAGGAGCGTTGCAGGAATTACCAGAAGAAGTTCTGGGCCTTCGGTGCTTGTGTTGCGCCGATAGAGAATTCCGTCATGAAGCGCGAACAGGTGAAGGGAGGGATTCGAGGTGTCAGAAGCTAGACGGCATGTGATAGACCGCAAATTGGCATCACTGAGTGAAGGCCGGGCCAGAAGAATCGACGCCGTACGCGGTGATATGTGCAGGCTGCTCCGAGATGTCCAGCAGTTGGGGCATGATGAAGTTGTTTGAGCACAGTGGAAAGGAGCGTTGCAGGAACTACCAGAAGACGTTCCGGGCCTTTGGTGCTTGCGTTGCGCCGATAGAGAATTCCGTCATGAAGCGTGAATAGATGAAGGGAAGGATCCGAGGTGTCAGAAGCTAGACGGCATATGATAGACCGCAAATTGGCATCACTGAGTTGTTCCCTATGTATGTCTATGAAATCAGAAATGGCGAAGATACAGGCATCAGAATCGTGTGCTGACAGGTCAGGGGGATCGACGGGATGGCGAGATACACAGTCGGCATCCCGGTGCATATGGCCAGACCTGTAGGTCACGTCAAAGCTATATTCCTGTAGCTTTAAAGCCCAACGACCCAGGCGTCCAGGAGGATCTTTGAGGGAGGACAACCAGCACAGGGAGTGGTGATCCGTGATGACCGAAAAGTGGTGGCCGAACAAGTATGGTCGGAATTTTCCAACTGCCCATACAAGAGCGAGGCACTCGCGCTCAGTGATGGAAAACTTGCACTCGGATGGGGAGAGGAGGCGACTTGCGTAGGCGATTACACGATTTCGACCCTGTTGCCGCTGGGCGAGGACAGCGCCAATACCGTGTTCGCTGGCGTCGGTGCGAACTTCAGTGGGCGCTGAAGGATCGAAATGACCTAAAATAGGCGGGGAAGTGAGCAACGCAGTAAGTCGGCGAAACGAATTGGCTTGCTGAGGACCCCAAGAAAACGGCGTGTCCTTCTTCAATAGCTGTGTCAAAGGATGGGCAATGACGGCGAAGTTGTGGACAAAACGCCGGAAATAGGAACGGAGGCCGACAAAACTTCGTACATATTTCGTGGAACGTGGTGTGGGGAAATCTTTGACGACGCGAATTTTGTCGGGATCGGGTTGCACGCCTTTAGCACTGACAAGATGGCCTACCACAGTGATTGTTTGGCCGCCGAAACAGCATTTGGAGGAGTGGAGCTGTAGGCCTGCCCTTCTGGAAACTTCCAGAACAGCTGACAGACAGCTAAGGTGACTTTCGAATGATGGCGAGAATGCAATGACGTTATCGAGATAACAGAGGCACGTTGACCATTTGTAACCCCGTAGCAGGGAGTCCATCATTCTCTCAAATGTAGCGGGAGCATTGCATAAGTCAAAGGACATTACCTTAAACTGGAAAAGTCCATCTGGTATAATAAATGCAGTCTTTTCACGGTCTAATTCGTCGACGGAAATCTGCCAGTATCCTGAACGCAGGTCGATAGAGAAGTTGGCAGACCCGGGCAGGCAGTCAAGGGCATCGTCAATCCGTGGCAGTGGGTGGACGTCCTTGCGCGTGACCTTAAGTGACGGTAGTCGACGCAGAAGCACCAGCTGCCATCCTTCTTTTTTACTAGAACGACTGGTGAGGCCCATGGACTGTAAGATGGTTCAATGACGTCTTTTGTGAGCATTTCATCAACTTCATGTTGGATGACTTGTCACTATGCATGTGACACGTGATAAGGATGTCGTCTGATTGGGTTGGCATCTCTTGTGTTGATCCTGTGAGTAACAACTGACGTCTGACTTGAAGGGCTGTCGCCAAAGTCGAAGATGTCCCTGAAGGATGCCAATATATGCCGGAGATCAGCTGCCTGTGCTGGAACGAGGTCTGGCATGATCATCTTGTCAAATTTGGCATCAGTGGAGCTCTGTGAAGAGGATGCACTAACGGGCAAAGGAGCGTCTGCAATGAATGCAGAAACAGAATGTTCACTGATGGAAGAGACGTTGGCTAGAGTCATGCCATCTGGAACAACTTGAGCGCACCAGCTGAAGTTCAGTATCGGTAGCGACGCCACATTATTCGTAATCGTCAACAGAGTATGAGGAAGGGCAACATTTCTGTCTAATAACACGTCCAAAATCCGTGCCAGCACCTAATCACTGTCGGGTACTGGAGGAAAAGACCTCATGGTTACATAGGTAACGGATCGGGGCGCTATGTGAACGTACTCGACAGAACACAAATGTGGTTGAGGTGTAGTTGGAGTGTCGTAGCAATAAGGTAGGTCAAGCTGAAGCAAGCCTATTCCACAGTCAATAAAGGCAGAGTGCATGGCAAGAAATTCCATGCCCAGGATGAGTTCATGAGAGCACTTCTTGAGCACGGCAAAAAGCACAGTTTGGGAGCGGTCAGCAACACTAACATGTGCAGAGCGCATCCCAAGCACAGGAAAAGTTCCACCGTCAGCGTCAAGATGAGCGGCACTGTGGGCGGTGTTGAAAACTTTTTAAGGCGGCGGCGAAGCTCCGAGTTCATCACCGAAATGTGGGACCCTGTGTCTACAAGGGCAACAAAAAGTACATTGTCTACTTTAACGTCTATGAGGTTGCGTCGTGTCGGCATAGTCAGAGGATTTGGCTGGCAAATGGTCGATGCAGCATCACCTCTGGGAGCTGCATCGTCTAGTTTTCACGAGCCAGATGTGCAGTTGGCGAGGGAGGACGGCGAAATTGGGGTGAGCGTGACGATGGGCGACGAGACAGCGCTGAGCGGGACTGGTGGCCGGGAGGGGATGGAGACCGACAACGCACCGCCAACGAACCGTCACTACTGGCTGGCCGAGGCGACTCGTGGCGAGTTCCGAAGTGGCCATCATCTGCCTCTGCGCGACGGTTGTAGCCATAGGAAGGCTGACGCCAATACCACCTGCTATTGCAATAGCGGGCCACGTGACCAACACGATGGCAGTTAAAGCAAATGGGCCGGTCATCAGCAGTCTTCCACTCAGCGGGATTGCGAGAGGGCGCTGGGAGCCTCTGGCCTTGGGCGTAGGAAACTGGTGGGCGACGGTCAGTCGGTCGGGAGGAGGCGGTGGTGCACAGATTTCAGGCCAACGTTCGAAAGCTCTTGGCGAATGGTGGCATGCACTAAAGGCATCATTTGGGAGCTGGTTTCACAGGCATGAAAGAAAGTTGAAGCGGGAGACATAGCTTCAAGTTCTCAACGGATGATCTTCGTGACGTGCTCTGCAGTCAGCGGTGCCTGTGGTACAAACATGTCTTCGCACGACCATATTGCTGCGGTGTTGGGAAGTCGAGCAAACGGATGGGAAATACGTCTGCTCTTGGCGGCCTCAAAACGCTGGCACTCTTGGATAATGGCATCTACTGTGTCACAGTCCTTGCAATTGAGCAAATTGAACGTGTCATCAGCAATGCCTTTTAATATGTGCACTACCTTTTCGGACTCCTCCATGCCGTCGTCTGCTTTGCGGCAAAGGGTGAGCACGTCCTGTATGTAAGACAGGTATGACTCCGATGACGTTTGAGCGCGAGATGCCAGCTCTTTCTTGACCGCTGTCTTCCTGCCTGTCGATTTGCCGAACAGTGCACACGTATTTTCTTTGCACGCGTCCCAGCTGCCAATTTCTCCTTTGTGGTTTTCAAACCACACTTTGACTGTCCCCTTCAGGTAAAATAGGATGTTCACCAGCATGAGCGTTTCGTTCCAGTGATAATTCCTGCTTGTTTGCTCGTACAGCGGCAACTATTCTTCAATGTTGACATTGTCGGTCTCGCAGAACGTGCCAGGGTCTCTCAGCTGGGGCAAAACAACTGTCGTCGTTGGGGTGGCCGCTGCGGGAGCTGAAGTTGGACCCTCTCATGCCATCGTGGAAGAAACCAAGCGTCGGCCGCTGCGTAGCTCTGTTTTGTTACCCCGCACCACCACCAAAATGTCACGGGTTGAGAGTATTCAGAGGGTAGAAATATATTTACAGAATGTACATGGAGTACACAGTGTCCTTGAACCAAGATGGCGGAGTGGCAGCAACCACACGAGTTTTTGTTCAGTCGTCATCTTCGTCTCCTTTATGGTGCATTCGTTGATGTTAATGATGTCTTGTATCAGTATGTCACGTATGACTCGGTGCAGGACTGCAGTCGACACATGAGTTTTTTCTGTGCCAAACGGCGACGTCCAATGGGCTTCGGAAATAGGTTGATGAGTTTGTGTTTGCAAATATCTCAACTCCTGATTTCTTCCTCGTTGTTGGAAAACCAGACTTTGGCCGTGCCCTCAAGGTAAAATAGAATATTGGTCAACGTGAGCATCGGGTCCCAGTTGTATAGTGCGCTCACCCGTTCATATAGCTGAAGCCACTTTTCAACATCCTCGTCGTTGTTGCCAAAAAAAAGGTGCCCAAAAAAGATACTGCGCAGTTGGACGAGGCACGCTTGGGGAAGGTACCGACTGGTCCTCATTCCTGTCATGATCAGCCATAGTGGAGGCAGCCAAGGAACGTCCACTGCAAAGAATCGTCGTGGATGTTGACTCTGGGAGGACCCGCACTCTCCACCAAATGTTACGGGGAAAAATCGTCTGAGAAATATGTTTACTATCAATAAAACAAGGAGGCATACAAAATTGAACCCAGTCTCCACGAGAGCTCAGACATCGTCTTCTTCCCTATCGAGTTTCGAGTTATCTGTGGCACCTCGTAGCAATATCATTCACGATGTGTTTCAAGTACGAACTAAACACAGGATATTGCTATCATGTTCAACTCTTAAAGGCAAAGCTTAAAGGGACACTGAAGAGGTTTTGAATTCGCAAATTTATTGCGAATTCGGTACCCACGATCTCTTACAAAATGTCTGTGGAGGTCTTTTTTGCAAGGTTCGATTAAACAACGGTGCTGTAAGCGAGCAAACTTTTGACCGAGAGAATGCCTTCCGGCACGCACGTGCGCAGGAGGAGAGCACGGGAGAGATAGAGACGTCGGAAGGTGACGTCACCGTCAGGGTTGAGCCGCCACCCAGAGGGCAACTTTGCAGCAAACCACGTGCGTCGCTCAGTCAGCTCAGCTTGTTTACTCCACGGTTGTGCCTTGTTTCTGCTGTGATCTGCTGCCTGGCAAAGCATCAGTTCTGCCAGTTCGTAGGTTTTTTTGCCATTCAATCGTCCTCTTCTTCTGATTAGAGATTTTGACATCCTACATTCACTAGTTGTGTTTGTACAACGTTGAAGTGGACTCGTGATTCTGAGTTACTGCGCAGCATATAGCTGCTGCAGCACTTACGACTGCGATGAGGTCGCTTTTCACAAGTTTCTTCAGGATCAGAGGATTGCTGCAAAATGGGCCGCTGCAGTTAAAAGAAAATACTTCAAACCTACGAGATGAAGCGCGCTGTGGCAATCGCGAATCTGCCAAATTTCGAGCCAGCAGGAGCACTCATCTTCTTTCCCCATTTGCACGCAGTGCGTACATGAGCTCCTATGGCGATAAAACGTGTACAAGCATATCAGGACACATAATCGAAATCAGGTATTCTACACAACGGTCGCATGCTTCTAGCGTAGCTAATATGCCGTGTACATTTTAACACACCAGCACTGTAGTACTGGGCAGAATTAAAAAAAAAAGCAATGGTATTATAAAAAACAGAACTGCAATATATGGACCTAACTATTCTTGGGCAAATCTCAGCGCAGTTCAGAGCATATACTACACTGCGGCAAGAGCGACACTCGTCTTGATTTTTTTTTCTGGTGGTAGCATACTGACTCATCGTGTGCGTCTTGCCTGCTGCGAAGTATGGTACTGACTGCATTAACAACGCTGCACTCTGAGCTGTTAAATTTATGAACAGCTGATGTCTCTGCACGCATTCCGCGTCCATAATGCAGACCATGCCAATACGCGGCTAAAAGTGAGTGTCGATTCTGCTGTTTCTTATCGAATTTGATATCCACTGATAAACGTATCATGTGTAACAGTTTACTACAGTGAAATTAAGCACTGGCATGCACCTTATACGTACCAGTCTACGTTTGCGGCGCGGGTAAAGAGGGCTGGTTGAGACTCGCTTTTCTGTGCCGCTTCAGCCGTCGCCGTTGAAGTGGCGGCCAGCTCGAACATGTACAGATGTACAGCAAACTCGATCCGACTTTCACAGTTGGCCATACTTACAGCAACTACCCGATTACAATAAATAAACACAGCATTGATTGCCAATGAGCGCAGTCAGCTGTCCTCGCCTTCCTGACAGTGACGTCGTGGAGCTTTGACCAATCGCAGCGGAAGCAAGACTCGAGATGGCAGCGGCTTCTTTTTGGCAAAATAAAGTTATTTGCATTGGTTCACGCAAATTTTGGACTTGATTTCTGAGTTTGTCGCATGAAATTTTGTACTGTAACACCATAACGAGTTTTTTTTAAATATTTAAAGTGCTTCAGTATCTCTTCAAGGATTCATCAATATTTTTTTTTGGACAGTGGGCCTGGCCGCCAACTTGGCACATGAGGCTGTGTTCTGGAACCAGGGCGAGATCTGTTGCGCTGCCACTCGGACTTACGTACATGCCGATGTGTATGACAAGTTTGTGGCCAAGGCCGTGGAACTAGCCAAGAAAAAAGTGGTCGGCGACCCATTCGACGAGCGGTGCACCCAAGGTGCTCAGGTCTGATAAAGCTTATTGGCATAGGCTGTCGCGGAGGTTTATTGTCAATCATACGCAGATTGATGGCACTCAGCTGGACCGTATCCTTGGCTACATCGAGCAGGGACAAAACGAGGGCGCCAAGCTACGCTGTGGTGGTCGCCGGCTCGGCACACGTGGATTCTTCGTTCAGCCGACTGTTTTCTCGGACGTTGAGGACCATATGACAATCGCCAGGTAGTTTTTACAGCAAAAGCTGTTATAAGTTCATAATAAGGATGTCTTAGTCATACGTCGCCGCCAGTGTTCGTAACCGATATCAGTAACGTAGCTTTCTAGTTACGTAGTTAGTTCATAGTGCAGTTAGTTCATAGGGCACGAAAATTTGTTGGAATTAAAAGAAGTTCGAATAATCAAAGCTAAGTAAACGGAGGGCTCCCCATGCAGTGGCACATGTGCATTGAGCTAACACACGAGGGGGAAGTTTCAGAAGACTTGCATTTATTCACAAATCACAGGACATCCATCATTAATTGAATTAATCGGTGATGCGCGTCTGCACACGTTTGCCTTGCGGCGAGTCAATCAATTTCGCACGTAGCTTGCAAAGCATGTCTGCTTCGGCTTCAGCATTATCCTGGCAAGAGATGTTGCACGCGGCCATGTCCGTAGCCGACACTATCTGAAGACGACGGCAACAATGATGCACTTCCTTTCTCGTCACGTGCTGGCCACGTTGCGGCTTTGGCCAAAGCCGCAGGGTGGCCAGCACGTGACGAGAAAGGAGGTGCCAAAGCCGGAGCGTGGCCAGCACGTGACGAAAAAGGAGGTGCATCTCCATATGAAGAAAAGCAAATCGGCATTTTTTTCTTGCTCTCATTGCGCGCGTCGTTAAAAAAAGAAGGATTACGTGGCGGGAACGGGAAAAAAAGAAAAGCGCGGCACTGGCGCGTAAGAGGGAGCCACACTCTGCGACAGCTTTTTTTTTTTCCCTCTGTCTCTTTGTGCGCAGTGTTGGAAGGAGATGGGGTCTTTACGTGGCAGGGGAGGAAAAGGGAGAAGCATGGTACAGGCGCGTCGCAGATCGGCATTTGAGAGAGCACGAACATTCCACCGCAGCTTTTTCTTTCTTTTTCCTTTCGCCTATTGGAATACACATAACTTTGACGGAACCTCATCGTGAGTTCGAATTAAACGTGTTTGAATTAATGAGATTCGACTGTAATAGGGAAAAAGAACCAGGGAAAAACCACACCAAAACAGCAAGGAAGAACAACCACGCAGGACAAGCGCTGAACTTACAACTGAATGTTTATTGAAGAATTGCACACACCGCCACACATGAAACAGCGCATGCATAAAAAAGGGCCATCTGAGTTACATCGGCACCTAACCGTTCATATCATTAAACGTGTGAAGCAATGATAAAATTTAACGAGTGGCTTACCAGCTATCTATGAACGCAAACACTTTCTCTGTGAGGAAAACTGAGGGTTCGCTTGCACATGACAGTATGTCCCGCTTCTTGATTGCAAAGGCCTCACAGATTTCACGCAATGGCAGAAACTTGCCTTTGCATTGCAAAAGGTGCGGCTGTGTCCCAGATTTCAAATCGGCAATCGTAATTGGCAAAGGTAGAAACAACATTGAATGTTGCCACCTGTGACCACTGCGGCAACGAAAAAACTGTCGGGCATATCTGTTGTGACTGCCCACAGTGCACAACGACTATATCTTTGGAACGCGCTCAACAAATTATATAACAAACCTCTGACGGAAGAAAGAATTTTACATTATCATCAAGACACAACGTCAAAGAAGAAAACCTTGCAAGTGCTACTGCGCTTGGTATGATTGGTAGGCCTCTTTGAACGATTGTAGCCAGAATGCTTTTCCTATCTGTGTGTTTTGGTTTCTATTGCATGCACATGCATTTAATTTTCTTTCTCTTCCTACACCCTCTTTCTTGACCGCAATCCCCATACTCCTGCACTGGGTAGCGAACCGGATGCTCATATCTGGCTAACCTCCCAGCTTTCTTTTTGATGTCTCTTTCTTGGTTGAGTCACTTGCACGTTGAGATCTTCACGGACTTGTCGGATTGTTGATTTAAAATCGTGCTTTCTAAGCTTGCAACTGTTGTCACATTGGCTAGCCTGCCAAACTTCAGTGTGATACGCTTCCTCTTGAGCTGTTCAAAAGTTCAGCAGTGCCGAATGACATCGGCGATAGAAGTTGGGGTGTCTTTCGCGATGAGGAATCTGTAAACGTCTTCGGCGATTCATTTCAGAAGATGTCCTAGTTTGTATTCCTCGGACATTCTGGAGTCCACCATCTTGCACCGCTACGGGACCACATGTATTTGGCACCTGCTAACAGACAGACAGATTGTGCTGTGATCCTCACCTACTATTTGATTAGAAATTCATAAATAGGGGGTGGGAGCTTGAGCTGACGTTCCAACAAGAACTTCTCTTTTTCAAGGCTGCACCTGATTTTCGTTTCCAGCAAACGTTCTTAGAATTCGTCTAATACAAGCGGAGTAAAAAAAGATTTGCCACACGCTGCAATTGCTTTCTCTCTTCTCTCATCCTGGTGAAAGTGCTGGAAGCTCAACAAGGGACGTGGCAATGAAAATTATCTTTGTTATTTATGAAGCAAAAAGGATGAAATTCGGCATGCAGATGTCGTTTGTTGTGCTGACACAGGGTGTCTGCTAACCTGGAAAATCCGGAAAAGTCAGGGAATTTGCACCCTTCTGGAAAAGTCATGGAAAGGTCAGGGAATTTCTGAAAAACCCTGGCCAGGTAATGGAAATTGACAGCAGTTCTGTGTGGCCGTCACAAAAATCAGCATTACCATCGATCAAAGCCTAAAAAGTCGCTCTTACATCTGCAAATGCAGTCAGCTGCTAGAAGAGGTGTCAAAAAAAAGCTGTGCATAATTGTTGCTTTTTAGTATAAACGCGAAAGGATACACTTACCCAAGGAACACTGAATTTACTGACGTTTTGGCGCCCAATATAGAAGAGAGCCTTACAATAAAAGCCATAACAAAGGCACTTGTCTGTGGCTTATGTTTCGTAGCCAAGCCATGCCAGGACTCAAAGCGTCAAATCAAAATGGCGGTGCCCTGGCGGCATGCTTGGCGGGTTCAGCGGACTTGGTTGCAACGCATCATGCAGGAATGTTCTGACAGTTGCGATGTATCAGGGGGGTTCGGAATATGTGGAATTCTATGAGAGCTAAGTCGGGACCGATGAAAGACAACGTAACAGCTGAGAAAATGCACCAGTGAGGAACGTAACAGGGGGGTTCCACTATATATCACACGGCCTATCTGACTTCCGAACCATGACATTACTCACGTTTGTAAATTAATGCATGTTTGTCTTGGCCACGGTTTTGGCTTGGCTTGAAGGTCGTCTGGTTTGTCAGGCTACTCGTGCCTTTTATTATTATTATTATTATTATTATTATTATTATTATTATTATTATTATTATTATTATTATTATTATTATTATTATTGGTGATGCGACAGCAACTGTCTTCAGCTATACAGTTGTTGCCTCGTGTCTCATGGGTAGCACTTGTGTAACTTCAGCTAAATTTCTCATTTCCCTTTCGTGAGTCTGTGTAAATGAATCTGCAATTATTTTTAGCATGACCTCCACAGAAGAGTATGTAAATCAAGGTAACGTGTCAACATCCATGATTCATATGTGGACTCAACGTAGCTGCTGCGCCTTGACAGATGCCTTCTTGACACGACATATTCAAACATTGACACTTTAAACGCCGTCCCCAACTTTCATTTCAGTCGTCCAAGGACTTTCGCTGCGCTTCAAGTGTCAAAGCCCAGAGACACAAAATACGTACAAGCATGCATGTGCTCGTCAGAAAAAGAAAGAAAATTTTGCAGTACGACTCTGTTCTTGCAACGATGTAGTTACTCCTTGTCAAGGCAAGGTACGCAGAATGCGCGAGTAGTAGTTAGTCATTTTTTTTTTGTAGAAAAGTATATTTTAGAGGTCCGCAAATTAGACGGGGACGCAAATCAATAGTAAACAGAAATCAAGGTCTAATCAAATCTAATCCAATCCACATTCTAAATAGTGGAGTCAATATATACAGCATTTCAGGTCAATCTAATTCAATTCAATCCAATCCACATCCTAAGCGGTGTGGGCTACAGCCAGTATAGTAAACTAGACTATACTTCAGTGGCAGAACCAGCCAGGCTCCTGTGTCCTCATTTTTTACGGATGCCGCGAAATGGCACCACTTCTACGTTTCCTAGCGGCTTTGACTGCGATGTCGAACAATCGCAGGCTCATTAAAACTTTCATCTGTGGTTACTTTTAAACATTTCGAGAGCATCTGGTAAATATGTTTACTTATTTTATATGGAGCCCCTGATTTTTATTAGCACTCAAGGGCTTGTTTCCAGCGTACAGAGTTTTATTAGGCAGATGTGGGGGTCATGGAATTTGCTTTTAATCATGGAAAACCTGGAAAATTCAGGGAATTTAGAAATATCAAATTGGTAGACACCCTTTGACATCATAACTGAAGTCTGTTTTGAGCTAGTATAACTTTTGAGTTACAACACTTGATAGACTCTCATAGTCACCCCAAAATAATTAGCTAAATAAATATAAGTTCGTCAAAATTTTTGCATAACGATATATACAAGGATCTATCTTGTGCTGTAATGCTATTGGTTTATTTTTAGTACTTAAGTAAGCACACAAAATTTTTTTCCGAAATGTCCTGGCCTTTTAAAAAAGCCAATTACAAGTCTGTATGATGTGCACACAAATATGGACAGCTTTATGGTGCTCACCAATGTCTCACAATCGAAGCGCAGGAAACGGAATGGCTATAGCTTAACTTGTTGTAAAATGGCACAGGAATGACTTACAACTGCTCAAAAAATGAAACCTGAGAAAATGGAGCTAAAAAAAATTGGAGCTAGAAGCTGATAAAATTGGACTCTGAAGGAAGCTGGCTTTATTTTTTATTTGAGAAATGCATCTTTGTGGCTATTTTGAGCTCCAATCTGTCTTCTTTATGATGATGCCAATATGGTAGCACTTTGCCAAGGGAAAGCTTGAAATTCGCATTTTGCTATGCCCAATTTTCACATAGCTTTTAACTACAGCCCACCAGTAAAATGCTTGTTTCTCAATTTGTACTACTTATTTTGATTTGAAATCGCACTGTGATGTAAAACATTGTCTCAGGATTACAGAAAAAAAATAATTGAAAAACTGAACATTTTGACCAAATTTACAATTCTCATTGCCACGTCCCCCCTTTAATAGCGAAAGATGGCATGGGGAAAGAAGGTATGCCACGTGCGCCTTGTGGACAAGTGCCGACCTTTCATGGCAGCCCCAGTGACTCCCGAACGCGTCATACTCAAATTAACCAGTGACGTGATCCTTTGGAGTATGATACGATGATGTTTTAGTAAATAGCATCAATTGTGGAAAGATGAGAACGTGATTTTTAGGCAACTGAGAAATTATTGCAAATTCCAGGCCGCGTGCTGCGCTATAATACTTGGTTCACGTTTTCTCGGGAGCATTGACTACTGATTGGCAGCGTTTTCTGACCATGCTCAAAAAGTGTTGCAGGGCCCTTTTAACAATGCAAACGTTCTTGCAGGGAGGAAATATTTGGCCCTGTCCAGAGTATCTTCAAGTTCCAAGACATAAACGAGGTCATCGAGAGAGCGAACGCCACCAACTACGGACTAGCAGCGGGAATCATTACCAAGGACCTCAACACGGCCACCATTGTAGCTCATGCTCTTGAAGCAGGCACTGTCTGGTATGTGGTCGAGCTCCTTAGTGAAGTAGCGCGTGCATCATGGTTTCATGGCTCAGGGAAATACACTTTTCTGTACATATACACTACATACCACCAGAGTGTTGGAGTGACAGGAAGCTAAGCTAGTTGATTGGTATTCATGTTAACGAGACAGGGCGTGTACAAGTACGAATACAAAAAATAAGTTATGACACCACAGACGCCGACTAACAACTGCATAAGGCACACAGTGGCAGAAAAAGTGGCTGACACAAAAACTTGCCTGTGCATTGCCTGGCAAGAGGCAAACTTATCGATCATGCAGGCATGCTTGATGATCTAGGTGAGAGCTCACTGTGAACATACTTGATTACTTCTTGATGCAAGTTCATGTATGCTTGGCTCACGCATGCACTGCCACTATGTCGATGTGCCAGGCCTGAACCATTGGACGTGCTTCTTTATTCCTACACTTGTGCCAAATCGTGCATTCATCGAATTGCGGAGTACATTTACACTTAAAACAATGCAAAATTGATCAGACGGTGATCCCGTAGTTAGTGATCTTTCATGATTTCTTGATTTCTGGTTAGCACAGGGACCCGTCCGTCCTACATAAAACCGGCCACAGCTAAACAATCTCATACACCACACTCGTCCAGTGCACTTCTTTTCTATAGTCGTCTCATGCTTTGTAGGATGACACGTATCTTACCTAGCTGATAAGCAACTGTAAAAACAGTATTAACGCCGTATCTACCGCCTACTTCTTTCACTTGAGAGATACGCAATAAATGTAAGAAATGCCTACGACACGATTGTATAGCATGTATAGATGTTTTGTTGAGCATGCTCGTGCTCAACAAAATGCACTTCTACAAGCACTCAGTGACAGTGGCTACTGCAAGGCCAAGGCAATTTAATTCTTAAATACGCAACCGGAGCATCGCCATCTTAATAGTCGCTTTGTGTTCACAGGACTTACTAAAAGAACACTTCCAGGACGACATGGCTGTACTGTTTTTCGCCATCTTGCATTGTTTCCATGAGAAGTTTATTGGCGGTGTTGAGCAAGAATGAATAGTGCCAGCATACGCTGCTCTGAAACCTTAGGAGATTCCTAGAAATTGATTGCATTTATGAGACAATTCTTGTGGGATCACTTAATTCAAATGGTTCATTCACAGATGTAAAACATGGATTCAAGGTCATCGTCACTACAAAAAAAAAAAAAGACAATCATAAGCCATCTTCCACGTACCCAAAAACCGTAATGAGCCTATGGTGCTTCTAAGCGTTAGATGCATAGAAAAATAATAAAGACAAGATCGTGGAGTGGCTGATATCTGCTCCTATGGGTGCCACCACACTACCAGCTGATCTTATTTAATTGTCCTGTACGGAGGCAACCTGCAAAGGCATGAGTACAAACAGGAAGAATTGCAGAATGATCACTGATAAACGTAAACTTGTGCATTGTGGTCATGTCTTCAGGGATGAAGTTACAGCAAAATACACATAGATCGTAATGTTGACCGAACAGTGAGAGTGCGACGCTTATTGCAGCGATGAGCTCAAGCGATTCCGCTTGCCAAATTCCTCACAAGAAACACAATGTCACGACGTAGCAGCTTTACAACTCGCCGATGGGCAGAAATGCGATACACAACACAGCCAGGGCAATAGACGTCAGACTCTATAGTTTTGCAGACACGCAGTGCCACCTGTCGGATTTGTCTAATATTTGTACTTCAGACATCATTTGTGTTCGCGTGGCTTGGAGATTTTCCGTCACGAAACAAAAATCTGTAAATGTTTAGCGGTTGTGCTTCGCCACAATAATATTTTAGGCTTACCATTTCAAATCGGAGAACGAAGTTCAAAGGGGTTCCTTGTTTCGAAACAGAATTGAAACACAGCAGTAAATGGAGCCACAAGTGCGATTCATCATCCGCAATTAGGAAGACTAGGCAAAGTCATGTGCTACCCATCATTTCCATGGTCGCTGAACGATTGCAGCGCCAGAGTTCTTTTTAAGTAATGTTAGAAAACTCCATTGTTTCGACCAGTGGACTAGTCTTCCTCAAGGCTAGAGCAGAACTTTTGTTCAAGCCTTGAGGAAGACAAGTGCGCTTGTCAAATCAAATTGCGAGATAACCTGTGGAAGAACGGCATGACGGCAATTTTTCTCGCTTTATTCTTTGAGGCTGACTCAGTTGATGGCGTCTGGCGATGGTTTCTGAGAAAAGCTTCAGCAACAGAGGATTGAACACTCAAAGGATAACCTGCTTCAGATAGCCGGTCGTACTGGCGTTCAAAACTAATTGCAACTTCATGTTCACATGACCTGGTCAGAGCAATAGGTTGACTATAGATCTCTTTACTAGTTTGGAGTTGGCCGAGTTGTATGGCAGGACCAGCTTATTGCATTTAGGTTGATAGCACCAACAAACATTATTTGGGTGAAAACGAAAAGTTATGTCAACTAACATTTTTTTTGCATGCATCTAATTCAGTTATTGCCCAGAGCTTGAAGTATACCATGGCAACCAGCGTATCGGGAACGATTGTATATCTAAACAATTGTGCAGGATCAACACTTACTTCGAAATTGGACCTCACACTCCTTTTGGAGGCTACAAGATGTCTGGAATAGGCCGTGAAATGTAAGTTTAACATCAGGTTTGTTTGCGTTAATGAGCTAACGAGATAGGCAATGCTCTGCAGGTGTTTTATTGGTATCAGATAACTTTCGCAACTGACTTCTGTTCTTTCTTTTTGTTTGTTTATTTTAGTGCATTCCAACTAAGCTGGCGATACTTTAGTGCATTCGGTCGATCGCTTCATCTATAATCGTATATTCCTGCAAACACGCGAGTGGCCTTGGAGTCTGGCAACACTGGGGCACTCGCGAGCCGTGGCATAACAATTAAGCAGCTATCTCTCAAATCAAGCATCTACCGTGACATAAGAGCGACCTGAAATTGAGATACTCTAGCTTTAATTCCTCAGCATTGCAATGAAATTGAGCCATTTGCAGTGGCTGAAATTTTCGTCGAATACAGTACGACGAATACGCTCCTCATTTCTTGCACATGGTGTCAACCGCACCATGGCAGAATGGCTGTCGCCTGCCTTGGCCGGAGTTGAGAACCGGGGACTTTCACGGATTGTTGTGCACTAAAACATTTCTTTGCCCCCTACTTCTCTGATTTGTAAAGTCCTAATGGACCCTCTACGTTCCTCATTTCTCGCACATGGCGTCAACCGCACCATGGCAGAATGGCGGTCGCCTGCCTTGGCCGGAGTTTAGAACCGGGGAATTCCACGGATTGTTGTGCACTGAAACATTTCTTTGCTCCCTACTTCTCTGATTTGTAAAGTCCTAATGGACCCTCTACTTTTAGTTCTCACTGAAAACCATAAATAATTAGATGACCGTGTCGTGTTACCTTCAAAAGGCCTTTTCGGATGCCAGCGGTGGTTTCGCATGCACACCATGAATTTTCTGCGATGTCGGCCGTACTCACTTTTATGTGGAGCGTCTCAAGGAACCTCTGTCTATGTCAACCAGTTGCGATGTTGCGAGGTGCTTGAAGCTCAGACGAGCACTCACGCTAACTTTAAAACCAAATTAATATATCCCAAAGGCATTGTTGGTTACTCGTAATCAGTCAGAAGTGGCCTCACATACAAGACTATCAAACAACACAAGCATCTGGAGTTTCTAAGTTTGAGGTCAGGGGTTGTTAAGGGCTTGAGGTCGATGATGGCAGGTACGGCGGGTATCGTTACGGTAGCGGGCTTTCCGCCATCGTCCACACAGCCGATCTTTGTCAGTGAGGAGACGCGTTATTAGTGATAAAATGAAGGTTTATTTACGTGATGAGAAAGATGGAACTGTACAGAGATTCAGCGAAGATTTTGCAGTAGATTCAGTGCTATGTACAAAATATTTGGCTTTTAAAGCCCATTGATTCCTTACTCGACAGTCCGAAGAAGGCGGTGACCACTGTTGCCACGAATCAAATGAAGTGAATTCTCAGTGATCCACCCAGCAAAGAGGGTGCAGATATTGAACCACTCGGCTGATGTGAAAAACGGGCGAAAATGCCCAATGGTAGCATGAGCACATCACACAATGAAGCGTTTGGCCTATGCCTCATAGACATCGAAGGGCGAGGAGGCAGAGTCCGGTGGAGAGGAAAAGTCAAGCTCCTCTGAGGAGAGGATGGCCGCTGACACGAACGTCAGTAGCAATCCATGGCTGCGTTCAGCTACAGCCTTCCAAAAGTTTCTCGAACATGGCAGTCCAGGTGCTCGATCCCCGAGAACTGCTACTGCGATGCCTTCCCTGGCTTCCGGACTGTTGGTCCTTCGTGGCGACCTCACGTAGGCGACAATGGCTGTGTGGAGAGGTTGACTTCAAGAGAACTGCAATAGTGGCGCCATCTCGCACTGTTCGACCCCACTCCATGAAGGGTTATGCGCAAAGCTTTTGCAGAGTTTCTCGTAACCTGGCCACAGCAAACTGTCTGGCCCACCTGTAGGACAGCGTCGTGCTTTTCGCTTCTGGTGTGCCGATGGGGTTGAAAGCGTTTTAGCAGACTGGCTTACGCACAATGGCATCTGCTGAGACAAACTGCTGAGCCAAACGTAACAGGGTCTTCTAATATTTTGTGGTACGAGAGGTTCAACTTGTGCGAATGACTACGAATATGGAAATAAATTTCAAAAGTGCGGCAAGCATTGAAAATGTGTTTTAGAATCTTGCATATTGCCCGCTATTTTGTATATAAATGTACTTTGCGTTCCCAGTTTAATGACAAGAGGCATATTCCAGATATCGGTTGGCAAATCTTTAGTTCCTGTGTTCTTTTATCTGCAGGGGCGAAGATGGCATCATGGAGTATACGGAAATAAAAACGGTGAGTGTAAAAGAGCTGTATAGTGTTTAGTGATAAGTGAAATGTGTCACTACTGCTGCACTTGTGCGAGCATGGCGAAGGAAAAGAGAACAACGAAGCCGAAATAGAAGCTAGTAAACAGGCATTGTCACTATTCTGCATTGTGTTTCTCTGTTTTGAATTGCAATGACGAGGTCGATCAAAATGAAGTCCCATGTCTTTGATTCCTCGTCCATGGCGCCTGCCGAAGTGCTGATGCAGTAAGCGCATCTTGAAGACTGAGTTGAGGCCTCCTCAGTCTGAAGATGTAACGTGAGGTCATCTGGCGCTGATTAACAAAACGTCTGTTAAATATATCAAAGGATGGTAAAAAACAGGCCATTAGTCAAACAACATTGTGTATTTGGAAAATTAAGAATAAAACAATGGTGGGTCTCGCGCTCTTTCTTTATTGGCGCCAGACTGATGGGGTCGTGTGTTCGGGAGCTCCCGTCGAACGCAGTGCGCAAGCCTCGGTTCAACAGCGGGGTGTTATCATAGCTATATGATTGCGATACATCAAAATGGCGATCAGGAAATACTTGAGTTTACATTTATTTGCGCCTTGACTGCAGTTTCATGTGTGCGTTACTGGCAAATATTCTTAAATAATGTCAGTCGCACCTCCGGCACCGTTCTCATCTGCACCTGGTACCCCTCCAGTGCTGTTAAAACGATGGATCGCGCTGGTACTGGTTGGCCTTAGTGATGTCAGGTTGTCTACCAACCAGAAAAACACGGAAAAGTGGGGAAATTTGAACCCTTTTGGAAAAGTCGGGGAATTTCTGAAAAGCCTAGCCAGGTCATGAAAGTCAGACAGCAGTTTAGAAGGTGTGAGAAAAAAAAAAAGACAGTGCATCACTCTTGCTTCTGAGTGTAAACGCAAAAGGATACACCAACCCATAAAACACAAAGCTTACTGATGTTTTAGTACCCGATATGGGAGGGAGCCTTGTGCACAACAAAAGCCATAAAAAAGGCACAGTGTACTTAAGTACGCCTAAATACACGACGTAAGCAGCGAAAGTACATTGTCAGAAGCGTCCCATAATTCCTGTTCAGCGTATGTAAAGTGGTCTGTATCTGGAATTCAGGTGCAGGCATGGTGCAAGCTTCTTTTAAATGCGGAGCATTTTATAGTCGCACCTACTCGGCAATCAGGCGTCGGCAGTGGTGTCTACACCCCTACTGCGCATGCTCACGTCTCGTACCAACTGTCGCTCCCCCCACTCTCGCCTTGCAAAGCCGACGCAGGCAGCGTCTGCTAGTAAAAACCGACTGCTCGCTCTGCACAAACGTTCACTGACCATCCCGTATATGTAGGCACTAGATCGAGTGTTCGGAATTCAGTCAAGGGCGTCTTTACTTGGCTTTCGCTTAACCTGACGCTTTGCTTGACTCGAGTAGATGCGATGGAAGCAACAGTACCTTTAACCGGTAGTGGCGCACAACCCAACAGGGTCCCACCACTGGTTGAAAGCAACGCTTCTCCTTCTTCAATAAATACTGTCACGGGGTCTCATGACATGGCTGAAGGCAGGAGACTGGATGGTCAGATCAAACTGTTTATTTGGGCGAACCTGTGCACGGTAAACGGAAAGGCAGGTTACACTAGCACACTTGCACTGATAGCGGCGACTGCAGCGTCAGCCATCGATCAAGTGACGAAGCGTGTCGGCATTTCTACACTCGCCATCGAACATTCTAGCGTTATCGCTAGCGGCGACGTTGATTCTAGAATAATCTGAAATGCTCAAGAAGTGGGCGTAATCTCAACAAAATGATCTACTGCAGTCCTGAAGCTTCTCGAACACTGTATGCGCGGTTTGCGCTGAGAATCGCGTACAGCGTAACGGGGTGATAAGAAAACTTCAAGAAGGAACGCGGCATTGCTCCTCTTCTGAAAAAGGCATTGTCCCGATGCCTTTTAACTCAGCACCTCCACCAGATGTCACGAGGTCGCGACGTGGCTGAAGGCAGGAGATTGAATGGTCAGATCAAACTGTTTATATGAGCGAAGTAAGAGCCATGCGTCGTTTTGTTGCCTCATATTTGTGTTGTTTAACTCTTTTTTTTTTTAAATCACTAGTTTCGCCGATGTGCTGGTTATCACAATTGTGACAGCCCATTGCATAAACAAGATTAAGGAAATTTCTGCTCGGCAACTTGTCCTTCACACTGGCTAAAGCATTCCTTAGCTTCAATTTTGGTACATCCACTATTTTCATATGTTTCTTCTACATATTACATGGCATATCTGACTTTCGAACCACAACTTTACTCAAGTCTGTAAATTTATGCATGTTTGTCTACTCCACGATTTCGGCTTGGCTTGTAGGCCGTCTGGTTTGTCTAGGCTAGAACAGCCATCAGCAGAAGCTTGCCTTGCTACTCATGTTTTTATTAATAATGATATTATTATTATCATTATTATATTTATCATGCAACAAAAAACGTACTCAGCTACACACTCATTGGGGGTAGCTCGTGTTTCAAGAGTAGCTCTTGGGTAACGTCAGCTAAATTTTTTGTTTTATTTTTGTGAGATTGTTTATAAATCTGGAATTATTTTTCAGCGTCATGTCCACAGCAGAGTACGTAAATCAAGCTAACGTGCCCACATCCGTGATTCATCTCTGGAATCAAGAAAGCTGTTGCACCTTGACAGATTCCTTCTTTCCATCACTTATTCAAACGTTGGCACTTCAGACGTTGTCCCCAGCTTTCGTTGCAGTTCAAGTATTAGAGCTCAGAGGCACAAAATACAAGAATGCATGTGCTCGTCGGAAAAAGAAAAAAAAAAGAAAGGAAACTTTGCAGTACGGCTCTGTTCTTGCAACGTTGTCGTTACTTGATGTCAATGCAAGGTACACAGAATACGCGAGTAGTAGTTATTCTTTTTCTTGCTGAAAAGTATATTTTAGACGTGTGCAAATCAGGTGGCGATGCAAATTGGTAGGAAATACAGCAATTAGGTCGAATCAGATCTAATCTGATCCACATTCTAAGTGGCATGGGCTACACCCATTATAGTAAAATAGATTATACTCCTGTGGCACAACCGGCCAGGTTTCTATGTTCTCATTTTACACGGATGCCACGAGATAGCATCACTTCTACGTTTCCTAGCAGCTTTGACTGCGATGTCGGATCGTCACAGGCCCCTTCAAACTTGCATCTGCTGTTACTTCTAACTTGTGTGCTTGCTTCCTGGTTCTCCCAAACATCAAACAGCCGACTTGCTTACTGCCTAGCTCAGGGGTTTTATTTTGGCCAGATATACATGTCTTTCACATTTACCACATGTGCTCAGAACATTCTGAGTGCGTCTGGTAAATATGTTTACTTATATGGGGCTCCTGTTTTTTTTTTCTTTTTTACCACTCGTGAGTTAGTTTACAGTGCATTGAGTTTTCCATCTAGATGTGGGGGTCATGGAATTTGCTTTTAATCATCACGAGAAACCTGAAAAAGTCGGGTAGTTTAGAAATGTCAAATTGGTAGACACCCTGGCTGTGCTTGTCCAAGAGGTGTTTCAGAAAATACCAGGACTTACCGTTTCTAATTTAGCCATCGACGGACTCGCAGAGCTCGTTCCCACTGCTGTTTGCACAGTGTGTCTTTTTCAACTTTGATATTTTTTGCCGCTGCTTACGATTTTGTCTCTGCCCCTTTCATTGACGGAATATAGCTGCCTTGGCTTCCAGAAGGTGGGCGTGCCTGCTGGCCATCTTCTCCACATTTAAATCTGACTATATGTTGGCCGAAGCCCTTGCATCATTCCTCGAAATTGTCAGGAACACTGGCCCTTGTACTGCAAATGTCGAGAAAAAGATCTTAGTCAACCACCGCGAGCTGTCCGACTCTGCGACATCACCATTGTAGTGGTCACTGCCAAAGTCCATGGCGGTGTTGGTTCGTGTAGGCTTTTCAACATTCTTGACGAAAGTGAGGTCTAGGTCGTGTCTCTCATCGCAGAATCACCTCTCCGAGTAGGAAAATATTTGTCAGTGATTAAGGTAAGGTCTAGTTCAGTTCTGCCAGACAGCTCGACTCTTTCTCGTCTCATACACGTATCCTTATAAGCCATGTGGTGCATTGAAGTACCGACTATGTGGGGAAGCCGAGAATCAGCTACTTCCACAAACCTCTCGATCAACGTCTTGAATTGCTGGCACCTGTGCTTGGGGTTACTAAAGACGTTCAAAATGAAGACACTGTTTTTGCACTGATTTCTCCGCGGTGCGTTAAGCAGGATCTCCATTATTACATGTTCGACATTTCAGCTCGCCAGCTTCAGGTTGTGGGTGATGTGTGTCAGCCTTTTACTTAATGTGCAGACACCTCATTCTCCTGACTGGCCAGGGACTGCCTGGTAATCAGAAAGGGACTCGGCAGAGGCTAAAGTCTCTTGAAGTGCTATAACTCGAGGTTTCTCCGTTATTGTTCTAAAATACTGCTGCAGGAGTGCTCTTTTACCAGCGTACCCCCTGCAATTCCACTGCCAAATAAAGATAGGGCATTTATCGTTGTTCATTGTGAATTCCGTTTTCATCTCCTCCCTGGGAGGTCAGTAGGGCTCGAAGAATCTGTCCCTCTTTGTAATGGACTCCTGGTCTATCGACGTTGGACTCCTGGTCTATCGACGTGTGCGGGCATGGTCCTTTTCATGTGCCAGGCGATGCTCCTTGCGGCGGCAGTTGAGCGCGATTTTCTAGCGCAACTGTGCGCTCGTTGTTTGCCCTTAGTCTCTCGACTGGATCACTGAGTGGAAACCTGCATCTGCCGTGAGGCTAGCTCCACTCCCTGCCTCTATCTTAATGTTTTCTGTAATTGTAACCAGCATTTCTTAGATATTCTCGACCTGAGATTCCGTGTTAGCTTATTCACACCGCCCTGCGTTGATTGCCATGGGCCCATCTCCAACAGGGGCCGCAGCAGTGTATCAGGGGGTTTCGCACTCAGTATTCTTCGGTATCCTTGACCTGAGATTCTGTGTTAGCTTACTCACTACTGCCCTGCATTGGTTGCCATAAACCCATCTGCAAAAGGGGCCAGCACCAGCTTAAAGGGTCTTTCGCACTGAGCATTGCTGTGCATTGCGCTCAGCAATCTTTTAATCTCCACTAATTTGGTGGCCATCTTGCTAACTGTATTCTTAAGCTCTGCATTTCCCTTTCTCAAGAGCGGTACCTCCGCATCCATAGCATGCTCTAGGGGCGAGTCGCATTGCATGGGTTACTCGTGGTCATTGATACGAGCCCTGCTGGCCCAGTTTAAATTTGACTTGCTCCTGTCCTGGTTCTCGGTGACGTGGACTGCCGTAGATAGCTGGAGTCCCCGGGTAGGTCCGTCGTCTACTCTATGAGAGGGGTACGGTCTGGTGACGGCTGCGTCACTCCTTCCTTGGCCAGGCCTGGAACTGGATTCGAAATTGGCCCGGGAGCTGGAACGGGCTGGCCTTTGATCCATACCTTGCCCTGGACATGGAGCGGGCCCTCGATCTCGAACTGGACCCTTCACGCACTCTGGAGGTGGAACAACTCTTGCTGCTGCCTCTGATTCTGGATCTCTCTCATGATTTGAATCCGTCTCCAGGTTCGGATTGCTCGGGTTGGCCCTGTTGATGACACCCGACGAGCTCGAGGAAGCTGTCGACATCACAAGATGGGGCTTTCTCCTGAGTGGAGCGGGTCCTCAGGCTTTGCCTGCACCTGATGACATAGGTGTCTGATATTGGCGCTTGCGTTCCCTGGATGCAGTGAGGTCTTTTTCCGCCACACAAACTACATATCATTTCACAAACATGATCCTCTTCTTGCTGGATAGCCTGTCTGCAATCCTTGCTGACTGGAGCTTCGGGCGTCGGGCAGATGTGCCGGGCAATGTTTTAGAGCGATGTCCGAGTGGGCCGCAGGCATAGCAAACATTGACTTGCTTCCTGTATTAAGTGCACTTGATAAGGGTGCCGCCATAGAAACATAATGGGGAACCTGGTATCTGTCGAACAGCACTATAATCATGCCAGTATTCTTGATTCTCTTTGCTCTGAGAGCCAGTGGATTTCTTGTGTTAACAATTTGTCGGTCAATAACTCCTAAACAGTCGCTAAGCAGGATCCCATGGATGGCTCTCTTGCAGGTGGCATGTGGAGCAGCCACATATGCTCTGACATTATGGTCTTTTCCTGCCATCGCAATAGCTTCAACGTTAACGTAGCGCTTAAGATCTTGGCTCGAGGTACTTACGAGGATAATATTTTGCAGTGGATTAAAAGGCCCGTAAACCACTTCTAATATTTTCTAAAGCATTTCAAGTAAACGTGCGTCGTGTGCAAAATGCCGTCGCAATCAACGATTCTGCATGTGGCAGCGCTACAAGCCGCCGGTGCGCCACAAATTCCAAGAAACAATCCCTCCTCCTTTCGGGACCTTTCGGTCTTCCGCGTGAGGCGCCGTGCCACATTTTTGGTGCACCGAGCCAAATGTGCCAAATACATACCTGCTAACTCTTCCGATTTTCCCGTAAAATATACGAATTTCGACGGCACTTACAATTTTACGAATCTTACCTGAAATTTTACAAAGAATGTTTCATTTCCGATAAATAAAAAAAAGTTTGTAAAATGGCATGACCTCCGCGATTGGCTATAGTGCATTGCCGTAGCTAGTCGGGGAGGCCACAAAAACGGCGCCACCAGGGGAGAACACAATGTATTGGTGTTATCATCACACGCCTGCCAAGTCTCCCGCATTGTCCGGGAGACTCTCGGATTTCCACCGTTTCTTTCATTTGTACGGTTGCCGCAGAAACTCCCGGAAATCTAAAATAGTGTGAGAATGTGGCCACATTGACAAAAGTGCAGGTCAGTCTATTCCAGGCTTTTGGAGAGCCCACCGCATTTTGTTATAAACGAATGTGATGTGAAAGGCGTTCATCTAAACGTACAGTAGTCTCAGTGATGCGAAACTGCGCCAGATAAGAATTCGTGAAATTCTCCAGCCAAATTCTCGTGTCCATTGGGCCAATAATCGAAACCCTCGAACAAAGACCGATTGAGAGCAGCGTGCTCGAAATTCAAAAATACGTGTGCGACCATTGCCACAACTGCTGTGAACGAAACTGCGGTAGTTAGACATGATCATGCATAACGAAGCCGTTACTGACATAACTCCGAAAGTGTGTGCGCGGCCAACACTCGACTGGTCAAAGCAGCGCTGCTTTCCGCAAACTCTGTTGGTTGAAACCGCAGCAGTCGCAATCATAGATAGCATAAAACGAATTAGTTTTCAAAGCACTTGGATAGAAAACCAAACTACCGTTTGCCGCAAACGTCACAGCGATACGATAGCCATCTATGAGCTCCGAGAAAATGTGGCTGACGCAGCGGTAGATTAAAGGCAGTAAAGACGTAAAAAAGGCTAGAAGTGTTTTGGCATTCCTGTCCTAAGAATCAAGTAGCGAGAAAAGCCAAAGCTTTGACCCCCGCTTTCTCGACAGCCAGCTGCGCCGATCCTGCCCGTTCACGTGTGAAGACATATGCAAGTTGTTTTGACGGAATTGATTTTTTGGCTATAGTTGTTTGGATGACGCGAAACTTTAAAAGCATTTGTGCTCTCCTTTGAGACTCTCACCTTAGTGGGAAACCCTAACCTCCTGTGTTTGGCCACTGCAAACCATTATTCGACCGCAACACTGATGTTTGTGCTTGCATCTGGGCCCCCCTCTCCCCCTTGTTTTTTTGCGATTTTTTCCCTTTTTTTCTTTTAGTGGCAAAAACGGGGGAAAATAAATTAGCTCGTCGATATGACCTATGGTGGCAAAACATGATTATGCTTGTCGCCAAAGGCAAATCGATCACACCTACAATTTTTTTAAAAATTGGCAACCCTCCCCTGCCCCGGTAGGGGGTTTTACGAAATTCTATGTTGCCAAGTTGGCAGGTATGCAAATATGTTGTCGAGCAAGAGCCTATGACTTCCGGTCAATCTGCAAGCAGCTGTTCGCACTGCTTTTTCTTGTTCGTCGTGTTGCCTGCATGCATGTAACACAAGCGGGGCATGGCGTGGCTGCGGCGAGCGGGCTGCAAGTGAGGAATAGAGACGTCAGCGCGCACCTGCGAGGGAAGCGTAACCTCAACATGCAGCTGTGACATGACGTACTTAGCACCTCTCTAACACCTGCCGCTATGGGCATGCATTGCGGCGCGTTCGTACTGATGCACATACGTACGGCGTTACACATGTGAGTTACACAAAGAGTTACAATGTTAAACAAAGAGCTGCTTCGCATCTATAAGAAATCATGGTAGCTGATCGCAAGGCGTCTGACTTGTGTGCGCCAAGGCTGCGCACCTGTGAAGGCGCACAGCCTTTCGACCAGCCTGTGAAGGCGCGCAGCCTTCCGACCTGCACGGCATCATTTCAAGTGTCCATCACGGGAGCACTGAGCCACATTTGTGTGCACAAGACGAGAGAATCTGTGAAGTCCACTGAGAGAGAGCCCTAAGCACACAACTGGTGCGCTCTGTCTGGGGTGAGTTTGTAGCTAACTTAAGTGATTGGTCGTAACAACATATATGCGGCATTTGAAATGCAAAGCATTTCTTTTCGTGCTGTAAACACTTATGGCATCTACCTACGTATCTATCTACAGTCGTACCACATTATAAGAAACACTGATATAAGAGACACCAGTATAATTATAGTAAAATACGGGCTCAAAAGAAAATGCTTACAAGGCATCCTGCTTATAAGAAACACCTGATATAATAGACAAGAATTGGTGCCCGGAGCATGCCTCTTATAAAGGTGTTTAACTAAATCTATCTATCTAGCCGCTTACGTCTGGCTGCTCTCGTGATCACCCCTTTAACTTGGCTTGAATCAAAATTAGTCTGGGAAAGTAAGACGGTTTCGCGAATATGACGCGCTTGTCAAGACATCAATAATGTCACAATCCCGTAGCGTACATTGTCAAACACTCCGAGAAACAGTAGCACATACCCACTGTTTGTGCCACTGGAATGCAGGTATGTACTATAGTTGATTGACACCTAGTATCTACCCAGAAATGACGAGAACAGAGGTGGACAATTTTAATGCGTGAGCATTACAACAAACCTGACATCAGCAGCGCTTACCCAACGAATGTAAAAAATAAATGTCAGTTCTGGCAGGAATTGAACCCTAGCATTCGGCATCCCAATTCTACCACAAAGCCACGCCTGTTCTAGGAACTACTTTTCTAATAGACCGTGATGTTCGTGAAACATCAATTGTGAATGCACTGCGGGCATATCCAATATTATAAATATTACATATGTACTCATATGATACAGCCACCCAAGTTTGGTTAACGTCAATTGCAATTAGGTGCCATGCGTTGAAGTTGACCTATGTAGCAGTGTCCAAGGCTGCCATCCTCGCGAGCACCAGCACTTCCTATCAGCTTAGCGCTTCTGGTGTTGCTAATACTAATGTTCCTGTTTGCATTGTTGTGCAAGTGCAAACAACTTTATATAAGCATCTACAACTCTTCAACATATGTCTGTCCGTGCAACATTTGTACATATACTTAGCGTTCTTCCATAACGTGTCGCTCAATAAAAAATTACAACACGACCACCTCTCCCGCGCATGCTTCGCATAACGTAGATTTCCAAGGTACGTGAGATCTGCCAGGCTTATTTACTATTGTCTTAGTGTCCTCACGGCCGTTTCTTTAGCTTGATTTATAATAAGATTGGTATGACAAGAAATGAGTCTATGACAAACATGAATGGCATGCAGTGCTGTCGAAATAATGATATCGACGGCATGATTTACACAAACTGGCCATGTTGCGATTATGACTATTTCGTTAATTTGATATATGGCCTAATTGGTATGGTGCTTCACCAGTGCACCATTAGCCTAAATGACAAGTCGTAAAATTAACATAGTAACAGGCATGTCATGTACTATATCATGGTTTAAATGACATGGTCGCGGTGTTGTCACTGTGGTTTCATGAAAAATGATATGATATGACGTGACATGTTCCCGCCAAAAACTACGTAACTGTATATCATGTGGCTGAAATCGCAGAGTACCATGTAATAGCTAAGTGTGTGACATGTTCCCTCCATAACCACGTGACATGTGCACAGTGTGGGGTACCGATCGAGATCGGAGAGCAGCCAAGTCTATTCTTTGTACAACTAGTGAAAACATAGCTTTTATAGCAAAAGTCTGGTATTACTGCAAGAAAAACTTGGCTAGGCTGAACACTACTACGCTGTTGGTTCCTGCCTCGCGGCACTGGTGCAAGCTGTGCGCTTATTTTAATATGAAGCCCCGCCGTGGTGGTCTAGTGGCTAAGGTACACAGCTGCTGATCCGCAGGGCACGGGATCAAATCCCGGCTGCGGCGTCTGCATTTCCAATGGAGGCAGAAATGTTGTAGGCCCGTGTGCTCAGATTTGGGTGCACGTTGAAGAACCCCAGGTGGTCGAAATTTCCGGAGCCCTCCATCACGGCGTCTCTCATAATCATATGGTGGTTTTGGGATATTAAACCCCACATAGCAATCATTATTTTAATATGAAGGTGTTTTGGT
This sequence comes from Rhipicephalus microplus, assembly GCF_043290135.1. NCBI lineage: Eukaryota > Metazoa > Arthropoda > Arachnida > Ixodida > Ixodidae > Rhipicephalus > Rhipicephalus microplus. The sequence continues at coordinate 2,390,836 of NC_134707.1, forward strand.
GTTTTATGCCAGTGTCCACAACGGCTAAACTGACGTATTTTTGTCATGGATATGATGCTGTAAAATATGCACGAACACATGACTACAAAAACACTAGAAGAAATTCGAGCGCTGGGAGTCGCACCTGTCACCCCTTATCCAGATAAGATAAGATACTATATCACAATGAAAACACAATGAAGTTACTATATCACACTACTATATCAATACTATATCAATACTATATCACAATGAAGTTATTTGGGGGGGGGGGGGGGCGAAGCTTCTAAAGCTGTGGGTCTGTACATGCTTGTCTCACTTGGTACGTGACCTACTCACTCAGCAGGTGCGTACGGATGGTGGATGGAAGGACGGGGAATTCTCAGTTTACCAATAAAGCCCTCCGAAGCTTCGCCCCCCTCTTCATTATTCACTCTGTGGATACATCGTGATGTTTTTACACACCATCCTCTGTAGACTGTTCTTCGAGCTCAAGATGACGCGTCAGGCTCGACGTGGGTAGAGCCTTATACACGGCTCTAGAAGAGCGTAGAAGGGCGCGATTTAAAGATCGCCGTCCCTCGTGATGCGCACATGTTTATCTCATGGTGGCAGTGGTTGGTACGTCTGGTGCTCTCACTGCAAGTTCAAACATGGTCGTTTCGCTCGCTGCAGCGCCCACTTTTCGAAAGCAGCGAGCTGCTCACATGAAGAAGTTACTACTGCAACATTCATTAGTTTTCATTCGTCTTGTATATGTGCTTGTCGTTTGTTTCGTGCATCCTCCTTTGTGTTTGAGCAGTGCGCTTGAAGTGTAGAGCTGTGACAGTTGTTTGTTTGCACTCATCCTGTGCGTGTTTTTTCCGTGCGCCCTCTGATATGAGCGCAGTGTTACATGTGTGTAGCTGTTTGCCGTTCTTCGCGTGACATTACAACTTGTTGCTGTAGCATTCATTCCATCGCCCTTGTGGTGAGACAGTGCATAATAAACGCTCAGCTACTTGCGTGAAGGCGCGTTTTCTTTGACAGAGGTATCAGCTATGTTTTTTGTGTGTAACATGCCTCTTGTTTTTTCTTTTCAGGTTGTTACAAGAATCCCTGTGAAATATTAAGAAAATGTGTTGCTATGCTCGGCAAAGAAATGCAACCGGGTCTGATTTCTGTCGGATGATTTCCCATTTCATACTATATTCACTGTAGTGTTCTGTATTTGCTGCTTATCAATAAAGCACAGCTTGAGTGTTTAGAGTACAGTGACACACATCCTATACTTTCTAAAGAAAACACTGCGAAGATCGCAACTGATGTCATGACGATCGAGCGCATATGTGAATCGAGTCCATGTGAAGCTTCACTCGCACAACCCATTATATTTCGTAGTATAGTGTAGTCGTTGTGTTATTGTATCACTTTTGAATTCGTGTTTTCTATTTTCCTGATGCCTTCTGTCGTTTTGGTAAGAGCCGAGACAAGTTATATTGCTAGAATGAAGACCTCCAAGATCAGAAAGTGTTTTGTGACGATGCCGCTAAAGTAAGGGCGCATGCACAATGGTGTTGTGAAAAAAAACGTATGGCTGGTCACTTTCTTCATATAAATGCTAGCGAATGAAAGGAACAGCATAACCAACATTACGTATGTCACACTTTCACAAGGAAAGCTTTTATGCGATCACAACCCTGGTCACGCGCAGTTGTCCGCCGCTGGTGTCCGTAACTACATCGCGCGAAATTAAAAAAAAAAAAAAAACAGCACCAATGACACAGTGGGGCTCGAACCCGGGTAGGCTGCATGCCAGCCCAGTATTCTGCCACTGAGCCACTCCGGTGCTTGGGACTTGTTGGCAAACTTGCTTTAGGCAGGCTTGATGTCAGTAAAGCAATCGCGTTAATACGACTTATTAAGTGTTTTAAAACAGCGAAAGAACAATCACTCGTCGCAGAATGAGAATAGCGTAATGAGTGGGTTTTAACGTTCCAACCAATTAGAAAAGCTTGTTCTTGTTCGCCTATTAACTGCGGCTATCATGGTCTCTATAGATGTTCAACAAGACGGGAACAACCAGGAACCCGAAAAATCGTTTATGGTAATGAAACATCTTGGCTTCGGGTAAACTCCTAACCGTGCTGTGAACCAATGTAACAGAGGTCATTTTGCCTGTCAGTTTTTCGTCTCGCGCCAAACTCCTTCTTATATGTATTTTTAATATATTTCGGATCGGAGTCAGCGCCTGCTCCTCATTTCACTTCGTGGATATGCCTTGGCACACACACGCATACACTGTGGGGTCTTGAAATGGAGAACGCCACGCTCTTGGAGTGAACTGACATAGCAGACGCGGTCGGAACGAACCAAAACAACACACATTTATTTAACTACATTTAGGGCGACGATATCGTCATCCAAAATAATATAACATCAATTGTGATCAAATGCATGCTAAACAACCTTACACAGTATTACACAATACTAAGAACATAACAAACACAAGAACACAAACAAGGTGGCTTTGCCAACACTTGAGGCAAAGAAAGTAACTACCAATATGGATTAGATAGTTAAAATAGCAGAGAAGTTTTAGAGAGATCTGTACATTAGCCGGGACAACTACAACCATAATGTAAGAACTAGCAGTAACCCAGAGGACGTCGAACCAGTAGTGACAGAAGTGAGAAAAGCCTTGGAGGGAATGCAGACAGGCAAAGCTGCCGGCAGGGATCAGATATAATGTCAGATCTGCTGAAAAACAGAGGAAAGATTGTGTTAGAAAAACTAGCCACCCTGTTTACGAAGTGTCTCCCGACGGGAAGGGTACCGTAATCTTGGAAGACTGCTAACATCATCCTCATACATAAAGAAGGAGATGACAAGGAATTAAAGAATTACAGGCCGATAAGCTTTCTCTCTGTCGTATACAAGCTATTTACAAAGGTAATTGCTAACAAGATTCAGACATTAGAATTCAATCAACCAAAAGAACAAGCAGGGTTTCGAACAGGCTACTCAACAATCGACCACATTCATACTATCGATTGGGCAATATAGAAATGCTCAGAATACAGCCAACCCTTATACATAGCTTTCATAGATTATGAGAAGGCATTTGATTCAGTAGATATATTGGCAGTCATGCTGACACTGCAGAATCAAGGCGTCGACAAAGCATGTATAAACGCCCTGGAACAAATCTACAGAGGATCAACTGCCACCATAGTGCTTCTAAAAGAAAGCGAAAGAATACCAATCAAGAAGAGTGTAAGACACGAGGATACAATCTCCCCAATACCTACAGGAGGTTTTCAGAGGCCTAAAATGGAAAGGGTTAGGGATAAGAGGTAATTAAGAGTACCTTAGTAACCTGCGCTTCGCGGATGACATTGCATTGCTGAGTATCTCAGGGGACGAATCGCAACTCATGATTACTGAATTAGGCAAGGAGAGCAGGCCCCGTCGCGGTGGTCTTAATTGTGTAAGGTCCCTAGATGAAACAAGTTTCCAAGGAAGCGTCAGTCATTGTTCTCAAGCCGTCCTCCTCACTCTCTCAATTACTCCTCTTTTTCTCTGCCATCCGCGTCTGTAATTGGTGCATTCCTTGCACTTGATCTTGCAAATGGTTGGTGGTGTTATTTATTATTAAGCAAAAGGTATAAAACGAGTACGCATGCGCATATGGCTCCAGCTGGATTCTTGCCGTGCCCAAAAACGAAATCATAGCGAGGAAATAAACTGAAGAGGAGGATAGTTTCAGTGTGCTCCAAGTAGACCAAGATTGTTTCGTGGTGCTCGTTAAACGCAATATCCGCGTTTTTCAACAATGCTGCATTGCCGTAAAACAACAGAAAAGTGTTTCGCTTTCTTCAACCAGGGTTTGTACAGGCTTGCAAAGTGAAAATTCAAGGATATTCAAGGACTTTCTAGGACCTGTTGCAAGTTTTTCAAGGACTCAAACCAGCATGCTAAGTTTGAATTTTTCACTCTAAAATTTTCAAAAAAATGACCACTTTTATTACACTCACAATATATGGACGTCGCATTTATGGAAAAAGAAAATAGTCTTTATAATTTCTCGCGCTCTCTTCATGGGACAGCGCATGATGTCATGTCGAAAGTTAGGCGCTGATGGGCTTCAACGCATGTGTTTTCAGGCCTTAAAATAGTCGAGCCACAATATTTGTAGCTTGCGCGTTCTTTTCTGCGAGCTTTAATTATAGCTCCGATAAGCACAATACACGCCCCAGGATTCATTTATTTTCGCTATATACTTTGTCGCCTTTTTGATATGGACAATTTTCAGTTCCTGTTTGTGGGGACTGAGTTGTGCAGGTGCATAGCAGTGTAGCTGACTAAGTCACGTGATCACAAAGCTTTGCGTGCGTCATGCTGAGTATTGTCAGCTCTCACACACACGTTCCACACAAGCACTTGCAAAACAAACTCGCCGCTACCTGCAGCAGCCGTGATGCTTTGCCGGTATGTACGGGGCGGAACTCTGGAGGTCGCTTAGCTGACTACAAATCTGGTATCACATCACTAGAACTTTTGTTGCCCTTCCTGTAGAGCTAGGTCAGTGTTGGACGTACGCGCTCGTGATAGGTCTCAATTAGGAGAATGAGCATTTATGTACACTTGGAAAGTGACAAAATATATTTTTAAACACACACGGTGCTTGCTATAGCCTTGAAATTTAATGGCACCATATCATAAAAGAGTGTCAGCTTGTGCACAGTTGACACTCGCAGCACGTTACTCAAGAACTTGGAAGTAACAACTGGAACAGTGGTTAATTTACACTTATCCTGTGGATACAAAGTGTTCTTTTCTAGGACCGTTCATGGTTTGTTTGAGCAACATGCTTCCAGTGTCGCGCTATGATAGTGGTTCATCAGCACAGGTCCTGTGCATTTTCTTTTCGTGCGTCCGCGTGTGAGCTGCGCGTCGCATGTACGGCGTTCCTTGCTCTTCTTGGTGTGACATTCTAATTTCTTGCTATCACAGTCACTGCTTCGCCCTCGCCAGAAACAAACTTTTTTTTTTCACATGCACTTTTGCAAAATGGGATCATGTGCAACCACGCCACATTAATACTTCAGACGTGAGGAGTTTGACAGGTTCACATGCCGATGTACCATATTTAGAAGGTCGCGATGTCGATATGAAAGTGCAATGCTCAGGAAATTCAAGGACTTTCGAAATTTCGAGGGTGGCGAAAAATTCCTGGGCTTATTTTCAAGGGCCTTGAAAATACATTTTTGAAATTCAAGGATTTTCAAGGACTTCAAGGACCTGTACGAATCCTGTCAACTTACCTTGTGCTATTATACGAAATGAGGGTGAGTGAGAATTTATTAGAAAGCAGAGAGGTCGGCCTGAGCTAGTTCGCTCTAGCCTGCTACTCTACACAGGGGATAAAGAAACGAGGAAGGAAAGAGGGATGAAGGATAATGATGAGGATTAGAAGAGGTGGCACGTATGTACAGTAGCCACTTAGCATAGAGTCTAGTATCTAGTCCAGTGCTTTTGATAAAGTTTAAAACAGCCTTTGTAGCAGTTTTTGACACTGTTTGGTCGTTCATTGCTGACAATATGTGGCTTTCACTCTATGGCGTTCGTCCGATGCTTGCCAACGTTGAAGTTAGCATTTTTCTTCGCGCCACGTATAATGGGCAGTCACAAAATATGTTATCTGAAGTTTCCCGAACTTGGCAGCGCTCACAGTTTGGGCTGTCCACATGGCCGATTAAGTGGGTGTAGTGACGAGTGAAAGCGACGCCCAGGCAAATCCGGTGCAGTATATTAGCATGTCTTCAGCTGATTTTAGCTGGAAGACGAAAAGTCATATTGGGGTCTGTTTCCAGCAGACGCTTGTTCCGATGACCTGGTAGCGACTAGTAAGTGGCAGCGCATGAGCGATCTCAACAATGTGTTGACGTCACTTAGCGAATACGGTACTTTGACGTACATAGGAGCGTTGTATGCTGCCGCTCTTGCTTCGCTATCGGCGATTTCATTGCCAACTAGGCCGCAGTGTCCCGGAATCAATTGGAGTGTATTCAAGTGACCACTCCTCTATGTTAGGTCAAATTCTTGGACGATTCTTAACGCTAACGCGTAAAATTGGTCTCTTCTTGACTTGAGCAAAAATAGATGGCTTCAAGCGCTGATTTTGCATCGGACAGAATCGTCAATTAACGCGGTGCTTGGTCGTTGTCAAATTTTATGGCATCCTGTATTGCAAAACGTTCTGCAGCTGTCGAAGATGACCTGTGATCTAATTTGTACTGTCGGGAAATACCGAGTTGAGGGATCACGAAGGCTGCAGCTGAGGCGAACGACGTTACGGATTCATCGGTGTAGACGTGCACAGAGTCGCTGTATCGGTCATCCAAATGTGCTAAGGTGGCGGGTCGCATTAAGTCAACCTCTCGACTTGGCTATTATCATCTACGCGGGGCCATCGCAAAGCACCGTCAGTCCGGAAGCGGGGGAAGACGTCGGAGGAGCTGTTCTCAGGTATGGAGTGTTTGGACTGCCTGAAGCTGAAAGCCGCCTGAACCGCTGCTGACGCTCGGTTTAGCGGCCATCTCCCCGGAGGATCTCAACCTTCCCTCTCCTGACTCTACCTCATCGCCCTGCGGCGCCTTCAAGGCGGGGGCCGGGTGCGTCATTGTGTGGTGCGCTCGTGCTCACATTGGACCATTGAGACTTCGTCACCTGATTTGTGGCGAGAGTGCTCACCGCCTTCTTCGGACCTTCGTGTAAAGGAGACGGTGGGCTATAAAAGCCGAAGCATTTTGTAAATTGTGCTGAATCATGAGCGTAATCATGAACTGACTTTCTGTTGTACATAATGCGGTATCTTCTGAATCCCTTTAGAGTTCCCATCTTTCATCTATCATGTAAGTAAACCTTCGTTTTACCTCTCTTAACGCGTCTCCTCACTGGCGAAGATAGGCTATGCGGACGATGGCGGGAAGCCAGCTACCTTAAAGAAGCCCGCCGTTCCTGCTATCGACATCGAGTCCTTAACAACTAGTGGCAGTGGTGGGATGGACCTCACGACATGGTGCTGTGTTGTGGTGAGTACTTTGTCCTTGCTTTGATTTTCTAAGCTTCATTTTGTGAGTGCGATTTAAATAGAAGCTAGATTGTGTGTGAGTTAGGGAGATCACCTATTTGTGTGTTAGAGGGATCTCCTTCATTTGTGTGAGATGCAGGACCAAAGTATAATGGCAATCATGGAGGTGACACTGCTAAAAGATGGTCTTTTGTATACTTGTGAAGACCTAAGTATTAAAATTAAGGGAGGACTAGGCAGGTCACAAATTTTAGAGCTAATTTCGCAAAACGCAAGTGAGGAGGGTATTGGATTCGCGTTAAATGTTTTCGAAAGGTTAGAGGAAGGAAGAAAGAAAAAAAGAAAGAGAAGAAAAGGAAGAAAGGGAACGAGAGGAAGAGATTGAACTACTGGAACGTAATGTTGAAGCAATGCGGCTGAAGTTTCAGCCATCCGTAAATGTAGCGCACGAGAAGTGCGAAGAGCAAACGCGTGAGGTACAGCTCACAGCCGTAATAAATACTAGCATGTGTGAACACAGCAGCAGGTTCAAGGATGAATAAAGTGTGAGAGCTGCAAAAGATGCTGCCCCAATGAGAGAGGCCGCCGAAGGCCAGAGCGAGTGCGACGAGGTGCTGTGCCAGCGGTATGCTAGCGAAACAGCTAGGATAGCTATAGGCAATCTGGTACAGACCTCAACTGTGGTTGTTGTGACGGTGGATCTTGCAAACGAGGTCAAAGTAGTCGAGAACACCGGAGAGAGCTCAGGAGTAGCAGCGAATGCAGAGAGTAGAGAAAACAGTGTGGTTGTGGTCAGCTCCCAACAATGCAAGCTAGATTGTTCAAAGGAAAACAGCGGCACTGTTCCTAAGCGTGTTAAGCTGTCTGCCAGTCAAGAGTGTGAAAGACATGATTTTTTCGAGAATCATTTAGACTGCTCGGGTGACAGCTGACGAAATCAGTGAGAGTGTTGACGAGCTTGAGTTGCGATCGGGAAACTCGGCAACGAGCCGCAAGAGACGTCAGAGAGCCGCGAGCGAGGCTAAGAGTGCACGCGTGCAAAGAAAGACTCAAAACATTTGAGCGTAGCAAGTAGTGCTTAGCGTCCTGCATCGTCGTCAAAGTCGGTTTGCATGCGTCCTAGCCACTGGAGGAAAAATAAAAACAAAGCGCGTTCTCAAATGGAATCACGTGGCCAGTCTTTCAGTTCTATTAACAACAAGTTTCATGGTGCGCCCTTGAGCTGTAAAACCATCGATGTCTCAACCCGCGACAAATTTCAAAGCAGTGCGGGACAGGCCAATCGCAAACGTCGCCGTAAAAGAGGGAAGCGCGCGACCAAGCGAAGAGATGAAACAGGTAGCAAGCAGCCGGGCGAACAACAGAGGGGTAGGTTATCGCTCAGTTCAAAGAATAGGCCTTTGGGGCATGAAGTAAGGCACAAGCGGCGAAATGGTAGTCTACAGCACGCATCCTCGTGACGGAATGTGCGGTGGAGATTTCGGGCTTTGCGAGGGCAAGAGTGTCGAAGAGGTCCTAGAAGAAAGGCCACAATAGCTAAGCCCAGCACGGGAGCTAGCCCAAAGAGGGCATGGCCACTCTTTCCCACGCATTGCTCGGGTCTCCTCCGCCACAGCAGCCCGCTGAAATCGCGAATGAGGCATGACTGCACTGTTCAGCTTGTAGGACGTGCACGTTGTGGTGTCGGGCCTTCTGAAAATCCGCCAGGACCGCGACCACCGCGTGTACGATTGAGGAGTGAGGAACAGCTCTAAGCTGGAGAAAGGGACACAGGTTTGTTTGCTTATTTTTGGTTTTAAAGTAGTATTCCTGTGTCATCTCCACGGCTTGTTTGTTTAGTTAGTTTTTCACTTCAGTACCTTTTTGTAAACTTTGTAAGAATTTCGAATCAAGTTGTTAAGCATTATGCGGATGCAGTGACCCGCATCAGTCAACCGACTACGTGCAATGAGTTTTTCTTTTATGTAAGAGGATGTTAGTCATGAATAAAGTTTGTACGCTCCGCTAGTTTTCAAAGCGTGGTAGAGTTGTCGAGCGGAGACCAACCTTGAGAGATTCGTGCCCTTTTGTTGTAGCGCAAATGTTAGACCATCTTAGGAGAGTAAATGAGTGTTCTAAAATAAAATGAGAAGCGATTTTCGAAATGCCCACGTTTGAAAAACATTTGATACAGGCTTTTTAGCGCAAAACTTATGCAAGTTTTGTCAGGTGCTCGTGACGTGTACGGCATCTGCGTTTTTTTTTATTGCGTGTTGTTCTTTACGAACATTTACGTTCAGATGCGTGTTTAGTGGTGCCTAGGTTATAGGAATATGGCCTTTGGTTAAGTGTGTGTGTGGTGTTGGGACTCCGGGTGCTGCCGGTCTCGTTTTCGGTAGCTGGCCCCGTCGCAGGATCCATCGTCCAACAATTCAGCGAGAAGAAGTGCCCGAACGAACGACAGAGATTTATTTACATGTGGAGAAGTGATCAACTGATCCAAAGAGAGAAGAGTGATATATACAAAACGTCTTCGGCATTTTATAGCGCCGCGTTGCCGACACTGGGCGCACTGTCCGCATCGTCAGCCAATACGGTGGCTCCGGCACCTCGGCCACGAGAGAGGGGGAAACACACCTCACAACACATGGAGTGGCACAACCCAACACGATGTCCATATATGGTCACGGCGCCCTAAAATATGCCCAAACATGGTCACGAACGCACAGCAGATTCCGGATTTCCCCCGGCGAGAGGGAGGAGCCTGAATGGGGAGGTGGGGGTCGACGGCACAGTCGGTCAAGAACCGGTTCCCCCGCAACTTCTCTTGCTTGGTTCCCTAGGGCCGGTCGTAACAGTGGGTATGCTAGCGCTCTTTGGATGAGAATATGATGTCGTGCTAGGGCGCACAGCAAAATCCTGTGCGTTCTTTAAAGACATGGGCTGACATAAGGCTACATTCAGCAAATTAGCGTGTTCGTATACGAAGTTTATTCATTTTGTTATTTTAGTGAGTGCTTGGGGATCATGTGATCTCCTGAACTGAGAGTTGCGCTTTACCAAACGTTAACGTTAGGAATGCGTTTTAAAGATTTATAAGACGCAGTTCGATCTATTGTGACAATCTATTGTGAGAGAGTTTTTGTTGGCGTCGGGGTGTCCTACAAGTGGGTACTCACGACTACGTTTTGAGTATGTTTGAGAGAATAAAGAATGCACCTAGATACTTTTTGTAGGTTCAGGCTGCATTTGTGTGAAAGTTAAGTATTTGCGTTTCATGAAGTTAGTCATGAAGTTAGCTGATGTAAGTTACAATTTAGTAGTGTGGATGGTAGGAGAAAGCTAGTTTTGAAAGAGTGTGATTATGGTTATATGGGGCTAAATTGTATTTGCCTTTGTGTGCTTTTCTGGCACGGCCAATTGTTTCATCTTTAGTAAGCATCTCCACATCCATGATTGTCGTAACTTTGGCGGCACAAAATTTTGTCAAAATTGCAGAGCAGAATTTGTTTGTGTTTTTTCAGAAGCCTGGAGGGTTTTAAGCGAGTCCAATGCACTTGACTGCAGCATGAGATTGTGTTGCGTGGTTTGTTTTGCTGTTGTCAGTCATTGTGAGGTGGTTTGGGAGTTGGTTGCGAGTTCGCAGCTAAAGGTTGCAAGTTAGGCTATCGTCCTCGTCACCAGCCATTCTCTTCGTGCCCAGCGGTTGGGAGCGCTGGCCAGCCGAGATTTTCCGGGTGGCGGAGGAGCTGTTACGCCTGGCCCGGCAATTCGTATGGGCAGACGCCATTGTGCGTAAGCTAATCTACTAGGGAGGGATGCCATCATCAACTTCCTACCCTTTACAGCACCGCATCAGAATCACCTGGCATCACGATTGTCCAAATGGGAACATTAAAAAAAACCGTCATCGCAGAGCTGCTAGTCAACCGTTCGGGGGTAGTTCTCTACTGTTTGAGGCCAGGACGGGAGTTTTGCAAACCAAGACATATCGGGCCAAATACAAAAGGGTAGACACGGTATGCAGTGCATGTGGAGGGGAGGATGAAAGTGCCGAACACTTGATAATATTCTGTAAAGGGCTTCACACTTCAGAACAGGATGAGTGCGCAGAGTTTTTCAAAGCACTGCGTTAGGAACAGGGAGTACAAAATAGACTTAAAGCGGGTTGAATCTGATTGGTGGCTAAAGTCAAGGCACGAGTGAAAATTAAACCCTTCACTGCAAAGTACCAGTCCTCAACTTCACTACACTAAGTATTACGGCGAAGTGGCGTTAGCCGCTGCCCGATCTAAAGTGTACAGCCACACCATCCACCCATCCGTACCAGTCTGGCCGTAGTTTTTTCTGGCGCGTGCACAAGCCGGCTGTTATCACTCGTCACAACGTCACGCCCTGTGGTCACTGGCAGAGTCCAGCAAAAAGCGCGTTCACTGTGTCAAAACACATTTAGAGAACAGAATGAACTGTAGTGCCTAGAATATTCTAAGCACTGAAGGCATCACTGTGATGAACGACGCGAGACGCCATGGCTAATGGTGCAAAATACACAACTGCACAACGTTACGAGTTCAGGAACACACATCCCCCTTGCTCTTGTGTTGTACCGTTTATGTTCATAAAAGTAACCGCTTATTCTACGACGCATTTCGTTCTATTTTGTTCCATTTACATCTATTGACCATAGCAACTGAACTCAAACAATCGCTTTTTCATGAAAGTTTTGAACCTTTTAGGGGGCGCTCCTGAAACATAGGTGAGGAGGAAAGGGAAAGGTGTTGCTACCTTGGAAACTTGTTTCATCTAGGGACCTTAGTCTAGTGGCGCCGGCTGAGCCCCCTCTCCGCAACTATTACAACCTTGTCATTAACGTGTGACTCTGCCACCACTCCTTCTCCGTCGCACTCCTTAGGGGAGATTTACGTGGACGGAGTTCAACAGAGTTCGGTGGTAAGGTACTCGGCTGCTGACGCACAGGTCGTGGGATCAAATCCTGGCTGCGGCGGCAGCATTTTTGATGGAGGCGAAAATGCTTATATGGTGGTTTTGGGACGTTAAACCGCACATATCTAGCAGTTGAACTCTGACATAATGACAAGGCGGTATTTTTAACTTTCTGTCATTGAAATTCAACACAGCTGGTCAATGTCTTAGGTTTTCAGAACCGTAAAAAGGAAAGGAAGTTCATTATTAAACAAAGATAAAGTAGTATCAGTGTGACAACATTCTTCCGCCCCAAGAAAAAAAAACCTATTTATTGCAGTGCTGCTATCATATACGATAATGGAGTAGAGAGGGGCGAAGCCAACACAACCGCTGTGAGCGCAATATACGACGCTACTTTTGTTTTCGAAGACGAAGAGAGAAAACGCAAATGAGATAGACAAGCGGACGGGTGGAAACTTTTCGAAGAGCGCAGATTGTTCGCCCGCGTGAAGTCCTCCTCAAGATTGCAGCGTAAAAAAGCGCACGATACTCTTTGCAATCACCCGTATGCCGCGAAATCCCCGTGCGCCTGCGAAATGGCCCAACGCTAAAAATTGCGGTTCTCGAAAAGCCCTGCAAGGAAGCTACCTCTAGGAATGCAACCTTGGTCAAGGTAGGCTGTCGTTCTGCGAGATTTACAACCGGCCGTAAATATACTCGGGTAATGAACGGGGGCGTTTAAATGTCAGGGGTTACGTGTGGGATACGCAAAAAGTAGAAAAACAAAACTAAACGTAGATTCGGGCGTGATTTTCTTTCAGTAAAGGTTCTATATGCGAGCCTTGGCTTGATGATTCTGACGTTTTAAAGCAAGCATTAAAATGCAGGGACTGAGAAAGCTAAATGTGAGAGAGTGATTCTATACTAAGACACTTGGGCCGCGAAAACAGCGACATGAGAGCGTCCTATAGACTATGATTATGAACGAGTATGGAATGCTGGAGGTGGGGCATGGGCAGATGTATTGTTGGCAGCACATTTTAATGGATATTATACTCGGCATGATTTGGGGTCTTGTGCACGTAGCGTCATCTCTCGTCGGCCACAGCGGCGGCCTGCCGTAACTGAATGGGGAAAAAAAGGCGAAAAAATCATATCTGACGAAAACGAGCTAGTTATCAAAAATGGTTCCCGGTTTTATACAGCAGAGACTTATTTGGGCTGTCCAGTTTCATTACAGTGTCCCGCTACAAATCCTTTGGGTTCCCACAGCGTTTAACAATGCGGTCCCATGTGTTTTAATGGGTGGTGTACAATTGTCCTGGGAAGCCACACCTTTTGTAGTGCGATACTGCAGTTTCACCGCATGTACGAGTGGGTCTCTGCTACATATAACCCGAGGTGTTTTTGATAACTGACTCTTTTTTTTTTTCAAGAGATGTAATTTTTGACACCTATTTCCCATTCAGTTATGGCGGGCCGCCGTTCCTGCTACCGAGAGATGGCGCTATGTCCCGAGTCCCCAATGGTAATTGCAGATTCCACCAACACGAAATAAACCAAGACGTGCCCTCACAGTTAATTTTAAGCACTTGCGCAAACGCCTAATTGTACTCCCCACCTTGTTGCAATCACCCTATAACACGTGCTCCTGTTCTATTCTAGGTCCTGTGCTACGTCAATTTGCCTTCATTTGTGATGCAAAGACTTCTCTAACAGCACTCATCTTTGTCTTCATTACACTTTTCCGTTTTATAGACCTAATGAAAAATTGCTGCCATCTGTCGGCCGTTGTGTGCATAGCCGTCATGTTAGAGGCTGCGCGCGGCGCAGTACGCACAGGTCCGCGTGTGTTTACGTAGACGTATACGTAAGGCGTGTATTGGCTGATAATCGCAATGACGACATATTGCTGCGTCTCTCGTAACACAAAAAGAGGACCTCGGAATACTGAAGAAAAAAAAAAGGTAATAAGCCATAAACTTTGTCCCATGTTTTTTTTTTTTTTAAGCTGGCGGCGTTTCCAGCATGAGCTCCGGCTCCCGAAATACGTGTTTGCGTTCTTCTTTTTAATCAAACAAGACGTGCAATAGCATTTGTACGTGTGTTCCCGCAAATTGCTGCATGCCTAATCAAGGCAGTTCTTGCAATGTCTTCGCAAGCAGCCGTTTACCAAGTGATGAAGGTGGCTCGTACTAAGCTTTACACAGAGGCCACCTTCACGTAACCAACTTCATCGCAGCTAATTGAACGTGCCTGCATTTCGTTGCATGTACCGAGAACATCGAATACTTGAAAAAAAAAAGTGCGCAGTCTCTCAGTAAACTGCTGCTTGTAACACTCGAGAAGAGAGAACGGAACAGCACGAAACAAGGACGCTTTATCGCCGTTGCTCCCTTCCCACAATGAACCGATGACGCGCCCTTGCTTCTAATTCAGCGTGTGCCGTTACCCAAGCGTAATGAACAAAACACATTCAACGAAATTTAGACGCACGCAAATAGTTAGGGTGAAGTTCATAGCGTGAATGTGACAAGTTCAGCGTGAAACGTACGAGTGGCCTTCACTTGGGAAACGGTCGATAGCGAATACGTTGCAAAAACTGCCTTACTTCGGCGTGCAGCTCTTTATTGTAGTGCGAATACAAATGCTATGGTATGTCTTACTTGCTTAGAAAGGAGAACGCAAACACGTATTTCGGGAGCAGTAGCCGGAGCTCATGTTGGAAACGCCGTCAGCATGAAAAAAAAAAAATGTGACAAAGTAAGTTTACGGCTTACCTTTTTCCTTCATCATTTCGAGTTCCCGTGTGCAGCAAGAGACGCAGCGATACGTCGTCATTGCGATTACCAGCCAATACACGCCTCACGTCGATGCGCCTTACGTATACGTCTACGTAAACAGACGCGGACGTGTGCGTACTGCGGCGTGCGCAGCCTCGAACATGGCGGCTATGCACACAACGGCCGACAAATGGCAGCATTTTTGCATAAGGTCCATTGCTGGTATGGATTTGTTTAAGTGCCGCCATACTGAGCTTTGTGTTTTGCGACTTGTACAGCTAAACACACAGTTTTACTTACGGTAGGCGAATACGCATGAAAACAGTTGGGCTTATTGCCTTGGTAATTCACGTCGTGATGTGCAAAGACAAGAAAGCATTTGATTAACAACCGGAGATGGTGGCGCCCAGATGTCTTACGGAAAACAATCTGTAGTATGCACGTCTATGTTCCACCCTCTCCCATTCTCCTCAACCTCGCTTCCATTTCCCGCGTCAATTAATATACATGCATGGCTATGCTGGCTGTGTTCCAATTCTAGATAGCATCGTCATATAGTTTCCTAAAATTTACTAGAGGGGGCTCTGGCACTGTGATCGCTCAGCGACCATAAGGCTGGGTAGTACACTGACTTGCCTAGTCTTCGTAGTTGCGGGTGGTGAGTCGCACTTGTGGCTTTTATTGCTGTGTTTGGTTTTGTGTCGGCAAAAATAACAGAAAGAACTAACCCTTTTGAACTTCGTGACCCGATTAGAAGCGGTAAGCCATAAGATTAAGCTGGTGAAACGCAGCCAGAGTCTGTCCAAGCGAGGACGGCACGTGGGCCGTCACCATGCCACCCTGATGATGTCCCGCCGGAAACGTCCGTGGACGAGGTGATCAGTGTCATGGAATCGTTCGTCGGTGTTCAAGATACATGCCGCGTCCAGCACCACGGTGGCTTCGACTTCCAGGCCTGCGTCAACTCGATTCAAGCAGTTCGCGTCTTATTGGGAGCCAATGGTATCCGCCTCGTTCCGGTGGCTAGGCTGGTTGCAAGCGTAACATTTTTGTGCTCGCTGTGCTTTGTGCCCAGCAGTCGTAACGCGGATCAAATCATTTAAAACCACGCTGCGGATTGAACAAGCTCGATATAAAGATACGCCTAACATACGCACCAGATTTCGCAACGTAAAAAAAAAAAATGACATACGGCTTTAAGATCAACTTTCGAATTTTGCACGGGTGGGCAACCTCAGAGCGACCTTCGAATACGACTGTGTACGCCGCCTCTGCCGACATGTGAACTTCGAGGGACATTTCAAGGCTCGATGCGGCACCCCGCGCTGCGCCAGGTGAGGAGTCTTCTGTCATCGAACGGACACATGCACCGAACCGTGCTGACGCTGCGGTGGTGCCCATGCCAACATCGATTGCACCGCAGAGAAGTCATATAGACCCTTTGAATGTTTACAAAGCCCCTTGATGACATCCGGTTTTGTCCAACGATGTGCCTTCACAGCATCGGTGGACAACAAGAGCTTTAGAAAGTAGCCCGCTGATTTTCTACAGTTTCCTTTTCTTATTTGGCAAAATATATTAATTTAAATGTTCTTTTGAGTTGCATAAAAATGATGAAACATTCCCTTGTACTTTACACACGTTCCTTATATGTGAAAAACGAGACTTTCTTACCCCTGAAAAGAACGTGTTTTCAATTTCGACGCTGCTAAATGAGGTGACCGGAAGTTTTTCGGGGTACAACGCTTGTATCTTTGCGGCGGCCATGAACGCGGACGAGTTCCCAGCGCTTATGAGGGCGTCTGATACAGACGAGATTCACGGACTGGCTGCCCTTTGCCCAGCTAGGCTGCTGAAGCCGAGCGACACCGCGGGCAGGCCGCCACAGCACGCCATCCCGGCTAAATCGTCGGCGCAAACCACGGCGCCGAAGGGGCTGCTCGTCTGCACTGTTATGCCAGCGAGTCCTCGTCAAACGTCCGTGCCTCTGAAAAAGGCAATCTGGGTCAAGGCCAGCCCGCAGTCGGCCTGGCGCGATCACCTCGACGGCGTGAACACGCGCGGCGCTCCTCTGGCCCACGTGCAGTGAGTCAGTTGCGCACGTGACAGCGAGCCGGCGTCCTCGTGTCAGGTGGTCTGACGCATGGCGCGGCGGCCCCATTGGCGGAATCTGCCCGGACGACCAGCGGCGCTTCTGATTGGACATTTTGGTTGGACCCGGTGTAAATAAAAGAAGCCCTGCGGCGCGTCGCGATCGGCGTTCCTATGAGCGAGGAGACCCCATGTCGGAGGGCCGACATGTATGCGAGTCAGCGGTTTTAGGCGAAAGGCTGACCTATGTGTTAGAGAGAGGAGCTCGGCTCTTCGAGTCTCTGTCGGCCCCAGTGCCGAAATTGTAACGCCTCTGTAAATATGCTGTACATAAACCTTGTTTAACTCACCGTCGTCTCGTCCGCTCGTCTTATCAGCTCTGCGCAGAAGCAGTCGCGAGCTGATAAACATACGCTACCAAACGGCTGGTGACCTTCCCGGCGGAGTTGAAAGCAGTGGCGCTTCCGGGGCCGTGTTGGCGTCGCCGTCTTTCGCAACAGTGGTTGGCAGCTGCGGGATCGGCCGGCGTCAGCGACATCGATGCGGTGAGTGCCTGATGTTTTCCCCTCAGTTCACCAGACTACTCTAGCTCAGGTTGTAGTAGTTTAGAGAAGGGCTGTGTGAAGCATTAGAGTGAGCTTTGATCGTTTCAAGCAAAGTCGAAGTGCTTTGAAACCAAAGTTAATGCGGAGGGGGTAAACACGGGAGAGTGAAAAGTTGCTTGCGCGTCTTGCTAGTTGACTTATAGTGGGTACGGCAAGTAAATTGTTAACAGGGGCAAACAGCAAGAGGCTAGTGTGAACGATGGAGAACCTTAAAGTGAAGGAACTCATCGAAATTTGTGAGGAACTCGGCATTACTTTGGGCCGTGCGAAACGAAAGCAAGCGATCCTTGAGATCATGAAGGATGAGGGAGTGTCGGCTGAGGAAGTCGATGAGGCCTGGGTGGATATTAAAGCACGCCGTGAGGAGGCTGAAAGGCGAGAAGTAGAAGCTCGCGAACGTGAGGAGGCTGAAAGGCGAGAAGCTCGCGAACGCGAAGAAGCTGAAAGGCGCGAACGTCGCGAGGAGGCCGAGAGACAGGAGCGCCTCGAGATGAAACGAATAGAATTGGCAATCCTACAGTGTTCGCAGGCGCCTAGCGCAGCTTCTCCGACGATTCAGGTCAGCGGTATTAGAATTCGGGATCAACTGCCACCGTTCGTAGTGGGCGAGGACATGGCGAAGTATCTCGTCAAGTTTGAACACGTCTGTGAGCGAAATGCTTTGGAGCAGTCTCTTTGGGCGCGGAACCTGCTAGCTCTTCTTCCCGGCGAAGTGTCCGACGCGATAACTTGCTTGTCGAGGGAAGCGTTTGAGAGCTATGACGAGGTTAAGGAAGTGCTCTTGAGACGTTATAAGTTGTCACCCGAGGCTTTCAGGCAAAGGTTCCGGTATGCTAAAAAGGGGAATGAGTCACACGTTGACTTCGCGTTTCGTCTTAAAGCCGATTTGATCGAATGGCTCAAGGGCGAAGGTGTTTATGACGACCGCGATAAAGTGGTGGAATGCGTTGCATTGGAGCAATTCTACCGCTGCATCGAGGAGGATGTTAAACTTTGGCTGCAGGACAAACTTGGTGAAGTACAGTTAAACAAGGCAGCAGAGTTAGCTGAGGAGTATTATACTCGCCGAAAGTTGCATAGCAGGGCAGTGCGCGTTGAAAAGGATGAAAGAAAAGAGGGCTTTTCAAAGAAACCTGATCAACGGAAACCCGCTCCGCACCGTAATTTCAAGAAGGACCCGTCTCTTACGAAGGACAGTGTAGGGGAAGGGCAAACAGAAGCGGAGAAATCGAGTGAGGTTTCTACCACACATGCATTAGAACCGGAAAACAAACGGAAGCCGCTAATCTGCTACAACTGTAAAAAGGAAGGGCACATCGCGAGAAACTGTCAGGAAAAGTTTGCCTTCGCAACGATCCGAGAATCAGAAAAAAACATGCGGTTGTTGGAGCCGTATCTCCAAGAAATTAGGGTCAATGAGAAAACGTGCCGAGCACTTAGAGACTCAGCGGCAACCATGGACGTTGTCCATCCTTCATTGGTGTCTCCGGATGACTTCACAGGAGAATGCGCGTGGATCAGGCAAGTCGCCGAGGAGCAGAGTGTTCGCTTACCAATCGCCACCGTTGTCATTGAAGGCCCGTTCGGTAAGCTTTGCACCGAAGCGGCTGTGTCTGCCGCGCTGAATGGTCGTTTTTCTTATCTTTTCTCCAACAACTCGGAGCAGCTTCTCAAAGAGCAGGGCAAATCGTTCTTCCCCAACTTAGCGTGCATGGCTCCCACGCGATCGCAAGCGCGAAAGCTTTCGCGGAAGCTTGACTTGGTTCCATGCGGTGAACTCTCAAGTGACCTTGTCGGCGGGTCGACGGAACCCCAGAAAGGAAATTTTCCGCATGAGTCATGTGAGCAGTCACGCGAGCGGCCCGTCGCGGGAGCGGCCGGCGCGGTATGCGCTGGGGGAGACGACGTGGCGCCATTGAGTCAGAGCGAGAGGGTTGCAACGCTCTCGCCTGTAGCGGAAAGTTGGAGCGAGCTGCCGAGAGTTGATCGAGAGACGCTCATTCGAGGGCAGCGTGAGGATCTCTCGATTGAAGCGCTAGTGGAAAGCCAAATTGAAGCGCGAGTGGAAAGCCAGAAAAACGCGGCAAAAGTGCTGTCGAAGGAGCACTACGAGAAATCGGGGAAGAAGCGCGCTTTTGAAGTTGATAATCAGGTAATGCGGCTGCAGCCACCCAAAAGGAACAAGCTTGAGGTTGATTGGGAAGGGCCCGCCAAAGTATTATCGAAGCCTTGCGATACAAATTATGAGGTGCAAGTAGGAAGGCGGCAGCACAAAATTTACAACTTGATGAAACCCAATGTTCAACATCAAGCGGTCGTAAATCAGCTGTTGAAGGCTTCAGTGGAAGAGGAAGCAGAAAATTTGAGTTCTAGTGAGGTGATCGAAGGGAGATCGAAAGTAATTTGGGAGCAGATAAACCTAGAGCCTAGCTTAAGTGAAGGAGGACCTGAGAAAGAGGACCTGAGAAAGATTGGTTCCGAGTTTGAAGACGTGTTTTCGGACCGCCCCGGAAACATGAGGGTGATCGAACACGATATCGAGCTAAGCGGTGAGGAGTCAATCAGTAGCAAGCCGTATCGTTGTTCCCCTGTGCAACGTCGCAAGTGTGAGCCGCTCTTGGTGCCGCATAGGTACCGTCGCCTAAAAGTGGCCGGTTACTGAGGTGGAGCATGTTGCTCCACAGCGCAACTTTGACGTTCGCTACAAAAAAAGGAAGGCTAAACGTTAATGCAGGTGCATTGAGCAGTGCGTTTAGTTAGCACCTTCTCAACCTTTCGGTTTCTGGCTGGCGATTCGGGGCAAAATTTTGACCTCATCACGACCTGGGCTGAGCGCTCTCGTTCAGAGTGATCTCAAGGGGCCAACTTTATGTGGTATTCTAATCCGTTACGTTGTTGTACGTGGGAAAAATATTGAGTTGTCATTTTAGGGGTCTTTTGTCCCACATGTGCCTCTTGATGTAGAGGGAACAAAATTCCGATAGACACGTAGATAGGTATATGTTGTACTATACTTTGTCTGGTGTTCTGTCGGGTGACCGAGGGCACTTGCGTGTGTCGTGTGTTGTCTGTTGTCGATCCGTTCTTGGCAAGTTGCAGAACCATCGACAAGTGCTGAAACCGAAGATGGTCAGAAGAGACGAGTGAAGCTGGTCAGCAAGTTGTGGCGACAAGCCAGTGGAGCTGGGATCCGTCGTCAAAAGTGGAATGTGTTCCCGGACCAGTCTGGAGCTGTATTCTCCCCATGGCCCTGGAGGCGAACCTGAAGGGACCTGGCGAACGAGCGCACCTGACATCCGAGCCCCGTGGAAGCAGCTCGTCTTTCCGGTGCATTGTCTGGCGGCGGGGGTGCTGTTATGCCAGCGAGTCCTCGTCAAACGTCCGTGCCTCTGAAAAAGGCAATCTGGGTCAAGGCCAGCCCGCAGTCGGCCTGGCGCGATCACCTCGACGGCGTGAACACGCGCGGCGCTCCTCTGGCCCACGTGCAGTGAGTCAGTTGCGCACGTGACAGCGAGCCGGCGTCCTCGTGTCAGGTGGTCTGACGCATGGCGCGGCGGCCCCATTGGCGGAATCTGCCCGGACGACCAGCGGCGCTTCTGATTGGACATTTTGGTTGGACCCGGTGTAAATAAAAGAAGCCCTGCGGCGCGTCGCGATCGGCGTTCCTATGAGCGAGGAGACCCCATGTCGGAGGGCCGACATGTATGCGAGTCAGCGGTTTTAGGCGAAAGGCTGACCTATGTGTTAGAGAGAGGAGCTCGGCTCTTCGAGTCTCTGTCGGCCCCAGTGCCGAAATTGTAACGCCTCTGTAAATATGCTGTACATAAACCTTGTTTAACTCACCGTCGTCTCGTCCGCTCGTCTTATCAGCTCTGCGCAGAAGCAGTCACGAGCTGATAAACATACGCTACCAAACGGCTGGTGACCTTCCCGGCGGAGTTGAAAGCAGTGGCGCTTCCGGGGCCGTGTTGGCGTCGCCGTCTTTCGCAACAGCACCGAGAAACGCAGGGCATGGCCTCCAAGATCGAGACGCGCGGCGGCGCCGCGCGCTTGCAGTCTTGGAGGCCATGCGCAGGCGAGCGCGTAATCTTTGGGCATGCGAAACAGCGAGAAGCATGCGACACTAGCCAGCCATGCTAGGCCAAACCAAGCATACCGTAGAAGCGGAGAGGGATCGAGACAGCGGTGGGGGAGGGCTAAGAGGGCAGCACGGCGCGACGCGACGAAAGGGATGCAGACGAAGAAGACCACGACACCAGTGCTGTGGCTGTGCGAGCGTACACAACAAGGCTGCTGCGGAAAGCCAAGAGGGCGACTTCGAGAGGTGAGCGCGATGACCGCTTCGCGGCTTGCATTGATGGGTCGCAAGGAGACCGGAAATATGGGAAGCCGTGGCCGGTGCCGAGGCACGCAATACGTGGTGGTATAAAAACGGTTACGACGACGAGCGTCGAGACACGGCAACCCCTGAGAAACGGGCACGCCAGTGGTTCAACCAAGTAGGAGAAGACAAAGAAGGTGCCAGGTGGCGAAGAAGCGCCAAAACACGAGTTGTTTGACACTGACCGGAATCAACCGCCGCTCGATTCATCGTTGCAGGTTGGCGGAACCTCGCAGCGGCACAGCCGGGAGCAGGTCCAACATGGCGGAGCGAGATGGAAAGTTAGCGGCAGGCAAGTTGGTAGCGCAGGATTGGGAAGGAACAATCTTCAGACGAACTCTTTATTGACGAGCATGCCTTGAGTTCCCCGGCTCTCCATTGTCTACTCAGTTGCGAACGTATGCTTTTGATGTCGGCAAGCGTCGGCGGGATGTGCACTCAGCCGCCTAGGCATGAGGTGACGGGAAACGAGGAGGCGTCGGCAAAGCACTGCTCATGCAGGCAGCGGCGGACTACATGGATACGGACATAATTTCATTTGAGTAGGTAGGTGAATTTCATGTATTTTCCCGCCAACTTGTACTACCTTCGCGGCCATTCACCTTATTGCAGTGATGCGAACCCTAGGGATTTATCTAGGGATTTTTTATATTTTCAGGGATTTGGCGTTTTTGTTTTGTTGAATCTAGGGTGTTTTGTAAGGCTCTGGGAATGTGGCATTACGCTGCCTGATTAAAAGCGTTATGAAGTAATCACGCTCTTTTAGCTAAAAAAGGCTGCAAAAATGATAATTTAGGTTATTCATGTTTCTTTAATTTAAGATGTCGTGGCGTTTTGGAGGACCGGGTGAAGTAGTTAGTAGTTTGTTTACGCGAGACTACTATAGTGTAAATACCGGCAAAACTTAAACACTGTAGTCGTAAGAGCTCTCTCACGCGTATATCATGGACTCTCTGGGTCATTGCTGCACTGTAAATCAAAGATAAATTTTGTCTTGTGCACATAACCACGTGCCAAAATTACGCTCACTGCGTGCCTTCGCCTATCAACGCTCCCCCCCCCCCCCCATGTGAAATAACCAGGAACAATATAGACGGCTTCGATGTTTGTAAACAAACTAGCTCGCGCCGAACGGCCTACCCCAGCAGCAGACTTCCAGTGCGCCACTTCCGGTAACGCTTCTTCGATTGTCCCGGCGATGTTTTCGTGGTGTGTTTGAGTTTGCTGCTTTATTATTTCTTGCGCATTCTTTAGGATGTATTTGGTGCCACTTCTAGCGGCCACATGATTAGGTTCGATGTAGTAGTACACGACAGGTGCAGGTGCGACAACTGCTGGAGGTAACACGGCTCGCGTGGCCGCCGGGCGCCGCACAAAATATCCGCCGTGGTGTTGCAATGAGCGCAGCCCCCTCCTCCGTGTTAACTCTGGCAGTGGCAGCGCCTGCAGGAGAAGCTTGTGAGCGAACTTAATTGGGCCAGTTGGTTCTGCATGTAAATGTGGATGCGCTTTGAAGACGCGGGCAGAAAATTGACTGCGCACACCCATGTTTTCCTTTTCCGCGTCTTCAAGGCGCACCCACATCGTCGACATGCAGGAGAAGAGTTGCCCGATTCATAGTGAAGTTGTTCAATTCAGCTTTTCGACTGGAACAGAAAACCTTCCTTTTGTCAAACCCCGAACTCATATGTGTTTTTGTCTAAGCACACAAACTCTAGACAAAACGCTTATTTTTGCGCCTGTGACACGCCGGACTCTCTCTAGATCATCGGCGTTCGGAATTTCTCGCGATCTGAAGTGTTCGTGTGACCGAGAAAATATAAAATGTACGGGTTATGTGATGACATGCACTGGGGCTTGGTCACGCGAAGTATTATGGTTTACTCACGAGTAAGCTATTCATTAATCTAACTTTCAAGTTGAGCCCCATGTTCACACCGAAAGCTATATGAGCTAGAATGCAGGGATATTAACTAGCGGCTGAAAGACAGGTGATTTGCTCGCACAGATGAGTGCCCACTCGCCGGCGTTGGTTTCAAAAAAAAAAAAATCAAATGCAGTGACAACGAAACGGGGACACCGCGACGTACACAGTGCAGCGATTCATGTAGAGCATGGTTACTTTGTGCCCCATGTCATTTCAAACAGTACGCATCGTTATTATCGTTCAAACTATACGAGAAACTCCTTTGCGATACATTTTTCAGTGCTCGCTTTCATGTTTTGTTACACATTGCACGCGTCAGTACACGTATCTGCCACGATCAGTGGGAGACGACAGGGACTGATGTGTTCCCGGTCATCGGGACCTTCGACTAATCTAAAGCCTGAGTATCTTCTCCGTGCCATTAGTGTGCGCTGAGCTTTACATTGTCTTTAATGAAGTGGTAAGAACAAGCCTTGGCGCCGTTAACTTGAATCCAGTTCTCTCGTAATCAAAACAGAACGTTTTGACTAGCATATAAAAGTAGTTCAGGCTTGCAGACTGCATCCTGGCATGATAAAACTGCGCTCGAGTTGCGAGCGCTACATCGGAATAATTTTATTTGCACAAAATATCAGAACACAAGCAGCCGCGGCCAACAACAAACGCTAAAACCACGCAAGAACAAGCTAAACCGGATGTTTCCTGGGGTGGTTTTCTGGTCAACGCACAATGTTGCCAGAGACCAGCAGGCTCTGACGAAACCGTCTATAAAACAACTGGACAAAAGTAGGCCTGAAGGTTCGTTAAAATGGTACGGGTTCAATGTTGAAGCGGTTTGATGAAAAGAGACAAGAAGATTGTTCGTGTGTTTGTCTATCCGCCATGCCATTTACATATCGGTGAAGAAGTGACGAATACATTCGCTCATACAGGAAGCTGATCGAAAGTACAGAGGAAAGGCGTAGCCATCACTCTGTAATAGATCACCCACTTACATCTACTGAAAATATCGCAACAGTAATTGCAAATGTGAAAAATTAAGAATAGACCACCGGCTGCCAAGCTGCAAGTACAGGAAAGGCTTGCAGCTGACCCGATGGGAATAGACGTGAATGTCTCCAATGTGTGTGCAAAGTGAATGTGACATGCAGATTTGTCTGGGTGGCAACAGTTGCCATTTGCAAGCACTTTATATGTAACTCCGCAGAAGATGCAGAACAAGTTGGCTACAGACCGCACTATCTATATGCTTTGTTAAGAGTCAATTAGCCTGAATAATGACGTTAACATTTTAATCTAGGTATTTTCCGTGCAATCTACGGATGAAAAGTCTCCTTGGATTGGCGTCACTGCACCTTAAGAGGCGCCTCAGGGCTGACTGAACATTTTCGTTAACGTGCATGTCTAGTGTAAGCACACGGAATTCAATGACTTTGTGGATGCTGTCGTGTCGTTAGTTATCGTGTCAGCGCTGTTACACCGGGCTGTGCCTGTAATACAGTGATTCCATTCGTGCGCCAAACTGATACAAACGAGAATGCTTGCGCGATTGTGATAAAAATCTCGAAAACTGCGTCAAATGGCTCTCGCGGGCCTTGGCGGTGTCAGCCAGCGCCGCCTACGACGGGGTCTGAGGGCCCCCATTCCTCCATGGCAACGATAAAACTATGAGAAGTGCAGCGGAGGACATCTAGCGGCAGCATGCGCAGTACGGATTGAGTGATAGCGGAGATAGTGCTGCTGTAAGTCCGGAAGTGAAGCGGGCAGTGTGCTGGTGAATCGATTGCTGCTGCTTCGGCTCGCCAGCACCAACGACTGTTGGACGACTCTTCATTACTAGTATGCGCGCGTGTGCCGTCAGCGGTGGGATATGATGCGATGAAGAAAGGTAAGTTTCTGTTATTGACATTTTCTCTTAAGTGCGGCGTGTGAGCAAGGCGAAGTTGGTACTGCTTGGACCGCAGCGCGCAAAAAGCACCGTCTATTTGCGCGCTGAAAACGGTAAAGCCTTTTTCGCTTTCAGATCTTGATCCGTATCTTATCTGTGAAAAGATGCAATTGTATGGCGCAGATATTCCTAAATTAATGCTCTAGCGACTGCCGCGTATATATTTGCGGCCGTCGTTAGCCCTAAAAGGCCGGTTTCGTGGGAAAAGGCTGCTTCGTGGGAATGACGCATTTACGTTCTAATTGTATTCAGAAACACTGAGCGGCAATGCGATAAGCCCGATGACACGCGTAGTTGCATTCTAGGCTTGCACGACGGACCTTGAGCAGGCACCTTCGCGTAAAGATAAACATTTTGTAGCAAGTCTATCTACGGAGTTGCGCGTCATTGTTGCGCAGAGCAGAGATAGCGCGCGCTGTGCTCGTGGCGACGGAAACTTCGCCCGCATGTGGCAATTGTCGCTATAGTTTCGCCTTCTCCGCGCCGTGATAATGCGCCGACAAGCCGGCCGTCTGTGCTTGATAAATGCTGTTAGATGTTGGCTGGCTAACACGTGGGGCGACTGTACTTTTGTTACATGATCGGCTCGTGCCGGACCTAGATTTGCGCGAATGACGGGGCCTTAATTTTTTAAGTGAGCGTTTCTTGTTTCGCCGTCGGATTCGTGTTTTAATCTTCCATACCTTCTCTCTTTTCCACAACTCGGACTACCAGCTTTAATGCATCGGTGCTGGAAGATGTTGACAGCAATGAATTTCAAACCGTTTTCCAAAAAGAAGAGCCCCTTGTTCACATTGTACACTCGGAGTGTATTGGGCTAGTAAAAAAAAACTGCTGAGCTGCTTTATGAGGCATGAGGCCTACTGAAACTTCTCTGGCAGTGAGTTGAAACAACTTGATGTCAGGTCACCAGAAGGGCTGAAGCAAGTTTTGTAAATCGGATCCGACACTGAACAAGAAATGCGTAACAGGGATCCCCAAGAGGAGAAGAGCTTCAGGGCAAGTGCACAGGCATTTTACATTTATACGGCGAGATATATAATCAAGCGGCTTCCTCTGGATAACAAACTGCAAAAATAATAGCAAAATGATAAAACTCCAAAATGAGTTCCAAACAATGTTTCTCATAATATTGTGAAAACGTGTTTTGCTATGCATTTCTCGCCGTATTGGACAACCTTGAAAACTGATACCGGTTGCTCCAAACTGCTCCAAAATCGACTTTTCGGGGCTCCAAAAAATGCTCCAAATTCAAATTTTTTGTGCTCCAAAAATGCTCCAAATTGTGGTTCCTAAGTGGCATAACTGGTAATAGCATTCCCAGTTACTACGCCTGGGCGCGCCGCAACAGGCTTTATGGCTCCTGTGCTGATATAGGAGGCTGATGTATACCCCTACCGCACATCCTTTTCCCCGATCGTTTTCCTTCTCGAATGCGAATCATTTCTTAGCGAAATTCGGCGACTTGGACCGGATCTATCTATCTATCTATCTATCTATCTATCTATCTATCTATCTATCTATCTATCTATCTATCTATCTATCTATCTATCTATCTATCTATCTATCTATCTATCTATCTATCTATCTATCTATCTATCTATCTATCTATCTATCTATCTATCTAACTGTCTGTCTGTCTGTCTGTCTGTCTGTCTGTCTGTCTGTCTGTCTGTCTGTCTATCTATCTATCTATCTATCTATCTATCTATCTATCTATCTATCTATCTATCTATCTATCTATCTATCTATCTATCTATCTATCTATCTATCTATCTATCTATCTATCTATCTATCTATCTATCTATCTATCTATCTGTCTGTCTGTCTGTCTGTCTGTCTGTCTGTCTGTCTGTCTGTCTGTCTGTCTGTCTGTCTGTCTGTCTGTCTGTCTGTCTGTCTGTCTGTCTGTCTGTCTATCTATCTGTCTATCTATCTGTCTATCTGTCTATCTGTCTGTCTGTCTGTCTGTCTGTCTGTCTGTCTCTTTTAGCTATCCTGGCCGTTTTGACTTTTTGATGGGGTCTATACCAAAATAGGTATGGCATAACATGACTGTATGAGGAGCATAAGTGACTAGTCACAACACGAAAATCATGACGTGTATCATGTATGTCTTTATTGTCACGATTGGTCTTGCTGCTCTTGCGGTGGTTTCGTTTACATGGCATATTGCAAGACTGGTATGGTATGACTGCATGGCAAACATAAGTGGCAGGCCCTAACGTGGAAATCGTGACATGCATGTCATGTAAGAACATGACTACATGCGCCAACGGTGCGCTCGCGGTCGTTTTGCTGGCTTCATATATACTAAATTAGGTATTACTTGACCTGAGTGGACGACGAAGGTAAGCGACACGTCCAAACATGATAATCATGATATGCGTGTCATGCAGTCTTGCGGAGTTGCCACTCCAGAATGGGAAGGGATCCGGAATAATTCCACATTTTCCCGACCCCGGAATGGAATGGGACTGGAATGGCGACAAAGATTGCAGAAATGTAATGGGAATGGTGTTACGTATTTTCCCGAAAATAGAGCACACTTTTGTCGACGTGCTGTTTTTCAAACTTCGAATATTGGTAAGTCAGACTGTCGAGTTCAACCATGCAGCAGTAATTTAAAAAGGCTTGAATGATTGCAAGCATGATCATACATTTATACGCAACGCACCTACTATAGTTCTGTATTCATATAGACTATGTTGTTCCGGACAGGTAATAATCGCGGAGCCGAACCACAAGATTGAAGTAACTAGAAGAATAAGAATCGGGTGGAGCACATTGGGCAAGCAGTCTCAAATCATGACTGGTAGATTGCCACTATCCCTCAAGAGGAAGGTATATGATAGCTGCATCTTGCCGGTAGTAGCTATGAAGCAGAAACATGGAGGCTTACAAAGAGAGGTTAGCTTGAATTGAGGACGACGCAGCGAGTGATGGAAAGGAAAATGAAAGGTGTAACCCGAAAAGACAAGAAGAGAGCAGAGGGGATCAGGGAACGAACCGGGGTTAAAAATATCATAGTTGAAATCAAGAAATAGACATGGACCGGGCTTGTGGCATGTAGACAGCTAGGATAACCGCTAGTCATTGAAGATAACTGACTGGATTCCCAGAGACGGCACGCGAACTAGGCGGAGACAGAAGGTTAGGTGGGCAGATGAGGTTAAGAAGTTTGCGGTATAAAGTGACAGCAGCAAGCACAGGACTGGGTTAACTGGCGGATCATGGGAGAGGCCTTTGTCCTGCAGTGGACGTAGTCAGGCTGATGATGATGATGCTCCCAAGTTTTTCTCTATACGCGTAACCGTGGCTCTATGACATGGTATCCGTCTTGGGGAACTATTAGCCCCGAGCACGAACACTGACGTGGCGTCGCTGCGGTCGTGGCGATGTGACGTCACGGCACGGACTCGCCTACTCTACCGCCGTGTACCCACTCTTCAACGTTGCGGTGGTTCTCAATTTCGTGGCGCCAATTTCTCAAAGCACAAGGTGGGAGGTTTCACAAATGGGGAAAGTTATCCAAGCTGTAGAAAGTTATAATTTAGCTAATCAGACAGCCCTCAAAACAGAAGAGTTGCTGTGAAAATGGCGATGAAGTACAGCGAGGCGCTAGCTGATTTCATCGCGTTCGCCAACAAATGGGTGCTACGAAAGTATGCTATGCGGTGCTCACGTGATTACAACTAGGCATAGATTGTAGGGTTAAAACGTAATTGTGCTGAGGTATCACAAGGGAAATGGGGATGCTTCGATTTCCCTGAGTAGATCTAAAATTGTAGTTTGCCATGCTAGTTACACCTGCATTTGCAATAATTCTAAAACACCTGACAGAGTTGCACTATTTCCAACAAGACATTTTATACGAATCTGTCTGTGGCAAGCCGTCATACCCGGAAAAGAAACAAAAGAAAATAATACTGCCGCACACAAAACGATTGCAGAGATGTCCGCTCACACTGATCACACTTCTTGGCCAAGGATTACGTTGCTCTGCGTCAAATCTACCACCGCGTCACAAATGTTCACGTCACGTGGTTGCACCGCTGATAGCTACGATAGCGCGAGGGAGTCTCGACGGCACGTGACCCAAGCAATAATTAAACATCCTTCTTGGTGAGGCGACGACTGGTCACTTACGTCTTGTCTACCTACACGTAATCAACTGCAAGGAAAGTTAATTTATAAGGTGGCTACCTAAAGTGGTACGAGCGCGTCAGCCCCGTTGTTGCATGAAGACGGAATCTGACAGCAATAATGATTTCAGCTCATAACATAAACCGAACTGCACCAAAAAATGGTTGCAAGAGACGCATGAAAACTAGACAACATGATGAGTGAGCAAGTACAGAAGAGACAGCGCATTCAGGAGATCATGCGAGACCGCACGCGGGGTCCACTAGAAGCGCTTTCTGTAGATGCATGGTTCAGTGCGATACGAGCGAGGGAATGAAGTCGAGAATTGGACGAAATCTCGTCTGGTCGGGACATTAAAAGACAGGACGCTGACCGAGAGGGTCTACACGGAAGCCTTTAAGCTGAGAAGCCGAAGCTTCCAGCTTGAATCCACTAAAATAATCGCTTGAAGTATCTTGCATACGTCAGAGGTATATTGCCGGCGTTGCGGTTAAGCGCGTTGCTTGTTGTCTGAATAGTTAGAGTTAATATAGTGCCGTTTCAATAAGGAAAGACGGGCTAGTTGGTTTTGTTGCATACTGAAGCTTTAGCGCGCACACACGAGAACAAATACGATAGAGACACAGGGACCAGTGCCGTTCAGTGTAGTTCTTCTCTCGGGCGATAACGGAAGCACTGTGTCAGGAAGCAGTGGTGCATTTTTTCTGCGTGCTCGGTCGGAGCACTGGATGATGCTTTTTTTTTAATTTTCACGACACTCGTGTGCTTTTTCAAACGTCGCTCTAAATCTCCGCTTTCACCCACGTAGATATATTCGCAGTCAGCGCGAAAAATCTTATAAATGGTTCCAGGGAACTTTTGTTTTTTTGTATTTTGTCCTTGACGCTGTCGAGCTCGTGACGTAGCTTGTGGCTCGGAATATGGGCGCCTTGGTGTCCACGCAGGACACGCGCCAATGCCTCGCTGATGCCGGGAACGAGTCACGTGGCTCAGTTGGGCTTGTTTCTCGGACGAAGCTTGATAACACGAGAAGCAGTTCTGTGCACGAGTTTTTTTTTTCTTTCCCCGCGCATCAGGAGTGTGGAACGGCAATGATGGTGTGTAACTGGGCAATCTTCAGTGCAGGCCACTTGATCGAGACGGCCGAATGGTAACATTCGACTTGGAGTTCTGGAATAGTTAACATTCATGCTCCGGTGGAAAGCCGAGCCATGGTACCATTACTTTTATAAAGGGATCGCCTAACAGGTGATTTCAATTGTACTGAGCAAATTAACGGACACGTCAGGCCCTGGAGAAATAGCGTATACAGAGCCGAATTGAGGAAAATGGTCGACCAGCTTAGCTTGACGAACGCGTATGCTTAGCGTCACGGAGAGACCTTGCAGCACATTTGGTATGGCATAGACGCGCAGGCTCGTCTAAACCGTGCTGGTACTAATGTCCTTCAAATTCAAAGACAGAGCCACGGGAGAAGGAGTTTCTGAAGAAGTGGCGTTGTGCTTCTGTGCGAGTTGTCGACGGCAGAGTCCGACTGCTGTGTGGCCCGATGCAAGGCACAATGTGAATTTTCCTTTGATGAGTGCCATTTTTATGTCAGTCAGGGACTCTGAACATTTTCCGTGGAACCTGTGAAAAGGTATAACATTGACTGCCTACCAACCGTGACCCATTTGTTAACCTTTGTATGTAGCCAAGTTGCGTAAGTGAAAATTCATTTTTTGCCTTAACAGGCCGAACTGGCTACGCGTTTGGAATGCCAGAGTCGACCAAAGACTAATTTGTCTGCGAGCTTCGACAAAGAAACGCCAGCGTCAGAAGTCGCACAGTGATATATGCTAATAAGAAAAGCACCGCTAGTTAGATGCACCGCACTCAGCCCAGCAAACGGTACAAGTATAAAGGAAAGATGATAAAAGAGAAAATAGATTTGGTGTAATAAAAAAAGGAAGAAATGAATAAAAAGAGAGAGATAAGCCCACGAAGGGAACAGCGAACGATAAAAATCGTCCTCTAATCACACGAAAAGGCCGGAAAAGAGTTTGAAAAAAAAAAAACAAGTACAAAAAACACAAGCGCGTAAATGCTTGGGAGCTTGTACAACTTTCACGCGGAATGGCTTTGACTTGATCTGAAGTAAACAAATGTGCAGCATTCTTTTAGGCAAATACGTGCGGTGCGTCGATGGAGACATAACCGCGACTGATGGCCGGTGGCCTCCGGAGAAAGCGACGCGCTAGTGGCTTCCGCTGTGCTGCACACTTTCATTTTGTCAGCTGCGACACCGGTGCCGTTCTCGACGGAAGCACGGCGCCTCCATTGCGGAGGCGACGAGTTGGCGGGGACGGAGCAATTACACCGAAATGCTTTTTAACACTGGCCATTGCATTGGGAGGGGGCACTAGGGGTAATTAACAGTCGATATCGTTTACCGCAGGCACGGCCGAGTCGTTAGACTAGGCTCGGACAATGAACTGTAGGGTTTCGCTTTTTGTATGACCACGCTTTTCTTTTCCTTTATCGTCTCCTGTCATTTTTCTCTTTTTTAGACTGAAGTGAATCAAGTCGCGCACACATGTTATTTTTTCATTTTTATATTCGTGTTTTTTTTTTCGAACACTACCTTATATCTTCTCTTCCTACTGTCTCAACTGTATCGAGCGCTGGAAAAGCAGTTTTGGCTGTATTATTGTATAGTAGCAGAATGTAACAGATGCAAAATCCGCAATAATACGCAGAATCAAGTGATTGTACCTGCAGGTTGTTCTTTTAGAGAATACTAATTGTTAAATAAGAAATTTGTCATGTAGGCTTCTGTCATTTTTGCCCATCAACTCTACGTCTGCCTCCGCGTAATTGACAGCGTTGCGACTAATTAACAAAAACTCGTTAACAAACATTTTAATCGATGTGGTGTTGACTTTTGTTATAAAGTTGTGTAATGCATGCCAGTTTATCGCATAATCATTTTTTAACGGGAAACTGGCGCGTAATTTGTGATATTTATAATCCAATGTTACGAGCTACACTGAAAATGGTTGCTAGGCGCGCGGGAAACGTGGGCTCTCTGATACGCGCGACTGTACACTTGACACAGCTTATTGTTTGGGTGATGAGCCTGACAACTTCCCAATTTCAGTGACCACTTATAAGTCACTTGAAAGTTAATTAACGAGTTTTTGGTGGTGGCGGTGGTTGTAATGTTGCGTCAGGTGGGGTTAGCCTGGCCGGCAAATGGGTTCCGCCTGAGCATCTCCCGAGTTGTCCGTGTTGAGCAGCCCAGTGTCTCGCAAAAAGACCATCAAAGTTCGCTCCACGCTCCCCGTCGTCGCGGGCCCTTCAGTAAAAGGGACATGTTCCGTTTCCTATGACAGCCGCTTTGCAAGCTCTGAACCATCGCTGCTCTTTACGTGTCAAACTGCGGGCAAGTCCACATAAAATGTTCAGTGTCATTGATGTTGACTAGTCGCGACAGTGTAATTTCAGCCCGGGCCAACACTCTGAGTTCTTTTGTCAGAACATGAGCCGCTTATTGTCGCTTGTTATTTATATAAAAATAAGTATTGTGGAAAAACAAAAGCCTCGTGTGTTAATGCTAAACGTCTGCAATGGGGCGACTAGGTGCAGCGGCGACGAGCATTGGATGACCGGTGCGGTCTAACGCCGTGAGCACTTTGCACCGCGCTTCACTTCCACAGTCGGGCCCCGAGGCTGAAGATTCAAAGCAGCGGCTTTTATGCGAAGCAGATGCAATGGCGCATAAGCTTATTGAAAACCAGAAAATGTGCGCAACTTCTGTGTGTACGAGAGTATGTCGGAGGTGCCCTGAAAAACTGTCTACAATGGGTTTCAGTGGCGTGACTGGGAGGCTGCAGCTGGTCATCTTGAATTTCAAATTGAGGTATGTCAATGGAGAAAGAGCGTCAAATGAACTATCGCGGTAACGTATACCTAAGCCCTTAAGGCAAACTGAACTCCAGTAGACGTGAATGATTATTTTTCGGGCGTGAATGCCACGCCAGAAAATGCGAGAAGCATGGTCTTGCATAAACGAGACAGAATTTCAGGGTAGGATGGAAGCTTGGCATAATGAGGCATCTCACAATGTCGATGAAACGAAGGCTTCGTCAGAAGGACTAAACGCACGGTTCTTCACTCGAAGCGTGGTTGAGAGCGCTGCAATACGGTTGAGCATTGGGGTAGTCACGTGGTCTCACTTCGCATTTCGTGGGGTTTTTCTGCATGCCGGGAAAGATCGCCACGCAGCATGTACTACGCTGCCACGAAAAATTTGGTCGATCGTTCTGGAATGCCCTCCACAACTTATAGAAAGAAGAGGAAATTTATGGATCGGGTTTCTATGTTGGGCACAATAATAATGAGAAATAACTGACAAAGCATACGAGACGTTATTACTAGAAATGTTTTTATTTGGAACATTACCCGCAGCACCATCTTAGGCATCATTGAGGGGGGCACAGTGCCTCATAGAATGAATCCGCAGTCTCGCGGCCAACTAAATCAGCTGGTAACATATTCCATTCGACTATAGCTTGCGAAAAAAAAAAAATAGAATGCTTAAACAGATCCGTTCTGGAGTTGTATGGCCGTACCTTAAATTTGTGGTCATGATGAGAGGAATGATAATGCGCTGGTTTTAAATATTCTGAAGAATTAATGCCTGTGTTTTGTTATAGATTGAATAAAATAGTTTCAATCTTAGATTACGTCTTCGATCTTGTAAATATTGCGAATTAAGTTCTCTTTTCATACATTGGGAGCTTTCAGTTCGGTCATATTTTCCCAGAACAAATCTTGCTGCTATAAACTGAATGCGCTCTAGTGCATGGATGTGTACTTTGTGAAACGGTCCCACACAGGGCAGATGTATTTCAGTATTGGTCTGACATAGGCGTAATATGCGGCCTGTTTAACCTCTTTTGTTACATGTTTAAGATTCCTTTGTAAAAAGTCTAGGGCTTTTCCAGCTCTGCTGAGAACACTGGCAATTTGTTCAGATCATTCCCCATCCTCAGAAAATGTGACACCCAAGTACTTGTATTTGTGTTCTTTCCTAATAACTTCATTGTTTGAGATATACTGATTTGTAAACCTATTGACCTTTTCGGTGAAACTGACGTGAATGCATTTATTAGTATTCAGTACCATATCATTACTTTTACACCATACCTCCACGTGATTAAAGTAATCCTGAAGCTGGGAGGAATTGGTTTGGTCGGTCAGTTCAGTATACAACACAGTCATCAGCACACATTCTAATACGACACTTAATTGTATCCTAAATGTCATTAATAAACACAAGAATGAGAAGTGGGCCGAGTACGGAACCCTGAGGTACCCCTGATGTCACCGAAGCTGAACATGTACCACCTAGAACAGCCTTATGTTTCGTAGTTAAAATGTGAAAAAAAAAAAAAAAATGTGACGCCAACAGGCAGAGAGGTTGTTTCACACTCGCCGTCATGGCTACAAGCGGCACTGATGCGTGCACTCCCAGGTTTAAATGGACACCTACACTCCGTAAAGTGGGCGGGGAGATGACCACCGCTGTGGCCCCGTTGGTAAAGCAACTGACGCGTTGTTCGAAGGTCGCGGGTTGTAATAAGTTGATAGAACACTTTCAATCGGTATTTGATGATCTGATATGTGGGGTTTAACGTCCCAAAACCACCATTAGATTATGAGAGACGCCGTAGTGGAGGGCTCCGGAAATTTTGACACCCGGGGTTCTTTAACGTGCACCTTAATGTGAGCACATGGGCTTACAGCATTTTCGCCTCCATCGAAACTGCAGCCGCCGCAGCCGGGATTCGGTCCCGCGACGTGCGGGTCAGAAGCAGCGTCCCTTAGCCACTAGACCACCGTGGCGGGCCATTTAAATCGGGAAACAGCGCTGTCAAAACGAAGACGAAGCAAGGAACGAGCAACACAGCAGACGTAGCGCTGATATGAACTGAAATTTATATTGATGTAGATACCTATATTAATACGTATACGTAGGAACACTAGTGACAAACAAAAGTACAAAAAAAAAAAAACCACCAGGCCTGCGCTGAAGGCGCAGCACAGTCACAACGAAAGCTAGAAGAGCGGCCTTTCAGAGCCTTTGCAAAACACTTATTGCGTAACTACTGCAAGCCCACTTGCTTGATTCCCACTAGGGCATTCACAATAATTTTTTGTAGTAGTAGGCCGGCATTCGCTGTTATTTTTCGTCATTCTTCTAACGAGCGTGATATCCGGTAAACACTTGCAAGGAATTTTGTGCCAATTGTTCATGCAGTGGCTGACGACGATGAGGGATTATGCCTGAAGTGGGTATGCGCCACAGTTAATAGGTGAAGAAGAGCAAGCTTTTGCAATGGGTTGGAGCAGTGGATGGCCCACTCATTACGCTATTCGCATTGTGCGACGACAGCTTGTTCTTTCGTTGTTTTAAAACACTTTATAAGTCGTATTAACGTGATTGCTTTCCCGAAATCAACCCTCCCTAAGGCAAGTTTGCAAACAAGTCATAAGCACCACCGTAGCTCAGTACCTGTGTGAAGCTTAAAAAAGGACTTCGCGGCAGGAGCCACTTGCATTCTCTCCACTCGTTTAAGCACATCTTGCCCTTTACCTCCAGTGGACATGGCACGGTACAGGGGTTCAGGTAAAACATCACACACATCTTTGTACAACTTTTTGCGAGTCGCTGAAAACAAATATTCATTGGAAAATCTAACAGATAAAAACTGTACTCTTAGAATGACCTACTTAGGATACCCGCGGACAGCACCGGTCATGTCATTCACACAGTACGTAAGAAAGAATCCCTTGTGTAGCGAAAAAAAAGAACATATTTATGACTTGGCCTCTAAGAAGATGTGGTAAACCCAGCCCTCCGTGTTTCACTTTTTCACGAACACTGTCAGGACATTTGAATCTCTCAGGACATTTGGGGCAGACCGTGGTTTTAGGGGCGATGCTCCTTAAAGCAACACCCGTTCGTCCCTCGTCGTAGTCGTAGTGCGTAACATGTTTTACGCTTTGACCTGCAAGGTGGTGCCGGTGGGAGATTTCTCATGTGCGTTGTTGAACAATAAAAAATTCGCAGCGTGCGTGTTAACTAAAAGCCGAATTCTCCTGTCTCTCATTCCCCATTAGCAGCCATTGGCATGTACATTGAGCACTATTTGACAAGAAAGGGTTGCTACGTTATACTCGCTGGGCGTAACCTCCTTGGTTTTAGAAAGGTTTAGCGAGAGTTGGGCCGCAGTGCCATGAATACAGTGAACTAGTATATACTATGAACTCGAGGTGGTTCAAGGTGGGAAGTAGACACGAAGCACAAGCCGTAAGAAAGTGTGCGTGTGCCACCTCTCGTTTAGTCCTTGGAATGTCCGCTGGATGGCGCTGCTTCTATATGCGCAATTAAGCAATGTGGAATAGGTAGGCTTGCCTTAGGAGCTCATGGGAATACACCAAATCAGGGAGTACAAGGTTATATGAGATGGACATCGTTTGAGGGCAGGGAAGCTAGCAGCAAGATAAAATTTGAGAAGCGATTGAGAGAAATGGGGGAGAAGTGTTGGGCTAGGAAGGTATTCAGCTACTTGTACATGAAGAATGTCGATACAAAATGGAGGAATCGAACCAGAAAATTGACTGGTAAATACTTAGAAAACAGCAGGGGGCCAAACCAAAAAGAATTATCGGTTAAGAAGATGGTGAAGGAAACGGAGACTGACATGTGGAGAATTGGCATGATTAAGAAGTCTGCACTAGAGGTCTATCGAACTTTTAAGCAGGAAATTGCCAAGCAAAGGATCTATGATAATAATCGGGGTAGTTCTCTACCGTTTGAGGGCAGGACGGGTGCATTGCGAACCAAGACATATCGGGTCAAATACGAAGGGTATGCAGTGCCTGTGTAGAGGAAGAAGAAACTGCCGAACACTTGATAATGTTCTATAAAGGGCTTCACCCTATAGTTCAGGAGGATGGCACAGAGTTTTTCAAAGCACTGGGGTTTAGGGACAGGGAGGGCAAAATAGACTTTAAACGGGTAGAAATAACTAGAAGGAGGTTATCTGATTGGTGGCTAAAGTCAAGGCACGAGTGAAAATTAAAACCTTAACTGCAAAGTACGAATTCTTAACCTCACCATTTAAAGGGAAAAAATAAATCTAGTTTTTGGTTCATTAAGTATTACGGCTTGGTGGCGCTAGCCACCGCCCGATCTAAAGGGTACAGCCATAACCATCCATCCATCCATTCATCCATCCATCCGTCCGTCCGTCCGTCCGTCCGTCCGTCCGTACATGGTCAGTCTGGACGCCTGGTATTGACAGCTATCACACTTGCAGTGCACGCACGATTTCTTTAGTGTGTTATTGGTGCCTACTTCGGTCAGATCGTGACGGTCGCGGGGGCGGGGTCGCCATTGCAATAAAACGTGGTTTGCAATATTGTAGAGAAAAGGGTATCGCGAATCACGAAAACATTTGGTGCACAATATTTGCTCACGATGCTCCAGTACTGATCGGTGGCATCTACAGAAAGCCAAATGCGTCTGATGATTACCTTTTACAAGTACATGACTATCTGGTTGATAAGGTTACCCCCCGTACCAAATTAATACTTACTGAAGATTTCAATCTCGCTATAGACTGGGAAAACTTAATGAGTACTAGAAATACCGCCGACAGCGAGCTATTATACAATTTAATGTTCAATTTTTCAATGTCCCAGTTGGTCCAGGAACCTACCCGAATTCAAGGAAACACTCGCTCCATACTAGACCTAGCTTTTCTCTCCGATAACCTATCCGGTAAAGCCACTGTAGAAGATGGAATATCTGACCACAAAATGTTAATCATAACTTTTAACCTTGAATGCTTAAATACCAAAGCCGATGGCACAAATTCACGGATAGCCGTGAAAGACTACACCAGAGCTAATGATGTTTGTGTTATTGATTACCTCGACACAGCACTAGAGACTTTTTCTCTAGAGGAATGTGAGGTTGTTAATGGTATGTGTATTCAACTGAAAAAAAAATTACGTACTGTGAACAAAATGTTATCCCAACGAAACTAAAACGCACACAAAGACAAACACCATGGATGATTCGCCGTATTATTCACCTTAAAAGAAGGGTACAGAGAATGCGCAAGAAAAAGAGGAATCCAATCATCTTAAAGGAACTTGCATCTCAGCTTAAGGCGGAAATTAGAAATGCAAGACACTTTTTTCACATACGTTATCTCACTTCATGATGGATCAGCCGCAAAAATTTTGGCGTTTCTTGGCACCGCCTGAAAACCCAACAACTGAAGTAGAAATTGAGGCTACTATCGTAAAGGACGCGCAGGCCGTTTCCAATGCTTTCAATAGGTATTTTCAGTCGGTATTTACACGCGCATGCGCACCAAGCAGCCCTGTTGCTCCGGTGCATCCTTTTTTAATGCCCGATGTCGTTGTCACTACGGAAGGTATTCTGAACCTGCTGTTGCAGATCGATGTAAAGAAATCAGTGGGTCCTGACAATATTTCAAATGCATTCCTTCGACGCTACGCAGAGCAACTATGTCCCTTCCTTGAAGCAATTTTTAAAGCATCCCTGCTAACAGCTTCTTTACCTGCAGACTGGTTGTGTGCAAAGGTAATTCCAATTCATAAAAGTGGGAGCAAGCTGTCCATAGAAATATTCAGGCCTATCTCGCTAACTAGCTGCTGCTGTAAATTATTGGAACATGTACTCAACAAGGCAATAATTAGTTATTTAGAAAATAACAACTTATTGCACCCAAACCAACACGGATTCCGTAAAAACCTGTCTACCGTTACTCAACTCTTGGAAATAACGCATGACTTCGTAACTACTATTAACTCACAATTGCAAACCGACTCCATATTTATAGACTTCGCCAAAGCTTTTGATAAGGTGCCTCACAGTAAATTGATTGACAAACTTGTGTCTATTGGTATTAACAGTAACATAATAGCATGGATAAAAATGTATCTATCAAATCGAAGCCAGTATGTAACCGTAAACAACACAGCCTCTGATTCATTGGAAGTTTTTTCCGGAGTACCACAAGGTTCCGTTTTAGGACCCATCTTGTTCCTAATATATGTTAATGATATCTATATGTGCCTTGAGCCTAACGTTAAAATGAGATTATTCGCTGACGACTGCGGGATCTACACCACTATCCGCACAACTGATGACCAGCTTAGACTTAATACCACACTAGCTAATATTGCATGTTGGTGCCTTGAGTGGGGAATGGAAATTAACGTGTCAAAAACAGCTTGCCTTAGCACAACTCGCAGAAAAACAATCCAGTATTTTAGTTACAATTTGGTCGGCACAAACATTGCAAGAAACGACGCTGTTAAATACTTGGGCGTTACCTTTACAAGTAAACTGAAGTGTGATGCACATATAAGCAGCACATACACAAAAGCCTATCGCCAGCTAGGGTTCCTGCGTCGAAAACTTGCATTGTCGCCTTCTAATGTAAAACTGACAGCATATAAATCTCTCATAAGGCCGATCCTCGAGTACGCCAGCATTGTTTGGAACCCCCACCAAAAATATCTTTTCAACAAATTAGAAATCGTCCAACGCAAGGCCCTTCGCTTTATCTATTCTAAGTATTCGAGGCATGACAGAGTCACAACTGAGCTGCGCAGGCGGGCATGCTTGCCGACCCTTGCAGCCCGTCACCGTGTCTCTTCCTTAAAGTTTATTTTTCTTTTGTATCACAACGGTTCAAACATAAAGACAACTATATAAAGCCGCCTAACCATCACTCCCTTCGTACCAACCACAATAAGTGCATCAGACCATTCATGTCACGCTGTGACACTTCTAAATATTCATTTTCCCCGTCAGCAGTGGAAGAGGGGAACAAATTGCCACGTGAATGCGTTAATCTTTCCTCTGCAGATTCATTTGTTCGGAATGTAGAAAGCCTGTTTTATGAAGACTAAACGCAACTTTTGTTTTTTTTTTATGTTTGTGAGCGCTTCCGAACACACTGATCACTGTACCCCCTGCTGATACCTCGATGTTTTGTGACCTGTCCATGATTTTGTACAATTGCTTTCATCGTTCAAGTTTTATTTTCACCATCATCTTGTGATTCTGTTCCTTCCGCTATGTGCGATATTGCCTGGTTTGTACGCGACTGTGTATATTTGCCTGCCCACCCTGTATGAGCCTGAGAAAGGCTTACAGTATTAAATAAATAAATAAATAAATAAATAAATAGACATGCACAACCTGGCAGTTTCTCGTTTTATCAACTTGGAATGGGCGCTGTAACGTAAGAACGGGTTTCTCGCTACGTGGTTCAAAACGCCGAGAAAGGCCATAGGGACTCCGTTTCAAACGTACAGGTGCAGTAGTCTAATCCAGTTGTCAACTGGCATTTTGCAAGTGAATTCGAGAGGTTTTGCACAAGGTCTGAAAGTATTTATTACACTAGAAGCTGATTTCTCAAAGCAGTCAGGGTCACAATCAAAACACCAAGAAAACCACCCACAGAACGAAACACTCTCGAAACGGGGGGAATTAGCGATACTTTTGAAAATGTTGCTCTCGACATGCACTAGCCAGGAAAATGTCGCTGATGTATTGTCGCTATGCATTGCGCCATATGACAGGTTTGATCCCTGACAGTGACAATTTATCTTTCACTCTTTCTTTACATTGTAATTACTGCTAATGACATCGTCTTTCTTTGGCGTCTTCGTTAGTTCTCATTAAGAACGTCACTCGGAAGTAAGACATCCTCCGGATGACCAGTTTCTGTGCTTGCTTGAGCGGGTATACGATACGTTGGATGTAGCGTGTGCTCCGAGAACTGAGAGGCGAGTGTGAATTTTTAATCACGTCGAGCAGCCGTCGCTGGCGCAGGTGTTGTCACAGCGCTGTCAGCTCAACACCTAGGCTTTGCATCCACCGCGGGGTGAAGGACGGTTATTTACTCATCGCAGTGTATCTGTATACGTTGCAGTAACAGCTGTTTCATGTCTTCCAGCAGAAGTTCTTTCGGAGTATCGCGCTGCGACACCTGTCCCCTTATCTTCATGACCGTAGCGATCCTGTGCCGCGTGCATAAACGAGTCAAGAAGACGGCGGACACGTGACACTCACCACGACGGCAGCAAGGGCGCTTCATTAGCTATCTTCCAGGAGAGCCGAGGCGCATATGCTCTTGAATGTAGTGCTGTCGAGGTATGATATGCTTTGAGAATATTGCGTTCCACCCTGACAGCTTCATCCTGGGAGCTTGACGCAGTACTTGTCATCCAGGCTTCTTCATTGCTGTTGTTCGACCTTGTCGGCCGCTGGACGTTAAAGCTGATATCAAATGTGTTGAAACATTAGCATATTTGTGGGAGATAAGGAAATAGACCCCTGAGGTGCCTTACCGATTGCTAATGCGGGCGGCTTCAATTGTGCAGGCCCCCCGCGCTCTCGTAATTTCGTTTTCTATTCTTATTTTACTTCCGCATGCGTTATTCCATTATCATACGCAGGGTGCATGCATATATCACGCAGAAATTATAAAAAAAGTCCACGAATTTTCACGAGGGCAATCGGGACCAGTGGCCGAAGCTTTGGGTGTCTTATGGATGAGTAACCATACGTTGCATCGACGACAAAACTATGTCTTATGGTCCATAATGTCTACGTTGAAGTCGCCGACAAGTATAAAGGGCTTGTGATTCTAAGTGTTTAATATTGTTCGGCCACACTTATGATAGACAGTCTATTGTTCAACCTTTTTCTTTGTCTAAGATATTTTGAATAAAATATTAACACTCACATATCAATAAAAAAGACATTCGTAAAAGTCAAGAGCGTATGGTAACATCTTCGAGGAATGTTCCGGGGGAACTTCTTACTTGTACGAGATTCGACTTCATATAAACAGAACTGTTTCCTGTCGGACGCAGTAGTGATTCACTGAACAAAAAATCATGGCAGTAACTCTACTATCACAGGCATTGCAAGCTATAATCACTCTTGGCTGGCAGAATGGGACATAATACATCTCGACCGCCTTCCTACGTAAGTGAGTACCGGAAAAAATTGTTTCGACTATGTTCGGAGAGACCCAAAGTCTCGGCAAGTTTTACAAAATTTCATTCAAGCAATGTGGCTAGAATAGGCAAAAAAGGCTTTGAAGTTAGAGACGTCACGCTGACGTTCACGTGTTAATGGTTTGGCGCAAAACTGAAAAACAAAACCTTTATCTTGACTTTTCCCGTATAATTTATCTTGCGATGGTGATATGAATGACAAGGGAATTCTAAAAAAAAAAAGATAACGGATTGAAACTGACTTCATATTTTTTTTAGCTTCCCTTCATTGTCGATGCGCTGTCACACGTGGATTTCACTAAGCTGTGCACTGTTCGCAGAGAAGAATCAGATGAGCAAATTTTCTCTCGCGGTGACAGGCTGGATTCCTATGATCTTCTGCGAACAACAGTATGATTCAATAAGCAATATATTCTGATGAAATGATGGCAACCTAGAGACACGAAGGTGTGCGGCTGAAATGGCGACGAGATAATCGGAATAGGGTCTTTCTGGGAATGTCACCAAAAATCGCGAACATGGTGAAACAATGACTGTAAAGGAGTGGCGTTATGAAAATTCTAGACATCATTCTTAAA
Organism: Rhipicephalus microplus; assembly: GCF_043290135.1. Classification (NCBI taxonomy): domain Eukaryota; kingdom Metazoa; phylum Arthropoda; class Arachnida; order Ixodida; family Ixodidae; genus Rhipicephalus; species Rhipicephalus microplus. The sequence continues at coordinate 2,434,379 of NC_134707.1, forward strand.
ATTGTAGTTCGTTTCACCCCGGGCAGCGAAAGGCGCTCTTGCTGTAGCCGTGCAAGTTTTGTGCCTGCTTTCGTCGCGCTTCGTGATGCGAGACCCGTAACTCCACTTTGGCGCAACAGCGATAAAGAAAAGCATGAAGCACAGTACCCACGTCCCAATAAAAATGTTCCCATTAAGGAATGAAAAGGAAAAGCTTCTGCAGAGCTCTCCTTGCAAACAGGATTGCAGCGAGTATGAAAAGGCGGAGGACTAAAAAAATCTTCTGAAGTAGATACAAATTACCTTTCTTGAACTACAAGAAAGTTCTACGGCATCAATTTCATTTGTCACGCTTGGGAACCTTGCGGCAGCATCTTCCCGCGAATGGTAGCCGGAGATAAACGGATTTCTTGCCGCCCGTCATGCACTCGTTAACGTCGTCGCCGATAGGAAGCACAAAAATGAGATTCACCCGTGTTTTAAGCGTTGCTTCTTTCTCTTTTGAACAGGTACGTGGGTTCGCGTATGTTAAGCGGCACGTTCTGTGCGTGATCGCGAGTTGAATACTGATATTACGGAGGCCGTAGGCACAAGTGAGCCGTTAATGTGATTGTCCTTTTTTTTTTAATTTTCGGTAATGCTCTAGGTGCATAGAAACACTGAAATATGAATTTGTGAAATAATATTATCAGCAAGTGTAGAAATGGCTTGCTAATATCAAAGGATCCTATAAGCTAATATTTTCACGAGTTTGTTTGATTTAAGTGTGTTCGGAAGTAATCTGTCGCTGCAATATTTTGGTTTTGCCTGCAACGCTTACAAAAAACAAGTGTAAATATAGAAAAAAACAAGAAAGAAATAGGTAGCGGGAGCAAAAAGGGGAAACATAGGAGGAAGAAAATTATAAATAAATAATAGAAATAAGAAAAAAAGACCTAGCGATACAGAAAAGAGAGCAGGAAAGAAAGAGAGAACTGGAGAAAAGCCAAGATGGCAGCCCAGCTCCGCATTTACTTGAGGTTTGGCACTACCACTTTAACTTTAATAATTTTTTCATGAGTGAACATTAAGTTTTTTCTTTATACCACCATAATAAACAATATTACTGCAAAACATTTTGTATAACAAAAAAATGCAGTTTCACCCTCGTGGTGCCAAGCGGGAAAGAAGTGCGGAGCTGGCCGGTCTCTTCTCGACTGTGAAACTTTTCGCTTTTGGGAATACGGGAACTTACTGGGAAATGTAAATGCGCTTACCAAGGAGACCCGTCATAGCACTTTAAGCAAGGTACCGTGTGCGTCATCGCTAACGTGATCTGGGACTGTCTTTTAGAACACGTGGAGTTGGCAGAGTTAACGATTCGATGGGTCTACCTCAGCGCGTGTGTGGCCCCAGCCTCCTCCTCTTCTGTTTTGGTCTTCATTCCGGCCGCATTAGAGTGAATTACTCCTTGCATTTTGGTTGATAACTGTTGACACTTGCGAATCGTTGTTTTGACACGAGCAAAGTCGCAAGAACAAAAAGAAAGAAAAAGAAAACCCGTATATAGGCGCAACGCGAGTGCTAAAATTGTCGGCGTATGCGTGTTTACATTCCGTTTCTTTCATCGTGTTCAAACATGCTGTTTCAACTGTCTACTGCGTGTGTGTGTTCGTTTTGCGTGAGTGAGAACTGGTCACGTTTCCCATTGCTCGAGGTGTTGTACTTGCTTACTCGAAATTGATGCGAATGTCGACATCTCTAGTGTGGACGGCCGATATAACTACTTATTTTACGTTCTGGGCTTGTTCAACTTGTACTTTCTGGCAAAACACTGAAAGTTGACACTTGGGCGACTTGTTTATAGTTGATTTTTACATGTGAAGCAGTGCATGAAGGGGAGGCACAAGAGAAAGAAACACATTGTTTCATCTTTTTGTGCTTTGTTATCGTGCACTGCTTCAGTCGCAAAACAACAACAGCAAATTTTGGCAGCACAGTATATCAGCATTGTAACTGCGAAAAACTTTTAATGGCTCATTTCTCACTTAATGCCGACAGTATGGAATGTCATGAACAAAGCGACAACCTACATTTTACTCTCCACCTCTATGCGCTCAGAAGTCCCTTCAGTGGTAACGGCTATTTGGCCGGCTACAGAGAAACAGAACGACGCCACCGAAAATGGGCGCCACAAAGGCGGCCCAAACACGGTGGAGGAAATATGGCATTCGATTCGATCTTTCCGTTTTCGCTTCGCAGTGCGCCATCCTGATGGGCACCGGAAGCGCGAGCATGTGGATGCTTCGACGGGTGCTCTGTGAACACACAATTTGCTTCGGATAAGCAGTTTGAAATGTAACGAACAGATGATGGAATCTGCTGGCGGCATATACTCGTAGCGGCGACGCCTCGCGCTCAGCGTGCTCTTAGTAGCATGCAGTGTGTTCGGCAGGAGAGAATCTTTCTGTGGCCGTGCTCCCCCGCCCCCTTTCTTTTTTTTCTTCTTGAAGGTGACAATTCAGTTGCCCTCAAGTTGAGGGTAAAGACGCCAACTTGTAGACAACTTAGTTTTGTTCTTGAGAAAGTTTTTTTTTTTTTTGCGGAAGCTTCATTTGCGCCGTCAGATCTGCTTTTTAGCCGAAACCGCGCACCACCCACACAAGCCTCGCTGGCACCGTCATTCCTATCACGGCAGTGGCGCAAGAAATTCGCATATACGGTGGCGCCAGATTTCCGTGTAGATATTATTGTGAGAAGCTTTATGGTGACGGTGTAGTTGGCGCTTCAACATGAGCGTCTGCTTCGACGGGCGTGCATTGACGAAGTGGGGCCAGCGTATAGACAACTGAGAGCTTGACAATGTGACGGAATGCGTCCCTCTCGGAGACGTTATTGCGTTTATTACGTACTACATAGGCCGAAAAAAACGCACACTGATAGCCGACCGTAGATGTTCACAGAACCAACATTGCGTGACGTCACCCCATGCGGGTATTTCGGTGAGTCGCGCTCGCTTCTACTGGTGTATTTAGTCGGCGATGAGTGCAAAATACTATGTCATGTCTTTGAGAAGCTTTCTAGCCCACAAGTGAAGCATTCTACCCTTAATTTTACTCTAGTAGAAAGGAAACCGTGCGACACCAAATAAACGAAGCCACATTCGAGACTCGCAAGTACAAAGACTACGCGAATCCGGGCACTACCCACCATTGCCATGGTCACTCAACGATCGCAGCGCCGGAGTCCCCTCTAGTTAATTTTAGGAAACTCCGTAATTTGATCATCGTGAATTGCATAGTTACTGCTGCCGGCACCACCGTGGTGGCTGCTTACCCGCGCGACCGGCTGCGGCGGCTTCGATTTCGATGGAGAGGAAAATGGCCCGTGGGCTCAAATTTGGGCGCACGCTTAAAGAACCCGAGGTAGTCGAAATTTTCCGGGGCCCTCCACTATACGGCGTCTCTCATAATCGCATGGTGGTTTTGGGAACCCCATATATTATTATTGATTGATTGATTGATTTGTGGGGTTTAACGTCCCAAAACCACCATATGATTATGAGAGACGCCGTAGTGGAGGGCTCCGGAAATTTTGACCACCTGGGGTTCTTTAACGTGCACCCAAATCTGAGCACACGGGCCTCGACATTTCCGCCTCCATCGGAAATGCAGCCGCCGCAGCCGGGATTTGAACCCGCGACCTGCGGGTCAGCAGCCGAGTACCTTAGCCACTAGACCACCGCGGCGGGGCTATATTATTATTATTATTATTATTATTATTATTATTATTATTATTATTATTATTATTATTATTATTATTATTATTATTATACGCGTGGCAGCACGTGTGGGTGCTACAAGCATAGATTAACCTATGGACTAAAAAATGTGGCATCTCGATACGATGTACAGGTTTTATTCTCAGCAAAAACCAAATCAGGAAAATTGTGCCCTATGGTGAACAAAAAGCACGATAAAAAGAGCTCTAGCCAAAATAAATGCGGTGTAAAACACAAGAACCCCTCACCACTCTGTGTACTGGGGGTGGTGTACAGAATTCTCTTAACATGCGGAAGGGCTTATATTGAGCAAATAGGGCGTTATCCCTATGAATGATTAAAAGAACACTCCGGAACCTTCAAGACCAGTGCGTACGCGAATTTTCCTTCGCACTGCCACACGTGTGGGTACAGGCCCTTGTTTAATGAAATGACAGTGCTCTTGAAACATGGCGATCAGATCACAAGAGAACTAGTGGAAGCATTCTATATAAAAAAAGAAGGGGAGTCCTGCGTCAGTCAGACATCAATATCTTTACATGAAAAAAAAAAAAAGAAATGCTAATCAGTAGCATGTTTGAATGGAATATGCCGCGCCTGCGCAGTTACCCGTAGTGTAAAATCATTAATGACGTCGACACGGTCCTTCGCTGGCCCCTCTGCGCATGTTCTGAGTGTTTTTATTTTATGTGTCCAGATAATTTGTATATGTCAATAAATTCTTCAGTGGAGAGTATGCGCTTGTTTGTGTCTCTTCTATTCGTCCCTTGAGTTTGTGTGCTGTTACTGCCCATAAGGGATATATTGATTGAAGTGGGCGTAGGTGACGACTGTATACAGTCATTTCTCGTTTGAGAGAAATGTGCCGAGAAAATACAGTTTGCATAGAATGGGAAGGAACGAGTAGCAATGACAGCGTTGAAATTAACAAATGGCTAAGCGCTTGAATGTCGCACAAACAGGCTTGCGCGATGGTTAAGAACAAGCTTCCAGGTCTATTTTATGCAGACGATATTGTCATATGTTTGCGGACAGTCACGACAATATGCAGTGGCTGGCAGCTACCTGCGGAAGGAAAGGTGAGGCTATAGAGTTTAGTGCAACAAAATGTAGATTGATGATGTTCAGTGATCACAAAGACCAGGCGGTCTGAATACATGGCCAAGAAATAACAAGGGTAAGCGAGTACAAGTACCACGGAGTATGTGTAAATGCGGGAGATAGATATGTGAAGGTTTACAAAAGAAAAAAACAACAACACTGGCAGCAAAGGGAAAGAGGAATGTTGCAATAGTAAAACACAGAGTGTTATGGGGATACAATAGTTACGAAGTGCTACGAGGTCTGTGGAAAGGCCTAACGATGGCGGGGCTTACATTTGGAAACAGTTGTGTGCTTGAAGTCAGACGTGCAGTTATGGATGGACGTAAATAATAATAAAATAAATGACTGTGGGACGCCTCGCGTTCCACGCTCACGGGAATACGACAAATGAGGCTGTAAAGGGGGAAGGACAGGCTTTGAGGTAAGGGAATCTTATAGCAAAATGAGATTTGAAGAGAGGTTTAGAAAAATGAAGGAAAGTATATGGGCAGGAAAGTGCTCAGGTATTTGTATAGGAAGAGCGTGGACACAAAGTGGGAAAAAAAAGAAGACAAGAACTACGAGGCTCACCAGTAAGTATACGGCAACAAGGAGCATTAAGCGAGAAGTCAGAGAGTCGGAGATGTTTATTAGATGACAGCGATGGAAAAGAAGCCGGCTCTCAGTGACTACCGAAAGGGCAAGAATGACATAAGGAGGGAGATGGTTTATGATATCTCATGGTTGAGCGCTTTACTGTTCGAAGCGAGGTCGGGTTGACTTCAAACGCCGCGTCATAAAGCGAGATTCGATAAAGAAAAAGAACAGTGTGCTTGCTGTGGAGAGCTAAGAAAACGATAGAACATTTTCTGATTGAATGTGGTGATATCCACCATGTGTGGGTACACGCCTACATGAGGCTTTGGGTTTTAGGGACAACCATGGGAAGCTGAACACGTCTGAGATAAAAGCAAGTAAGAGACGGTTAGAGTATTGGTGGCTGAAAAGTAGAGATAAAGGACAGAAAGTGTGTAAAAATGAGGCCAATATGCCTGAAGAGGCAGAGAGATGGACTATGAATCTGTATTTTTCTTCGTTTTCATAAGATAAGACTTAATCGAAGTAGATAAGACATTCGGCCAGCATGAAAATGAAGCTTCATTTTTTTTTTCCTTGCGAGACACACATGTCACGGCCCCGTTATAAATGTGACGATCATAGCACCCGTCCATCCACTTAAAGGATGAAAACGTAACGGGTAACATCACACCGCACGTTACCGAAAAATGGTAACGTATACGTTACCCTTTACAGTTGCGAAATCGTAACGAGCACATTATGAAGTTACAAAAAAAAGTAACGCGTCACCGCGAAAACAGGTATCACCACGTAGGTATCTTTTTATCTACGTGGTTCACAGCAGCTTACACGCAATACTTCTTATATTTTAACAATACTCTAAGATTTCAAGGCGTTATTTACGGCACTCCTCAAGATTCACCCGGCCGTTATTTATTTTGGGGCGTTCCGTATCTCCACCGCTGCAAGACTATACATGCGTGAACGATAAGGAATGAAAATATTTTTTTATTAATGAGGTTGCAGGTACACTGGTTATGATTTAACTCTGCTGCTTGAAACGTGTGTGCAGCGTAGCGAAGTACAAACATCAAATAGGACAAAGTTTTAGGGCAGCCACTCGTCCACTTCTACGCAGCTATAGACTCATCCCTCAAGAACAACGCTAAAGCAACAAAGGGAAAGCAGAACGAGCGGAGAAGCATTCCATTCCGTTTGTTTGCTGTGCGTCGTCCGACTGTGCGAAAAAAAAAAGAGATGGACAAACAAAAAGAAAACCCTTCTAGCTTTTCGCCAACGCTTTTAGCTCGCCCCCTCTGTTTGACGTAAGAAGTGAAGGAGCACTCAACGAACATCTCTACACCACTCTCGCCTCGATGACACTTCGGTGCACAACGTTCTTCCTTCGTAAAGTTTTCTGTGGGCAGCATTTTCCACACCGGTGTTGCCCATTCTTTTTTTTTTTCATTTCTTTATTGATTTGTTTTCCCCCGCTCGGCATCGCGATAAAGGAAGCAGCCGCTTTATGGCGAAGAAAGAAAGCGCCGGTGCTCTTGTCTTCAGGTGATAAATATATAGCAATTCGTCCTGTAACTATCAATAACTAACAGATGTATTTGGCACAGTCGCATTTCTGTCAGTGTGGATGAGCAACAGCGGGAGCTTCGGTAGCTCCCATCTGGCTGCAGCGCTGTTGTGTGCACAGTATCGAGTAGTTTTACCGCGAAAGCTGTTGTCAGAAATAACAATGGCCTTTTTGGTGCCGTAGTTGCCCGCCGCCGCCGGTGTTCGCTACCGCTATCGCTCGAAACAATGAAAAAAAAAACGAAATAAATATCCCAGAGAGCATGGCATTCGAACCTGGGCCTTCTGCCTGGCAGCCAAGTTTGTTACCACAGAGTCACTAGATGCTTACAAATGCTTTGCAAAAATAAAACATATGCTTCATTTCAGGAAAGGCCAATCTCGTTAACATGTGTAACAGAATGTTGACAAGCGTAAAATAATCACCAGGTGTCATACAGTGCAAATTGTGTCAGGTCGTTGAATGCTTCTAACCCATCGCAACCTCTCCACAGCAAAACAGTTAGAACAGAACAGAACGTGCACGCAATGGCTCACAGTTAAATCACGCATCCCCGAAGAACGATTGATAGCCTAGTGGGTGCATCCTTGCTTTGCAAAGTTTTTGTGTATTTATGGCGTTGTAGTGGGCACCATGCAAGTAGTGTACCTGTAGTAGTCTCCCTAAGAGTGTTTGAAAAAATTGGGGCACCCTTAAGCTTCGCCGTGAAAAGTTGAACGCTGGAAACCATATCCGTTCCATAGTGCGTACCTCAACCAATTAGTGCCTACTTTTAAATGCGAGGCATTTCTTAGCGAACTTCGGCGACATTGAGCGTATCTATCTATCTATCTATCTATCTATCTATCTATCTATCTATCTATCTATCTATCTATCTATCTATCTATCTATCTATCTATCTATCTATCTATCTATCTATCTATCTATCTATCTATCTATCTATCTATCTATCTATCTATCTATCTGTCTGTCTGTCTGTCTGTCTGTCTGTCTGTCTGTCTGTCTGTCTGTCTGTCTGTCTGTCTGTCTGTCTGTCTGTCTATCTATCTGTCTATCTATCTATCTATCTATCTATCTATCTATCTATCTATCTATCTATCTATCTATCTATCTATCTGTCTATCTGTCTATCTGTCTATCTATCTATCTATCTATCTATCTATCTATCTATCTATCTGTCTGTCTGTCTGTCTGTCTGTCTGTCTGTCTGTCTGTCTGTCCGTCCGTCCGCCTACGACTTTTAGCTCTCCTGGCCGTTTCGTTATGTATCTATACCAAACTTGGTATGACATAACATGACTGTGTGAAGAACTTATTTGACTAGTCATAACATCAAAATCATGACATTTATGCCATGATTTACAATTCATGGTCCTGCAGCTCTTGCGGTGGTTTCGTTCACATGGCATGCTTCAAAATTGGTATGGTATGGCATGATTGCAGGGCGAACACAAGCGACAGACCCTAACATGAAAATCATAACATGCGTGTCATGTAGCAACATGGCTACATGACACGCTCATGATGCGCTCGCGGCCGTTTCACTAGCGTCACATATATCCAATTTGGCATTACAGTGCGTGAATGGATGACGAAGGTATGTGACTGGTGCAACCATAAAAATCATGGCATGCGTGTCATGTAACATGACTACATGCCACGCTCATGATGCGGTGGCGACCGTTTCGCTAGCTTCACTTATACCAAATTTGGTAATACGGGACGTGAATGGACGATCAAGGTATGATACTGGTGCAAACATGATAAACATCAGATGCGTGTCATGTAACAACATGACTACATGCCACGCTCATGATGCGCTGGCGACCGTTTCGATATCTTCGTATGTACTAAACTCGGTATTACGCGACGCGAATGGACGACATAGGTAAACGACACATCCAAACATGATAATCACGACATGCTTGTCATGTAACCACATGACTACATGTCACACTGTTGATGCGCTTGTGGCCGTTTCACTAGCGTCACATATGCCAAATTTGGTATTACGTGACGTCAATAGATGACGCAGGTCTGTGACTGGTGCAAGCATGATAATCATGAGATGTGTGTCATGTGAAAACATGACTACATGCCACAGTCGAGGCGCCAATACATTTCGACGTAACGCGGTGCGCGTGCTCGCCGGCGTTCATTTCGTCCCGTCAAGTCGGCGTTGCCACGCCAGGCGCCGGTCCTGCCATATACTCGCAGGCACGTGCCGCGCTGCGTTGGTTTGACGCATGCGTGTTTCAGCGCGCCCGGCGTCCCTCCGTCACGAAAAGAGCGAGGCGCAGTGTTGTCTGGGTAACGCATCGGCGCGAAATGGAGCATGTTGCATTTTGTGCCGTGTGCCGTCGGGCCGCGCTGACGGACGCTGGTCACGCCTGGCGTCAGACTATAGAGGGCTCGCGTTTTGCTAACGTATACCGTCGCTGTGCCCGGCGTGCACGCGCGTCAACGCTACATTGGAGTATTCAGTCATTCAAGCGACGCAGGCGGTGCCATGTAGACGTGCTCCGAAACTGTCACCCGGTGATAAAACTGCGACGCAGTTAGGTCTTCCAGTAGTCTTGAACGAATGAACGCGTCTTCACGCTTTGCGACGCTGGCGTAAACGCTCGCCACATCACAATGTCGTCCGCCGTTTTGACCTGCCGCTGCGCCGCTTATAGTCGCTGGAGTGATCGAATATTGCACCCTTCATGGTGTGCTCGCGGCCGTTTTGCAAGCTCCACATATACCAAATTTGGTGTTACGTGACGTCAATGGATGACGAAGTATATGGCTGGTGCAAACATGATAATCTTGACACGCGTGTCATTCAACATCACAACATACCACGCTCATAGCGTGCTCGCGGCCGTTTCGCTAGCTCCTCATATCTAAATTTGGTATAACGTGACGTGAATAGATAACGAAGGTAAACGACACATCCAAACATCATAATCATGACACGGAAGTCATGCACGGCATCATTTACCTCCACCTCGTAACGTTGTGCTGATTGTAAAGGGACATATCAGCATTTCTCATTCGTGCTTCGCATATCATCGATTCCCGCTGTACGTGGGATCTGCCACTTTTTCTTGTTTTTTGCATTTTCTGCTCCAGTGTTTTGATTCCTAATGTAACCGACATAGCGGGTGTCACCTTGTCGCCCTTTCATAAAATTGGACCGCCTTTTTGTACCAAGGTGAGGGGATAAAGGTGGCGTCACAATTGCTATCTCTGGCTGCAAGGCTGTATACCTGTCCGTGCTCCGTGGCACTGAAGTCACGTTTACAGCTGGCTTGCATGTGCTGGTCACTATACCCCGTTTCGTACATCAAGTGCAACTCTGGGGAATCTAGCGAGACTTCTTGCAGTTCATGCGCTTGCTCCAAGAAATAGTTCGGTCATTTTACTTCCCGTCATGTGTTTTAAATGCGGAGCATTTCTTAGTCGCACGATGTCACGCGTCGGCGGTGATGTCCCACTGCTCGCGTATCGTGCCGCATACTTGCCTCTCATGCCGACGTTAATGACCGACTTCTCGTACATTTGAGGCCCCAGGCGGGGGAAACTATGTATCATAAAGCCAAACACCTTCAAAACGTCTGCTTAAAAAAAAAATAGGTGGTCAGCCACCACAATTTTCTCGCAGAATGCATAAGAAGGAATATAATTTTGAGGTACTCATGCGTGAAATGTCTTCTTGAGCACATTTCCAGTCGATTCGCTAAATTTACTGCTCTACAGGCCGGCATTTCATTAAAAAGAAGAGCCCTCGCGCCCGCAGCAGGCGACTGTTCATGGCGACGGACACCAACGGAGTCTGCCGGCTATAGCTTCAACCGCGTGCGTTCGATGCGCCATCGAGGTCCCCTTATGTAGAGATCAGTGGCAATAACCGATTGCTCGAGCAGCACACCCGTTCACTGGACACCCCGTATATCTAGGCTTTGGATCGCACATCAGCGTCCCATCACTCGTGTAAGGAAACGCTTCTCCTTCATTCAATAAATAATAATAAAAACGAACTAACAATTAGGCATTCCCAAAACAGGCCCAATTTCGCAACATTCACGCGATTCCCCACCACTTTCCGACGCATTTACTCGAGTTCCCCGCGTGCGAGATACGGGCGGAATTTTTTTAATTTTCGTTTTTAGAGTGAGTAATAAGCGTGGGTCCTTTGTGCCCGAGAAATAAACAAACCCCATTATTCACGTGGTTCTTAGTAGGTCATTGAACATCGCTGATCGTCTCTGTTTTGTTTCGTATTGTGGCCTCCGCGGTCAGTTCCGGCAGCACGCAGCTGCAGCCCATCGTGGAGGAGAAGTTCACGAAATCCCATATTTATACATTCTGCTGACCCAACTTGGGCAAAGCTTCCGCAGTGTTGCTCGTGATGTATGAAGCGAAGTATAAGAACCCACAACGACGTGGTTACAACAGCCTCGGCGTCTACTCGGCGTCGGCATGGAGGAGACCAGCTTCTTCCTGCAGACGATCCCTCTCCCGGCTGCTTCGCATCTAAACCCCCCGTTTGGACGACCACTCTTTCGCCAGCAGCTGTGTATGCAAATTAGTGCCTTCACTGATTTTGTGCTGCCACGATTTTCAGGGTTGAAGGTCCTTAAGCCGTGGGTCGTGCGCCCCTGACGTATGTAGTAGTAGTAGTAGTAGTAGTAGTAGTAGTAGTAGTAGTAGTAGTAGGTAGCCACCTCTCGTTTAGTACTTGGAATGTCCGCTGGATGACGGTACTTGTATATGGTGAATATATGATGAAAAGATGCAAGATGGTGGTACTTGGAGTGTTCACTAGATAGACGGACAGACAGACAGACGGTCAGATTGACGGACGCACGCACGGACAGACGGACAGAAGCACGGACGGACTGGCAGACGCTTTGCCCCACTCATCATCAATCACTCAGTGAATTTGCGGTGAATTTTCTTAGTCGCTTGTACAAGCGCGATTTTGACGTGCCTCTTTTTATAAGTTTTGTATGATGAGAATCGAAATAGCTTTTCCACCACAATGACCACATGTCTTGTGCATCTAACAAGTGTGCTCACTCTCAACAAAATACCATCTATTTATCGAAATTTATTCCCGCCGGTTGCGGGATTGAATCCCGGCTGTTGTGGCTGCATTGTTGATGGAGGTAAAAATGCTGTACGCCTTCGTGCTAAGATTTGGGTGCACGTTAGAGAACCCCAGGCTGTCGAAATTTCCGGAGCCCTTCACCACGGCCTCTCTAATGATCATATGGCGGTTTTGGCACGTTAAATTCTACATATCAAATCAATAGAAATCTATATGGTTGTCCACCGCGAACTTGAACGCGTGACGCCAACACCGCTGTTTGCTGACTCAAAAACGGAACAAACGTCATGCATGCATTACTACATCCGTGCAAGCGTCTCCCATCTCTCCGCTAAACATTTTCCTGTCATTTCTCCCTCCCCCATCCACCTGCCTTACGTAAGCTTCCCCTTTCCCGCTCATAAGCCCTCTCCACGGTGGTCACGTGAACTTCTGTTTGGCGTGACCACGTTAAACATGTAAAAGGCACGTGGTTGGCGCACTTGGTTGTCAAGTAAAAAAATAATCCTCGTTGTATCCACATTTTTTTCGATTTGCCTGCGGGAACCCGGCTTGCGTCATTCCACGTCGCTGTACTTATAATGCCGATTACCTATACGAGCGCATCAGTGTCGTCGAACAGCGCCGAGCGCAGGAAACCCGTCTAGCGTAAACAAAGTGGCAACAATATAAATAATTTCAGCGCAGGGCCACGGACTTAATATGAAGCTCCAGGAAAAAATGTTCCCAGAGATATTGCCCCATCCCACGGTGTTTCACTTCGCAACAATTTACAACCTCGCATTTATCGTGAGTCGGCTTCGCTCGGCGAGGCGCTGCTCCGACACTGCGGCGGTAAACTAAAACGAAGTTGTAAAATTCAGAATGATATTATTTCGCTCGCCCGCGAATGTTATCTGCGAAGACGCTACACGGCCAGGGCCACCAGAGAATTGGGACTCATCATTTGTCTGGCAAGCGCTTAGTAGGCGAAAGCTTCAACTTACTCTAATGAACTGATCGACTGCTTTGGGCAAAAAGAGTACGGAATTTTAACATCGTCAGATTGTTAATTAAAGGTGAAAGCTTTGGAAGCGTAATTGTCCGCCTCGGTGGTTACGGTGCTCAGCAGCTCACCGGAAGGTCGCGGGTGCGATCCCCGATGGAGGAGGGCCGTGTGATGTCGGTGCACGTTCAAGGACGCCAGATGGTCAAAATTTTCGGACTGCGGCGTCTCTCATATATTGTGGTTTTGAGACGTAAAACCGCAGATATTATTATTATTATTATTATTATTATTATTATTATTATTATTATTATTATTATTATTATTATTATATTCCTCATAAACTGTAAAGTTGACATGCGTCTCCCGTCAGCGGTGTCAGCCCGAGTGATAAAAAAAAATCATTTTTGTGTCATGACGCTACTGTAACGTCTCATGACAACGTCACCAGATGTAATCGTACTTTGGTAAATGGTCGGCTGGTAACGAAACCAGGGCAAAACCAGGTGAGGTACCTCCTCCGGTTCTTTAGGTAGTGCGAAACTATAGTATACGTTATGTGCAGAGAGCATTCCGGAGGAGCAGGACGGACGCAGAGGGAAAAAAATGGCTGTCACCTTCGAGATTTTTGGGTAAATACCCACGCGGGACTGTGCTAGTTTCTGTGGCTAACTGAGCTTCAGTTTCACTACTTCACAGCTGCTGAACTTTTAAAATGTGTCATTCCACATCAGGCATCCCACAGCTTGCGGTTTACCTTTTCCGACGAAGATATCCTAAAAAAAATCATGGTCAAACACATAAATGCAATGTTCGCCTCGTAAACTATTTCTTGAAGAAAATATTATTGGATTGTAATGATGAAGTGCAGGGTTAGACGGAAGCCCGTGTGGTCGGGAAAATTCACGAAGGAAGATAGTGAGCACCGAATAATCGTTGAAATAAAAGCGGAAATGGCGTTTCGGCCCCGCTACGGAGGCCATCTTCAAAAATAAGGGAAGTTGTTTAGGGGAGTGGGTTATATCGATGCCACCTAGATAATTTTAGGCCTGCTCACTGTTTCCGTCGCGGGCTCTGACGTCATTTCTTTTAGACCGCCGTGTTCCGCTGCACAGACGCGCATACGCTTGCTCTCGTCGCTCGACAGTCGTGGATTGCGAGTCTGAAGAACGTTTTCTTTCTCGTGCTGGTGTGATTGTTGGCGACTCGAGAAGACCGTGTTTTTTTTTTTTTTTGCCGTGTCCGGAAAATGCACCATGTATATGTGATGCTTTTGTGCACTGGACATTCGCGATGTGTCCGGCTGCAAATCCGAATGGTTCGGCGATGGTGTGTGGCGAATTGTTACGGCAAATGGACAGAAGTTGCAAGTGTTCTCGTTTACTAAGAACGACCGAAGCACTAAATGGGAGCGTGTCGTTCGACGAGCTGACGTCGACATCCGCTTTCTTCGGGAGCCGAAGGTACGTGTGCCCGTGCTACATATTTCTAAGTCGTTGCAATGGCACTACCTCCACCATGTTCCGTTCTTGTCCTAAAATAAAAATGTCGGGTGTGTTTCTGACTTGTAAGCCCTGACGTTAAAATAATGAACGCCCGTAACAGTACACTTTCAGTACAGGCGTTTTTTTTTTCAGCATCGGTAAACATTTTGCCATTAGTGATTAGCACCGCGGACTTCTTGCATTACCTCCGTTTACTTTGTTTAGAGAAAAGGAAGGAAAGCATTGCTTAGTGCATTGGTATTGCCGGTGTTCCAATCACTTTATTGAGGTGTTTTAATTTTGCGCTCGCAGAAACTTCGCCTAATATATTTCCTTCAAATTTAGATGCCTGCAGACACTTTCGGTAAAGCGCTTTTTTAAATGATTTTCAGATCTGGGAGCTCTACTTCAAGCTAGAATATTTAAGAATTACTCCCACATATACGGATCTAAGAACCGGCAGTGCAGTAGAAGTGCCCGCGGGGCTACACGGTTCAATCTAGACCCAGTAAACAGTTTTTCCAGGCTCTAAGTTGTATGAGCGACTACGCACCAAGGCAAGAGAAGCCAGAGCTCCTTGTGTTGGCCACAAAAGATTTTTGGGAAACGAAAGATTTTGTTTTCTTTGCAATAGTCATCTTCCTGATATTGTGCTGAATAACATGTTTATGGCACCAGCACGCACATCTCTTCAATAACTACATGTCTATGAAGACAGATGTTTGAAAGAGTGAAAATCAAAGTGCAGAAATTTTGCAAACGCGTAGAAACAGCAACTACCAAAGGAAAGAATTTCAAAGAAATGGAGACGCCGACTTGGACGCCCAGTCTCATCTCCTTCGGGCAGATTACACAGGGAAGCAAAGCGCGGTGGCGTGTTGACGAGGATAATGACGAAAGCCCCCCCCCCCCCCCCTTCCCCACTTTAGCGAAAGGGTGACCGCTTGACCGGAAGGCGTAAAAGCTAAAACGTCGGTATGCCTGCGAGTTTGGGTGCTGCAGAACAAAGGTCACCACCACTGAGTGCTGAGATTCGGGTGCAGGTTAAAGAACCCCAGGTGGTCGAAATTTCTGGAGCCCTCCGCTACGGTGTCTCTCATAATCATATGGTGATTTTGGGACGTTAAACCCCACATATCAATCAATCAATCAATCACCACTGAGTGCTGCGGACGCATTAGCCCTTTGTCACACTCCTCGAAATTTGTAAACTGCCCCCCCCCCCCCCCCCCCCCCCCCCAGAGTTCGTCCGAAATGAGTGGTAGACGTCCCGGGGAGAACCGCAGAATGCTTCGGTATCGTGAGAGCGCGATGAAGCAAGGATTGTCCTTGTCAGCTTTTTGAGGATTCATGAGAAGGTCTTTTTTTTTCGTTTCTTCGCACTTTGTCATGTCATCCCATGTTAATTTGTATGTCATTCGCTGTTTATTTTCGCTTTCTTTACCCATATTTCATCGCACGCCTTCACATTCGGTCTGCCGAGGCGATGCATGCATTGAGAAAGAGATATAATTTGTTAGTTGAGTTTGACGATCTTTTCACTCGCCTTGTGCTTCGACGTTAGGTCGCTTGCGTCTTGAATGAGATGGAACTTAGGCAAGCTTCTTCGAAACGTTAGGGGCGTTGCCATATTGTTTTCTTTAGGGCCGTTCCGTCTACGCTTTCAGCAAAGCGTTCAGTAGCCAGGCATATCTCGAGAGAGGTTGTGTGTCGCTGCTTGGGTACTGTGCGGTTTGGATCAGTAATGTCAGCCTTCGACCTGCGAAGACCCCCTCCAACGGAGAGCATCACTGTGCAAGGGGTGCATTTGACGCAAAGTAGCCGCCAACGAAGCCCCTCCCCGATGTGCCTTGGCAGACTTGCGTCGTTTAATCTCACAATTGGTGGAAGGCACAGGCAAAGATAACGACTGCCCTTTTACTACTGGCTGGCCTTATCAAGCAATGCCTTTTCGTCTCATATTGCGCCGACCCACACTTCCCTGCATGTGTAATTATGAAAACTGCAATCAAATTTTGCAGTGGGATATCTCGGGGCACTTCTAACACGAACGCTCCGCCGTGTGTCCTGCAGCAGTTCGATTGACGCTGACGCCACGTACGTTTGGGTTCCGTTGCCAAGATGCTAACCACACATGCCCACATACTATCCAAGTCTATACCGAGGAATTATCTCCGGAAAAGCGCCCAGCACTGTACATTCTATAAAAATCCTTCCAAGTGGAACTGTGAATAAATGGGTCTGAAAACTGGTTAACCTCTATCTTCTTCCTGTTTCAGATAATTTGGTGCTTGACAGTGATAACTACTACTTACGTTGTGTCTCCCTGAATGTTAATTGACTAAAAAGGTTGTTTTGATGTTCTTCCAAGTGCTGATATTTAAGAAAATGATAAAGCTAAACTTTGAAGGATCGCAGTATATAGATGAATGCGTCGATGGGCACTGTTTTAGAATGTTGTAGGTTGCCGGCGGATCTAACCTTGCGAAATCTGCAGGCAGTGGTCCCTCCCGGTGTCCTCTGCACTATCATACCAACTAATAAACGTAAATTAACACCACATTGTAAATGCAGGCCCATGATATGGTATACTCCACAACCTACGAAAGTGATCACTATATGGAGGCACCAGGATAAAATTCAGTCTATCTAGTTGGTCAGAAAAGCAGAACTTCCGAGAGAGTTCCACAAAAGCGACTGCGTCGGAAGAGTGAAGAAGAAGAGAGAACTTCTGAACGACGTTTCACCCATGAAGTCATCCCGAAAGGAGACCGGTAAGCGCGCAAGACAGCTGTCCCATTTGTTTTCCGCATGGCTGGACAACCACTCGAAGTCAACAGAGCGCGACTCGGGAAAGAATATGCGCCGATCGACCATCTCCACTGCCGAGAGCGAACTGAACGTGAGACAAAAAACAGAATAATCGCGAAAATGAAAATCACCGCAAATACACGTCCATGATATCTCTTCCGAACGTCGCCTCGAATCTATGAGGCAATACGTATACATACATAAAAATGAAGGCACAATGATAAGAGGGCTAACCCCTACCAAAAAGCGCGATCTCTTTTTCATGCAAAGCCACCAAAGGCTGGCATTCGTCACCAAGTTTCCTTATATGATACGCCTCGGCGATTTCGCGTGTTAATTTGTCCTGATGGCCTTCCTGCACTCTCACGGCCTGAAATCGAGGCTGGAGCCCACAGCTTTTACAGTCCATTACAAGGGTGGAGCTTATCTCTTCGCATAAATCGTTCTTATGCTTTCCCAACCGTTTATGCTAGAAGTAAATTCAGTTGGTTGTCGTGTTGCCCTTTTTCGTTCCTCGCCTTCCGTACGCATTTCTTTCAGCACTTTTGTGCTTGCGCTGCAACCCCTGAAAACATGTCTTTGTGCATTGTAGGGGGCATTTTATGGCATTTACAACAGGCCGGTACAGATAGATCGGCTGATTTAGGTCCCCATTCCCAAATATAGTAAAAAAAAACAAAAAACAAAATCGAGGCAGCTTCCCATTAGTGGTGCCAAGCCTGTAGGTTGGGC
This sequence comes from Rhipicephalus microplus, assembly GCF_043290135.1. Classification (NCBI taxonomy): domain Eukaryota; kingdom Metazoa; phylum Arthropoda; class Arachnida; order Ixodida; family Ixodidae; genus Rhipicephalus; species Rhipicephalus microplus. The sequence goes on from NC_134707.1 coordinate 2,452,475, forward strand.
GGAGCTTGGCAGCCTTCTTTATTTTCTCTTTCTATTCTCTTCTCTTTCTTTATTGTTGTACATTCCAGTTTTATTTTTGTTTATTTATATTTTTCTTCATATTTTTTTCTTTTCTCTCTTTCTGTTCCTCGCTTGCTTCTCCATTTTTTTTCAATTTTTGTACGTAGTTTAATTTTGAGAACTCCGCCCTCAATGCTCTTGTGTCCTTTGCCAACTACTCTTCGATTTCGTGCGGTCGCTCATCATGGCGCAGACTGAAGGTAGAATCCGAGCAGGCCTATTTTTCGGTAGTAGTAGTCCTGGTACAGCTTATAGTGCCTCGATGTGCGTGCACCTCCGCTTCCATGGTGGAGACACCTTCTGAAAGACTCCGCCTCGCCTGGCGGCCATATTGGTTCAAAAGTGTAGGGCGGCGCACGGGAATGGTGCTGCTGTAGACAAGCTGTTCGAGATCCATTCTTTGGCCGCCATGACAAGCTGCTGTGCGCCTCTGTGTACTAGATCACACAGCGTATGTTCTTCTCCCCTCGTAACAAGCAAAAAAAAAAAAGAGAAAGCACAAGTGAAACGGGACCGCAAGCATCCGACCGACAGCACAAATGTGTGCGCGGTTAATTGTTGACTTGTGGTTAGTTGCTGGCACGTGGTGGTACATTTTTCAACCAATCACAGTAATGCATGCTGTAAAAAAAATATTTGCTTGTCTCGATATAGCTATCGCGTAATCACCACTTAAAGCTGCTTTCACAAAGAGGATGTTAAGCTTTGCGTTAAGCTGTGCGGAGTTTATAGATGCTTTCTCTACGTTGCCGATAATCTTAGGTAACTTTTATCAAGACAAGTTAGTCATTGCTCAGTCAAAACAATCAATAGCAATCGATAAAAATCAATACTGATTGATTCTCACTGATACTTATTAATCTGACGGATTAAACCAATGTAAGCTTAGAGAAAGCCTACTTAAGTCAGTATATTACACTTTGAGTTTGGAAGCGCCTATTTAACGCTAGTCGACACCAATTCATACTGCTAGATACCAATGAAGTGGGATCAGGCAAGATTAGTATACATTATGTTGGATTGCTCTAATCCGGTCACAGATGAGATGGCATAACCATGAGGTAGATTAAAGCCAATCAGGCTATGTTCTTTCGGATTAAGCACTACTAAATAAATCCGGGTTAAGCTATTCCTGTACAACTCAACGTTGAATGAATGAGAATGACTAGCCGTTTGGATGACTGCGTATGATCTCATTAAGCTGATCTCATTATATTCGTTAAGCTGGATTAAGATAATCTGAATCTTAAACCATTAAGTTTTGAGATTGCCTAGCAAGCTGGAAGACAGAGTATAGCCGCAACAAGGCCACGTGGATTAAGCTGAATTAAGCTAATACATGTTAAGCTGATCACGAGTAAGTGAATTTGGAGTGAGTTGCGATTTGTAGCCTTTTGGATGCCGGAGCATGGTCACGTTAATTGAGGTCATGCGAATTAAGCCAGATTAAGCTAATTGGAATAAAGGAAATCTTGAGCATGTCTATTATGAGTAAGTAGAAAGTGCATAGCCCTTTGGATGAGTGAGTAGCCGCAATAAGACAATAGAGATTAAGCCTGATTAATCTGTTCCTAATTAAGCTAATTTGGTGTAATATAATCCTGAACCAGCAATTTTGAGTAAAGTCGGTTTGTCTAATCATTTATATATGTCCACAAAACAGTGTATATCCAGCCGCATGAAGAAACATGTATTTTATGCCAATCACAAGTAAGCAAATTTCGAGTGAGATTGTCTTGCCTAATGGGTCCCTGAGCATGACCACGTCAAAACAGCCCGGAATAATGTGGATGAAGCTGATAGATACGTCCAAATGTATTTATTTTGCCCTCAAATGCTTCGTGCGTATAAGTAGTTTTTAACCTATTTGTTAGGAACATTACATGTGCAAATCCTAGCGCCAGAATAGATAAACTGAGCCAAATTACCGCGCGATTCACTGAAGTCTATCCCTCTATGCCTTCCAGGTAATGCCAGCGAACGCGAACGTTTTGAACCAATATAGCGTCCACAAAAGCAGTGTCTCCACCCTGTTTTGGAGGAACACATCGAGGAACCCCAGCGCAGCTTCGCCACAACGGTAGCACAAAGGCGATTGTTCAACGGGCCAGGTTGAAATTCGGCACGCAGTCGTGTGGTAGGTTGGGCTTGGAAAACGCCGAGGGGGGGGGGGGGGGGGAGGCTGCAGGTGGTTGCAAGATACGTGCCGTCGACGGCGTAGGCATAGAGTTTCCTAAAATGAGCTAGAGGGGACTCTGGCGCTGCGATTGTTGAGCGACCATGGGAATGATGGGTAGTACACGGATTTGCCTAGTCTTAGTACTTGCGAGTGGTGAATCGCACTTGCGGCTTCGTTTATTGTTGTGTTTCGGTTTTATTTCGAAGGAAAGAACGAAACATTTTCAAACTTCGTGACCCGATTTGAAATGGTAAGCCTAAAAGAATGAGGTGGTGAAGCCAAACCGCTGAATATTTGCTGATTTTTGTTTCGTGAGAAAACAACTCCAAGCCACACACGGAACCAGAAGTACGAAGAATAGACAAATTCATGCACTACCCATCATTCCAATGCTTGCTGAAGCGCCGTGCGTTGCAGCTCCCATAGACACTAGCGCCAGAGTTTCCTCTAGTGTATATTTACAAAAATCTACAAAAGTCTGCGTAATAGGTTCGTGAAAGGCTGTTCTTTTACGCCTCGCATTAACAGGCGCACTTTTCCCCAAACATCAGTAGGGCAGCCCCCCGGAGCAATCGTGACATGTCTTCCACAAACATGGCGATGCTCTCGTTCGGCACTTGAAATTTTGAAGGAAGTTCCTGCTCAGCTCTTTCTTTGCGTTCAAGGTTTCCAAAGGCCTCGCAAAGCTGCTCAAGGAACTCGTACTGCCAACTGGTGAATGGAGCCTCGTGGTTCTCGCACCATACTCTTGCCGCGTCAACGAGGGAGATGTAGACGTGTTTCAACTTCCGGCGATTGTCCAAGTCATTCATGGCAGTGGCCCGGTCGGAATAGTCCAACCAGTCTTCCACAATTTTTCCGGCACCACTGTGGAAAAGGTTAGGTGTGCGAGGCGTGTTGACGATGCGTGGGACGGCAGTGAAAGGGTGCTGATCAGTTTGTGTTAGAATTGTTGCAAATATTTTTCTCGCGGAACTTGCTAGGGAACCGTGGGGGGAGGGGGGGGGTAGATCTTGGAGGCGATGGCTGCTCCGATGAATTTCAGCAGATTTTCGTGCACGGGCGTTGGTAGTTTCTGGTTCAGGACCAGAAGGAATAGGACGTCCGAGTACCCAACGTCTCGACTAGTTTGTCGCGAGAGAAATGACAGTGGGATCAAGTTGTTCTTGTTTACATTCAATTGTGGCTCATACCTACTGTGGGGGATCGGCCAATAATTGAGTGGTCTTATAGAGTATTATTCGATTTTAGAGTAAAGGAACTTATAAAATAAAAACGTTACAAATTTTAAAACAACGTTTTGATGATCACTGATCTGTACCTGCTGTAAAGTTTTTGTATTAGTAATACATAATAACCTAGATCAATACCTAACTTAAAAAAGAGAGAAGTTATGCGCATGTCGATATAGAAGAAAAAAAAACATTAGTTTGTTAGTCTTTTGGTTTCAGTCAGATAACTGCGCACTACCTTTCAGACTTTCGCACTGAAATAGAGGCTCCTAAAAACAGAATCACGGGCACGGATAAATTCATTCCAATAGCACGTTAAGGATTTTCTAACTTGTATCTACGAGATGTAGGAAATTTCCTACATGTCAACAAGGAATGATCCTTAGTTTCTGGTTGTTTGCTTGTTCTTTTCATGGCTCTCAACCAATGCAAGGGTATTGACTGAGTCAGTCACAGCTACCAAAATCTCAACTGGAAAAATTGTGCTACCGTTGCGGCAGAAAATAAAGTTAGGGCATAGACTAGAAATGAAGTGGAGTGTACAAGCGCAAACTATCAACTGAAGTTTATTGAATGAACTTGGAAAAAAGAAGGCTTCCCTGAAAGAGAAAAATCGGTTTACGAAGAGGGTAGGACTCGGCAATCTTGCTCCACGGTCTTTTGATGCTACACGTGGGGTGATTACGATTACCAGATGTGGTGCTCATTAAAGTATTCGAGTAAGCTGATACTAAACTCTTGTTATTCCCCAGCTTCTACCGCCACTATCGTGAGGCATTATCATCGTCAAGGCGCGTGCACGAAGTACACCAGGAAGAACACTTCTCTTTGGTGCGACCGCGCACTACAGATGGCTGTGCTTTGTGTGGTTACGCCAAGCGAAGACGACAGCCTTTCCGCCTAAAATTCTCCGCCCCTAAAACCTTTAAAATCCCTGCCCCTATAAAAAACAAAAACAAGGTGTCTCTTTAACCCCCCTTCACGAAAACTGAGTTCGCTGCGTGATAACGCCACTGATGGAGAGCTGACAGCTTTCACCAGCATTCGTAATGAACACGACTTCCATAATGTAGATGTAGATCCTAAACTTGTCGCTCACAACCACCATGGGAGATTAGCCAAGAATCGGGTAACTTTACAAAAAGAAAATATATATTTAAATACTAGCGAAAAGAATATTAACAGATATATTGATTTTTTTTAATTATTCCAGGCAAAAAATTTCGATGAATTAGTTCCTACTGAAGGAGCAATAATTGATTTATATCAAACAAAATTTTCCAGTTGTCTACATTGGTTAATTAGGCACGCCGTGTCATCCCTCTTGCGCCTCTTCTTCGTTCGTGCTTTTAGGAGCGAAGCTCCTCCTAGTCTGACCTTATCATACGTCACGAGTAACTCGGAGAAGAAAAAAAAAAGAAGGCAGTATATAATATACCGAACAGTAAATAGACGTCACTGTCTCGCATAATTACATACAAACTGCAGTTGAGTGAGGATATTCTAGATGACGCTGTACCGCTACTCTCCAATGGGCTGCCGCGCGGGTTGCGCCTGGGCACGCAGAGAACGGGTGTCTCTCTCTGTCTCCTGGATAGTCGCCGTACGTGGCGGATCGTTGGTGGGGCACGGACGAAGCGGAGCGGGGGCGCGTTGAAGACGCTTTCGCTCGGCTTCCTTGGCTCGCGTCTCGTCAGTGTTACCCGCTCACCGTCTGCATTTTCGAACACGATCGGACGCATGCGCGTACGGATGGACACACGGATGGATGGATGCTTCGCCCCACTCATCATCAATCACTCCGTGGATATGCTGTGATCAATGATCTCAATGTAATCTTACCAGCTAGCCCAGTTGTCGACCTTATTACAAGGAAAGCGATCTCGCCATAGCTGTTAGCCCTTTTAGGTGTAGTGAGCCGAAAACTACTGGCCGCAGGAAGGAGTCGTACTCAGAATCTCCGCACTACGCATACGCGGTGCGCTACCGATTGGGCTGCAAGGGTGACTCCTTGTTTTCAATTGCGCTTGTCTCGTCTCCAGTTTTTTTGTTTGAAGTGCAGCTGTGGAAAATAGCCTCAAATAATTCAAGAGAATGCTTCAAATATTATTCCCTAAAAGCCTCGGCAGAAGTTCCAGAACCCGCCCGTGAAATCTAATGACAGTTGTAGGCTTACCATAAAGAAAAGTTTCACCTGTGAAGTGTGTTTATTTTGAACATTTCTTACAGATCTATCGGTTGATAAGATTTGTTGTCTTTCATTGTTCTGCTGCCACTAACAATTTAACTGACGACTGTGTTTCACGATGCGCTGACCTTGAATAATCGTCGTCGTCGTCATCATTTTCAGCCTGTTTTAGTCCATGGCAGGACGAAGGCTTCTCCCGAAAGCCATCTCCTTTTTACCCGGTCCTGTGCGAGCCGATTCTAGTTTCTCTGCTAACTTTATTATTTCGTCACTCCATCTAACTCCCTCGACTGCGTTTCCCATCCATTCTGTAATTGCCCCTTTCTGTCACCACAATTCTTTCGCTTTACGTCAGCAGTATCGGATACTCCTGTTTGTTCCCTGACCTTTTCCGATCCTACGCTGCGTGGTCCTCTTTTTTTGTCACTAGTTTTATTATGTGCCCCGTTACAGCCCCGCATGCTAAAACGGACAAGGGTTTTATACTTTTCACTTTAGGGAGAGTAGCAGGTTACCTGACATTATTTGGAAGTGCCTGCCGAATGCGCTCCGGCCCATTTTTATCCTTCGATGCGTTTCTTTTTCGTTGCTCGGTTCTCCTGTTGGTAGTTTGGTATCGGGGGCGAAGCACCTCAGGCTCTAACCTGGTCCCTCCGGTGTCTCTTGTCCCGACTTACACGTGCTAGGATCTCCAGTCGCGAGCTCGCCGATCGTTGGTAGAAGAGGACAATGATGACCGCGGGTGCGCTCGTGGCACGCTGTTTCTTTCGCTGCGGCGCCCCAAGAAACGCGCTCGCTCCCAGCACTCTCTCATGATCTTGGAGTGGACTTCGTTATCGGTAAAAAAGGAAGAAAGATACTTTTAAATTGATGGTTGAGTTAAATCAGGGTGCCTTATCAATCTTTGATGCGGAGTACGAAATGTCGTTTTAAGGCAGACGCAGTGAAGAGATTATCATGGCGCATAGATGTAAAAAGGGTTGAGAGTGAGGCCAAAGTTCGCAATGCTCTACATCGCTCACCAAAGAGCGTGCAGTCGGCGCAATATGTATTAGGGAGAAAAAAGTGACATTCAGTGCAAATACGCCGCTTATTCACTAAACAGAGTATAGGAGCTTAGACAAAACGACAAAATAATGTGAACTGATTCATGTAACCAGCACAACGTCGTATACGTGAGTGATACGCTAAAGCGCCTAATACGAAACGTTCATTAATAAGCAAAAAGTGCGCGCTCAAGAAGAAAGCGAGCTCTGTGTACGGAGAATATACTTTATAGGCTGCAAGTCCATTCGCTGTGATTCGCGAAGGATGAATTCAGGCAAACTTTAACAAGGCAATGACTGCCTTCCGCTAATCGAGTTTTAATTGCGACACACGTAAAAAGCTTCACTATGCGCACGTCGCAGTGCGCATAGTCGCGGCTGTGTGACCTGATTTCGATCTGATTCCCCGGGGCGTCCTCAGAGCCGATGGCACATAGTTTCGAGCTCGGTAATTAGCCGCCACTCGAAGCGGAGAAATTGTCTAAGCAGCGAATTAGGCTCAGCAAGCTATGTTTTCCTTTTCTTTCAAAGTGACTCTAAAGAGCAAAAGAGGATATTTCGCGTCTTAGTGGAGTGCAATTTCACAGCCCCCAAAAGACCCGCGACGCTCGGTGAGCGAGAGAACGCGCGAAAAAAAAATGCGGCACTCCATCTTGAGACTGCCGCACCAAACATTGGCACGCCATGAATTTGGAAGGCAATACCGGGTCCTATGTAGCTTCCAAATGAAGTACATTGTAATCTGTGGGTGCCATAGACTTAGCTTACGAAGTTTCAGAAAGTTTCATCGAGACAATGCCACGAAAATACCTAACCTATATTTTGAAATGTTCTACGTCACGCGCTAACAACAGCCCAGAGAGGACTATGTCGGCGCGCAGAACGCTTGTGTTGGAAGATCTATAGATGGAGGAGTCTCTTTAACGTATGCTATGTTGCGTGGCGGAGTCGTAGAATCGTGCCTGGCGCCAAGACATGTGAATCCGCCTGTGGTCAACTGAGGGTGCGGACTCACTTTTGCGGAACCGTAGAAATGACCGTCCCAAGTTGACCACAGGCGGAGTTGTCTCGTACTTCAAGGAGCATAAACTTTCCCTTCTTCAGGCAGACAAAGAAGGCGGATTTGTGGTGATGTCTACTTTCAGTTTCCAGGACAAAGCCAGTTCTGCGATTATGAAGAACTTTGAGTCTACAACTGTAAAAGCGTCAAAGGTAAAACGTCGTGCTGTTGAATTATGCAAGAGTTTTAATTTAGCCAATCTGGCTAAATCAGTTTTTGAATGCAAGAAAACTTCCTTGGAAGTGTTTTTCAATGTAAAAACGCACAAAGTTGACATGCCATTTAGGTCAATTGTGACAGAAAATGGTACTTTGCAGCTGCAAGTGAGTGGCTATCTGTTGAAAAATTTAAATACGTTAGCGTTTGTAGATCCTTTTGCAACAAAAAGCTCCTATGACGTCATAGATTTCTTGAAAAGCCGAAGTGACATCAGTTATCTTTTTTCAATTGACGTTGAGGATCTTTTTTATTTAGTGCCTCATAATGAACTTTTATCTTGTTTAAAGGACTGTATCGAGGAACATGGGGGCACAACTTTTATCAATACCTCTGGCGTATCTGTTTACAACCTCATGTCACTTTTAGAATTTTACCTTCGTAGCACCTTTGCCTCTTTTAATAATGGGTTGTTTATTCATAGAAAGGGCATTTGTATTGGCTCCTGCGTTGCACCTGTCCTTTGTAGCATCTTTTTGGCGTCTATTGTTCGTGCTTTAGAAAATGCCGTTGATCCAGGAAAAGTTCCTAAAATTTTTAGATATGTGAACGATTTCCTCGTGGTGTTAACTTCTACTAACCCTGTAACGCACTCTAGCGAGGTAGATTTGGTTTTGAACCTGTTCCGACAACACGGAAAAGGCTTGATTTTTACGTATGAACTGCCCATTGACGAAAGCTTGCAGTTTTTAGATATTAACCTGACTCTGGGCGAGGGTCATGTCTGTTGGAAGTTCAGCCCTAGAACGAGAAAAGAACTTCTTTCTTATGATTCTGCACATCCTAAGGTGGTGAAGAGGTCTATAGCTGCTGTGTGTTTTCGGTTCTGCGCTGTCCAAGTCATGCCAGCACACAGTGTTTGTAGTTTTTCCTTTCAGGTATCGCGGCTCACTGCAGCCGGGTTTCCTTATTCAGTCTTAGTCAGTGTGTCTGAAACAATGCTGCAGAGGCTGAAGGGGGAACGCACGAGGCCAGAGCCATTGCAAGGACAGAGGAAAAGACCGCATGTTGTACCATACACGCACAAAATCTACCACAACCTGAAAAAGGTTGCAAATCGGCACCATGTGCCAGTGGTTTTCTCTGCTCCAAATAGGCTTTCAAGGCTCTGTGCCCGCATTTCTTCAAGAGGTGCCAAGGTGGTGTGCGATAAGAAGCACGTAAAGCTCTTCCTGCGTTGTGCTGTGGGCACTGTTTATGAAATTCCCCTGAGCTGTGGCAAGGTCTATATAGGCTAGACAGGGCGCTGCACAAATGACCGTCTAAGGGAGCATGCCTTATCAATTAGGAATGGAAAGGGTCTCATTTGCCCTTTCACTGTGCTTCGTGTGGCTGCACGCCGCAGTTCGATCGCACGCGAGTAGTTGGAAGGAGCCGGGATGCGCTGGCGCGGGAGTTACTCGAAGCCTTTCACATAATGAAGAAAGGTGACTCATGCGTCAGCGTGCCTTCAGTTGTGTTGCATAACAGTGAATTCGAACTGTTGGATCTAGATGTACTTTAGATGGGTGCTACGAAGTGTCTGTCAGTGCTTTCTTGCTGTTTCTTTTTCCTCGTTTCTTTTTTGCGCAGGCTTGGGTGTGTTTTTTTTTCGACGTCTTTACATTAGGCATATCTGTTTGTTGCTGGTTCCCAGATATCATGATTGCAATTATAGGTTATTACATCATCAAAATGTTCATGCCTGCACGCGCGGTGAATGAAATGGTTTGCGCATGTCCTCCGAGAGCCTATATATTGTGAATGCTTCATGAAAATAAACTTAGTGTTGAGTTGGCGCTCTTTCTGTCTTGTCTTTTTTTCTCTTTGTCAACCTTGCGCCACGTATTTCAGCCTAATATTACGATCTAGTGTGCACTTTGCAAATGAAGTAGACATTTTAGCACAGTTTGAAGCAGCCTAAGTTCCGTTCCCTTCGGTATGCTGCGATGCGCATCAGGCCTAATTTTCGCACGTTCTCTTTTTGAAGCGAAAGTCAAGCTTCCTTCAATTTCTCATTGGATATACACGGTCAACGTTAATGTGAACAGATGGCATCGTTGTTTGTTTGCTTTATGTGGACATATATCTCCGCGTTATATTTGAACTTGTTGCCTTCATTTTCCCGAGTAATCCCTAGTAATCTGTTATGTTTGTGATTTCCCGAGTAATTTGTAATGTTTTAATTTTATAACCTCTATTATTCTAGAACTACATACTATTTCATAAAACCACCCTATTATTAGTCAATCCCCCACAGTGGGTATGCCCCACGAGCAATAGGTGAACAAGAACAAGGTGAGCGATTGTGAAGACGCACGGAAACCAGGTCAGTCGATGCAGCGTCGTCGCTGATGTTTTAAGTTTCTTGGGTATTGCCATTTACAGCGCTGACTACTTGCACACATAGTTTGTATTGCGACTGCGACAAGCCCACGGCAGCCTCAATAAGGAAGTAAGCAAAGGGGGCACCACTCATTAGCACAGGAAATTTTTTCTTCATGTTTCATACAACAGGAGCTTTTTTTTTACTGTGAAATAGAGTAGTTGAACATGAATGAAACGCTACACAGGGGTAATGAAATATCTATTCAAACCTAACTAGTACATGGCTATCATGAACATGGAATTTAGCAGATACGTTCGTAAAGGCGTGTGAACTGGCGAAAGCGGCAGCCATATGCCATCTGGAATTAAGCGCTGCCCATGATATGGTGATATGTAGTTGGCTCAACTGTTACATGGGTAGGAACGTGAGCTTTCACAGTACCGCTTACATTTGCGGACGAGGAATGAGTCGCGCGCTTCCCGTTTGTGGCAAGATCTAAAACCTTATTCCGGTATGTTTGCCCTTACGTGATCAAGGGAACATCCCTTTATATTAATGTCGTTATGTACGGGAAGTACTTTGGTTTGGGCTAGTTGGTTCATAGTGCTCACATAGAAAGGGCAGCGCAAAAACTCGAAAAAAAAATAAATAAAAGCGCTCTGTCTCTAGTGTCATTTTTTTCCTGAGTTTTTGCGCTGCCCTTTCTATGTGAGCTTATGTACGGGCTGGTTTGTGAATGTACTGACACGCGCCGCAGGATTATTAAAACGCACTTTGAAAGGCGTCACTTCATGGCTTGTATCTCGCAGTTTGAGCAGTGAAGTGCACACAGCTTCTTGTATCACAGTCAAAGTCGTCTTTAGCTTTATTAGTACAATTCAGCGCCGACCTTTAGTCGAGGGGCCCTCTGTCATATCGCAGCACATTTCATTTGCCGTGTACGCTGTATACTCCCCGACGAACGCCGAGCCCTGGCCGAAACGTTGACAGGCACGCACACACGCACACACACATGTGCACGCATGTACGCACGCGCGCGCACACACACACATACACACACACACACACACACACACACACACACACACACACACACACACACACACACACACACACACACACACACACACACACACACACAAATATGAAATTTTTGACCTCATCCTGCACAGCATTAAATTCGATTCAATCACCCTAACCTAACCTAATGCATTACTTACATCAATTTCAGAAAAACCCGTAATAAGCACTACCTTAGTTTATGAATACTTTTGAGTGAACAATATGCTTAGTATTTCGTTCTTTCCGTGGGCTGCTTTAGCAAAGACGGTGGTCGTGCTGTTAGCAAATTTGTTGAATGTGCTGGCCAAGGCATGCTGTCAGCAACACGTTAGCAAGACTATCAGTATTGCGTTAACCATTGCCATTCTTACCTGCGGTACGTATATGGAAAATTTCTGTAACATGGTGCAAGTTACCGAATTTGTCTCGTGCTGGCCGTTCTTTTAAATGCAAAAGCATTTCTTATACCCCTCTCAAACGAGAAAGTTTAATGTAATTTTAGTCTAATGACATTTGACACATCGAATGACATTAGGAGACGCGTGCTGCTACATGGGAAGACATAAAGTCATTTGTAAATGATGGCAATCGCGATGTCACCAAGACGGCACTCAGCAAAAAACAGTCGCTGCGTGTGTAAAAAATAATTACGTTTACTAAGGGTTATAAAAATGTTTCCGCATGGATGAAATTGAGGGCGATAGGTTAATATGCAGTTTTTAAGTATACAAAGAAAATCTCATAGCTCATACGAAGTCGAGCGGAGAATGGAACCACTATCGCTCTTGGGGTCACGTGTTGAACGTTCAATATGGCTGACATGGCAGAGTGCGAGGAAGCAGCTGCAACTTCTCGCGCCGATCGGACAAAAGGTGTAAACCTTCACGTATCGTTTGGCGCATCTCAGCTCTCCGAAGTGGTCCTCCCATAATCTTATCAGAGTGAAAGTTTCGGCTTCTTTCCAACGGACCCTTTCTTTCGACGCAGGCTGCGTGCCACTATCCACCTACGTTGACGACATGGGAGGCGTGGGTTCTGCGAGACAGCTCCGAGGCTAGCGTAAACACTGAACACATGGCTGACATGGCCAAAATGGCCGCCGACACTTTTGAGAATGTCGCTGTGAACGAGAATATTCAAAATTTCTCAAACGGCTCAGTTGAATTGTATGCAAATAAATTAAACAATAATTAAAAAGAAAGCTATAATAATACTTATTATTTATTAACCCTTTCATATATATGTCTTCAAGGCTCTCTTCCGGCGAGAGTACATCTTCGCGACGAAAAGTCATTCGAATGAGTTCGGCTAGCTCATTCGTTTTCTGAAGTCATTTTCTTTTAATGACACTAGACGTCCCCGTGTGACAGTCAACTAATGTCATTATCTGTAAATGTCAGTGGCGCAAATGACAACTTCCTCGTGTGACAGTAGTATTAGTCGGGGCATGTCAGGCGTTTGTTGGTGTCCCGCGCACCCGCAGGTGTTCTGTCCGCTCTCACTCCCTCACCCATAGCAACTGCTGCGAGGGCGCGCGCGCTTATCCTCGCCCCTAGCAACCGGGACAGGTGGTGAGCGTGGAGTAGCGGAGAGTTGAGAGAAGAATGCTCTGGCTTGTGAGGGTGCTTGCAATGCAGGAACTAGGCAGGACTCCCGCGTGTGGGAAGAGTGTAGGAAAGGGAACACATGTGCAGTGTTTCGCCGCTTCTTTTCTCGCGTTCGCTCTCCTCCCTGCGCCCCACTTTTCCGTCCGCTCGCTCGTACGTGTGTATAAATGAAGTGAAGCGCGCGCCTCACTCTCGACTGTTCTCTGGGTGATAAATGTGTAAGTATATGCTTGCGGTACAAATGCTCGTGTCGTCATTAATTTACGCCATTAAATTTACTACGCCGTGTACTCTCAGTGCAAGAAATGCATTCGCATTTCCCCACGATTCTCTTCTTAGAGGCGAGAGTAACTTTTTCTTGTTTTTTCTTTAGCATCTATTTTGCATTATTTATTACGTCCATTACAGTAATTGTTGCTTATCATTATTTTTACACTAACTATTGTGTAGTTGTGGAGATGTGTGGCGTGTTTTCTATAAACTGCTGTAAAAACGCCAACACTATTCGTCATCTATTCACGTCACGTGATAACAAATTTAGTATATGTGGAGCTAGCGAAACGACCGCGAGCACGCTATGAGCGTGATATGTTGTCATGTTCTTACATGACGCGTTTCAGGATTATCATGTTTGCACCAGTCATATACTTCGTCATCCATTGACGGCACGTTACACCAAATTTGGTATATCTGGAGCTTGCAAAACGGCCGCGAGCGCATCATAAAGGGCTATTACGTTTGGCGTGGCAATTCGTCTGGGCAGACGCCATTGTGCGTAAGCCGGTCTGCTAGGATACTTTCAACCCCATCGGCGCCCAGTCTGCAAGACGCTGCCCTGTAGATGTTCCAGGTAGTGGTCGGGTCACAACAAAGGCTTCGCGAGACAACCCTTTTGTTGAATGGATTAGAATAGCGTGGGGCAGTGCCTCTGTGGAAGTTCTCATGGAGTCAACCTCTCGACTCGGCTGTCGTCGCCGACGCGAAATCGTCACAAAAGCGCCGACAGTCCTGAAGCGTGGGAAGACGTCGAAGAAGCCGTTCTTAAAGATCGAGCGTTTGTACTGTTATGTTCTAGAGAGTTCTGGAAGCCTGTAGCTGAAAGCAGCCATGGACCGCTGCTGACGTTCGTGTCAGCAGCCATCTCCCTGGAGGAGTTCTACTTTCCCTCTCCGAACTCTATTTCCTCGCCCTGCGGTGCCTTCAAGGCGTGGGTCGGGTGCGTGATTGTGTGGTGCGCTCTTGCTACCACTGGACCGTTTTGCCCAGCCGTGTGGTTCAAATTCTGCACCCTTTCTGGTGGGTGGACCACAGACTTCGTCACCTGATTTGCGGCAAGAGTGGTCACCGCCTTCTTGGGACCTCCATGTAAGGGGACGACGGGCTATAAAAGCCGAAGATATTTTGTAAATAACTGCTGAATCTTTGTACATAGCTTATTCTCCTCTGCATTTCTGTAAATTTCCATCTTTCATCTCCCATGTAAATAAACCTTCGCTCTATCTCTATTAACGCGTCCCCTCACTGACGAGCATCGGCTATGTGGACGACGGTGGGGAGCCAGCTACCCTAGAGAGAAGCCCGCCGTACATACCATGGACCTCGAACCCTTAACAACTGGTGGCAGCGGTGGGATGCCATCATAAACCTCATACCCTTTACAGGGCCCAATGTTCGATCATTGCAGCGACTATAGGTGGCACAGCGGAAGGTCAAAATGGCGGACGAGATGGTGATGTCGCGAGCGTTTACGTCAGCGTCGTAAAGCGTGAAGACGTGTTCATTGGTTCATGACTTCGGGAAGACCTAACTGCGGCGCAGTTTTATCACCACGTGAGTGCGTCAAATGTAGCGTAGACGCGTGCGCGCGCTGGGCACAGTGACGCTACGTTAGCAAAACGCGAGCACACATTTATATGTATAGTCTAACACCAGGCGCGACCAGCGTCCGTCAGCGCGGCCCGATGGCACACTGCGCGAAATGCGACATGCTGCATTTCGCACCAAAGCGTTACGGAGACAGCACTGCGTCTCTCTCTTTTCGTGACAGAGGGACGCCGGACGCGCTGAAACGTGCATGTGTCAAAGCAGCGCGGCGCGCGCCTGCGAGTATATGGCAGGACCGGCTCCTGGCGTGGCAACGCCGGTGTGACGTGACGAAATGGACGCCGGCGAGCACGCGCACTGCGTCACGTCGAAATGTATTGGCGCCTTGACTGTGACATGTATTCATGTTCTCACATGACTCGCGTCTCATGATTATCGGGTTTGCACCAGTCACATACCTTCGTCATTCATTGGCGTCACGTAATACCAAATTTGGCATATGCCGCAAGCGCATCATCAGTGTGGCATGTAGTCATGTTGTTACATGACACACATGTCGTGATTATCATGTTTATATGTGTCATTTACCTATGTCCTTCGTTCGCATCACGTAATACCAAGTTTGGTACTTGTGAAGCTAGCGAAACGGCCGCAAGCACATCATGAGCGTGGCATGTAGTCATGTTGTTACATGACACGCATGCCATGATTTTTATGTTTGTGTCTGTCGCTTGTGTTCGCCAAGGAATCATGCCATATCATACCAGCCTTGCAACATGCCATGTGAACGAAACCACCGCAAGAGCTGCAGGGCCATGAAATGTAATTCATGACATACATGTCATGATTTTCATGTTACTTTTCAAATATGTTCTTCGTACAGTGATGTTATGCCATACTAAGTTTAGTATCGATACCATTATCGAAGCAGTCGGGAAACCCGCCGTGCCTGCCGCCGAACCTCATACCCCTTACAGGGCACCATGCAAAAATTACATGTCACAATGAAATAACAACATTTCATGCGCATAACACTTGCTTGTTCTGAAATAGGAGGTATCTATGTTGAAGTACAGGCTGCTTCGAAAGTCGGTATCACTGTAGCTTTTAAGTCCTGTCGCCGTTTTCACATTTTTCATTGTTCACACAAGAGGACTCGTCTAGCACAAGGTGTTTTAGTTCAAGGAAAATCGGTTGTGCACAAATTAGGCTAGGACGCAAGAGACATGTGCGACGTTTTCTTTGTCTAGTTAATGCGCAACCACTATTCCGTGAAAGTTTGTGAACCAACAGGGAAAGCAGAACGTTTATAGCATCAAGGTGCCTAACCACCGTTTAGCGGTCCGCCCCGATGGAGCAGTGGCTCAGTGGTCGCGTGTTCGATAGCGGCTGTGTAAGTCTCATTTTGATGGAGGCCAAATACTTCAGGCCCGTGTACTGAGCAGTGTACGTGAAAAACCTCCACTATTGCGTCTGTGACAATTATGTCGTGGTTTTGCGGTGTAGAAACCGCAGATTTCCTTTCAATATTACTAATAATATTTTAATATTATTTATATTATCACTGATATATAGGTTAACCAGTGAGAATCGACCATTCCATGTACTTGCCAACTTTCAACAGTCTACTGTTCACAGAGTGCAACTCTACTAAATGTTTCTTTTGTGATCTTGATGTTTTTCTTTCGAAGTTCAGTGTCATTGTTTTTTTCTCAGCTGTGCACTGTCTTAACATGGTTTTTCACTATGTACAGATTTTTTCCTTTTCCATCTTTCTGGAAGGCTTCTGCATATTTATGTGTACACCCCTTTATTTTTCACTCCAATTTCATGATTCTCGTGTTCTCTTGTTATTCTTCCCGTTTTACACTGATTTCATTTTGTCTGTGCGTTTTCACTCTTTTTATTTTCTTTCCTGAAGGTTGTATTGTATTGTTTGTTTTATTGTTTTATTTTGCATGCACCTGCACTAAGACTTCATGGTTGTTCCGGGGCGCCTTAATTGATTGATTGAGTATTGCAATTATTCAGCGAGAGATGCCAGTTGAGCGTGCCACGAGAGCTACGCGTGGCTTTCGACGCGCTGCTGCCAAGGTCGCTGTCGCGGCTGTTCGCGAGAGGCCGCCGTCTCTGCGCACCCGGCTGGTCTACGCGGTGGCCTTCCTCGCCAACGCACTCGTGCTGGCTGCACTGCTGTGGGCGCTGGTCGCCCGCGAGCCCGACAAGGAGGACTACACAGAGAAGGTGAGCTATCACCATCATCAGCCTGACTACGCCCACTGCGGAACAAAGGCTTCTTCCATGTTCCCCCAGTCAACTCGGTCCTGTGGTTGGTGCTGTCACTTTATACCCGCAAACTTGTTAATCTCATCTGCCCACCTAACATTGTCTCCCCTTCACCCGCTTGCCTTCTCTTGGAATCCAGTTGGTAATCCTTAATGACCAGTGGTTATCTTGCCTTTGTGCTACGTGCCCGGCCCATGACCATTTCTTCTTCTTGAACTAGGCGAGCTATAGGCTTCTACGTAAGCTATAGGTTTCCTACAAACGTTGAAATCGCTTGTAGGAATGGCGAAAACGCCGCTGCATCGACGACAAAGGGAGGTCCGAAAAATAATTTGCACAGATGTCAACACAATCCGCATGCCGCGGGCTGGCATATCGGCTGCGGAAGTTGCATTCTCGATGGTGGCGAGAATGCTCGAGGTGCGTGTACTTACTTAGATAACTCGCCACTGTGCGACGTTTCTCAGAATGGTATTGTGGTTTTGGGACGCTGAGGCCCAACATTTATTGTTACACATAAAGAAGTTCGACTGTGTATGCACTTGTTCCCTACGATATTTAGTGGTCGCGCACAACTGACACACGACTAGATTTTTTTAGTACTTTGACAGAAGGCGAAGCTGAGGAGGGATACGTTGGTGTAGGTCACATTTCGGATGGGCTTCGGTACCGCCATATTGGCTTGTGCAACTTGTCGTTTTGAATCTTGAACAATTGAACGAACAGGGCTACGGTGGGTGTGTACACATGGGAACGGTGGGTTTGGTGCATTCCACGTTTCCTAGCCTTCTAAACTCATGTCGCAATATGCAAAAATATATAAAAAATATTCGTCTAACAGCCAGAGATGGGGCGCCGATATGCATGTCGTAGTGAAATTAGAAGAAAACACTTCGTGAGGCGTAAAGAAGTACAAGGTGTGCTTCAGTCTGGAGCAGCTCGCCAAACATTCTCCTCGCAAAAGATTGACGTCACGTAGGACAGACCTTTTACGTTGACTGCCTACAAGCAAATCACACTACCGACTGTATACAGCATACGCCGGCAGGCATAGGCGTGTGCAATGGGCCGGTGGCGGGCTCACACTTTTTCCTTAGTAACTTCTGAGCGGCGACGCGAAGTCTGCCATGTACTTCGCCTTAGTACGGGAAGGGGGTGTTGCGATGAGCCTTCGCCTCCCCCTCGATGGGGAATCCGGCGTATGCATATATGTCGGCATGCTGTCTGTGGAATAAGAGAGATGAACTTTTGGCCATGCAGTGTATGTCCGAATGATAGTGGCTCGTCGCTAGAAATATTTCATAAGATTTATATGGCACATGCTGATTTTTATGGCCGTTGGGTTGTGCAGGTTGATGCGGTGGTACTTCGGAAAGATGGAGTGTTTCGCTGACTGCTGTGGACTGAAGCAGCGCATGCCTTGAATTTAGCGAGTTATGAAAGGCCTTAACTTTCTAAAGTCTCCCTTTTTAGCCTTTTAACGTACTACAGGACAAGAACGAAGGGCGAGGCAGACACACAACGGAAAGTGATGCTCCTGTTGTGTGAGAAATGGATTACCAGCATGCCCAAGCATACGCCCTTTTTCATTTCACTGGACGTCCTTCTCACAACGAAGTCCCTCACAATCTAATCCTGTTTTCAAGTGTGCATGCACATCTTGGTCGGGGCATGTCAGGCGTCTGTCGGTGTCTGCGCACCGGTAGGTGCTATCTCCCCGCTCTCACTTTCTCTTCCATATCAACAGTTGCGGGCGCATGCGCTTATTCTCGCCCCTAGCAACCGGAGCAGACAGTGAGGGTGGAGAGTGAGTGGAGAGAAGCGCGCTCTGGCGTGTGAGGGCGCTTGCATCGCGGGAGCTCGGCGGAGCTCCCGCGTGTGTGGAGGCGATCTAGGAGGGGGTAGGTGCAGCGCTTTGCCGCTCCTTCCCTCCCCATTCGCTCTCTTCTCCCTGCACCCTACTCGCTCATACGTATATTTGCTATGTTCATAGGCTGTCGCGCCGCCTAGCTGAATTCAGGATCGTCCTCTCGAGGACGAGCAGCAGGTAAACACTTTCTTGTTCGGCTGTGCTTGCCTTAGTGTTAAAACGTTGACAATAAACGAACACAGACCACTTCGTATGTTTCGTGCATCAGTGAATATACGGGACCATCGGTGACGCGATAAATCTGATTCGTTCTTGTGACACGCAAAGTTTTTGTTAAAATATGTGGCAACTCGCGCGTTCTATTATATAATTAAAAATAATTAAAAAATATCTACGTGACAAGACGCTATGGCGCTGCGAGCGCGTGTGACCTTCGTGTGGCCCGTGTTTGTGTGCGCGCTGCTATAAGGCATTCCGGTTGGGTATGGGTTGGGTACGCAACGCCGTGGGCCCGCAATCACGCGGCGCCACAAGAACTTGCGTGCCCAGCACTAAATCTCTTTTCTCTCTTACACCGGAGCAATGCTAGTAAAATACTTAGTATGACTATGAACTTTGCTTAGTGCTTCTGTTTGTGTTTGCAAAAGTGAACAATGTGGGCCTGTTGGTACAGCATATCGAAAGGAAAAAAAAACAGTGCCTAAAAGACAGCGATAAGAATGACACATGATGCGCTACTAACGATTTTTCGTTCGCGCTTTTTATGACGGTAAGATCGTCGCATGTGCAGGAGGCTTGCTTTTCTATTTAAGCGCTGGTTTTTTCGTTCGATTGTGTTTACTCTTGCGCTCAACGATTCGTACGGACTAGTGGAACCAGCCAAGGCTCTTCACACACTTTTAAGTTGCATGTTTCCACTTCAACGAACACGCTTTTTTTAAACCTGTGGTTCAAGGCGCTGGACATTGGATCGGGACGATCAGGCAGCGGCACAGATGGCGCCACGCATTCCCCGAAGGAGCACTTCGTGAGCGATCAGCCGTCAGAGCCTGTCGGGTAAGACTGCTGATATTTGTCATTATGACGTTAATTTCTTTTCTTTTTGGTCATCCTCACACGACACGCATCACCGACATAGCCACTGCAGTGACATAAAACACGGATACACCTGCCTTGTTGGTCTACTGGCTATAGCGTTGGACTGCTGACCCGCACGTTGAATCCCCGTCACGGCAGCTGCCTTTCCGATGGAGGCGAGAATGCTAGAAGCCCGTGTGTTTAAGTTCAAGTCCACGTTACCGAGCTCCAGATGGTTGAGATTTCGGGAGCCCTCCACTGCCGCGTCTCTCATAATCATGTAATGACTATGAGACGTTAAATGCCAGCAGTCATTAGTACAAAACACACACCCACCCTAGTGTTTTCTGCTTGCGAAGCTGATACAAATAAAAAATTCATAGCATATTCATAGAGTGAATGATAATGACTGGGACGCAGCATCTGTCCGTCCATCCATCCGTCCGCTCTCATCGCACTAGAGCACGCATGGGGCAGACGTACGCTTCGCCCCACTCATTCACTTTGTGGATATGCTGTGAATTTATTATACGGAAACCACTACCGCCATCTACGGACATATACAGATTCCAAGAACACACACACACAACGCCATGTAGTGAGTAATTCATACATACTAACGGAGGAGAGAACGACCCACGTCTTAAGGAGCTTCTCCCTTAAAACACGCAGGGTCCTCTATGCATTTTCTTATCAGATGATATATTGCCATGCTCGGGCCCACTGCTAGGCTTACTGCAACTAGCGTGGTTTTGCACTGTGGGCTCCGTGATCGGCCTGCCTTTGACCAAGTGATTGTCATTTGATGGCGTCATGTGACATCACGTCAGATGTCACGTTGCCTGATGCCATGAATATGTCACACGTTTTGGCGATTGTGGCGTCGACGATATTTTGCAGCGCTCGTGTTGACACCGGGAAATGCTGATGCCGACGGCCGATTTTCGCTGTTGATAAATGTCACACCTGTCCCGTTTATTAGGGAGGCGATCGCCGGGCTAATTCCAAGAGCCGAAGTATCGGCCCCCCGAACCGCACCACGAAAGCGTGGACAATTTAGAAGTGGTCCTTATTGGTGCGCCAGCGGACGCCGGCTGTGGCCCAAAGAACAAGACAGAGCCGAGAGATGATAAACAAACAAAATTATATTCTCATTAACGGCAGATCAAAAACAATACACACGTATGCACACTCCACAATAGTTACATACAATACGTCACCAAACAGACAATGTACTACACAGTACAATCAACCACACTTGAAACAACGGACACAGACAACAATACGCACTACGATGCAGTCACATGCATTGAACAACCAAGACACTTAAGGACTAAAGAGATAGAAAACCTATTCAGTCCAAAGTCCTTGGAACAAAAGTCTGAATGATACTCTTCCGAGAATCACTCACTCAAAGTCCAGCGTTGTTGTCGTTCCGCAGCTCTCTGGAGTTTCTCTTCCAGGAAACCTCCCGTCTTCAATTGGCCACTCTTCAAACTTCAACTTCTTCGCCGGAACCCGTCGGCTTCACACACGCAGCTGTTGCCCGCGTCTTCGCTCGATAGCGGTAAACCCACGCTCTTGCCTGTAGCTCGAGCCGTCCCTACGGACCACAAACTTCGCCGACTACACGGCGGAATTCCTACGCGCTCTGGCGTTAACTTCCGTCACCACCTGCTTTCTCGTCTCGGCCGCTCGATTAAATACCTTCCGCGCCACTTTCCAGAATTTTCTCGTCCTTTCGTCGGCGCGATACGCAGCGAAGGCTGGAGAGAGGCGAGACGGTTTGTCAGCCCTCCGCGTCGGGTGACTCAGCTCGGCGTAGCCACGCCTCCTTCGTTCTGGAAATTTCTAGCGCTTGCCCGGCCGCCGCTGTGGGGTGAGGAGGTTCGTCTGCGAAGCCGTGCTTCTGCGGGGAGAGCGCGCGCCCGGGAGCCTTGGATGTTTGCTTTCCTTTTTTTTTTCTTTTTACCTTGCGGCGTTTCTACCGCCCGTTGTCGCAAGGATTTGGCGGCGCGCTCTCTTTTTAGCGCTCGTTCTGTGACACTGCCCCCCACTTTAAGAATATTATCTCATAATATTCAAAACCACACAAACGAGCGCGAAAGTCACCACACACTCTCACAGACTGTAACACCATCAGTCGCTCATAACACTTCACATTCACAATAGATCACGCAATACAATCTTACATTGTAGTTCAATTCCACAACACATGAAATATAGCCACAGGTACATGCCTACAACACTTCATCACGCATTCCAAACAATACAAACGTACAAAGTTCTGTCGATACAACAATTATACAACACTTTACATCACATCATCGCACAGAACACTGACTCGCTCTACACTGGATAACACAATAACAACACAGCCTATTGCATTCGCTACTGTCAGACCCTTCCAAAACATTCAAACTCGGCTAAGATAGTCGGCACCAACGTTCTCGCTTCCCTTGATGTGCTCGACTCGGAACTGATACTCCTGCAGAAGCAAGCTCCACCTCAACACTCTGCTGTTGAGCTGTTTAGCCTGTTTTATGTATTGGAGAGGCTGGTGGTCAGTTTGGACCAAGAAAGGAACTCCGTAGAGATAAGTATTAAACTTCTGTATCCCCCACACCAGGGCTAGACATTCTCTTTCGATGGTGCTGTAGGATGATTCCCGGGGAAGTAGTTTGCGACTGGCGTATGCTATGGGATGGAGGGTCCCTTCGTGTGACTGCAAGAGCACAGCCCCAAGGCTGGTGTCGGAAGCGTCGGTGCGGAGAATGAATTCCTTGGTTAAGTCTGGAAGGCGGAGCACGGGAGGGTTCGAGATACATTCCTTGAGTTTCGCAAATGCTTTCTCGTGTGTCGTCGTCCATTTTACTAAGTTGCTTTCACCCTTCTTGATCAGTTCTGTGAGAGGGGCGCTGATCTCGGCATAATTTGGAATGAACTCCCGGTAATAGCTGGTCAACCCGAGAAAAGCGCGTACCTGTCGCTTCGTTTTTGGGGCGGGTGCAGCTTGGATTTTGTCAAGAGTCTTTCCCAGTGGAGCAAGCATGTTTTGTCCAATGTGATGTCCCAGGAAATCAATCTCCTTCATTCCCAACTCACACTTGCTCGGTCTCACGGTCAACCCGGCAGCCTGAATTCGAGCGAAGAGTTGTCTGAGAGTGGATAGGTGTTCCTCCCAGGTCGTGCTTGTTATGAGTACGTCGTCGTAGTAATGTTCAACGCCCGGGATTCCCTCAGTGACTAGTCGCATCAGCCGGGCGAACACGGCGGGTGCCGTTTTGATCCCGAAAGGCATGTAGCAAAACTGGTAGAGACCGGATTTTGTCGAAAACGCAGTTTTAGGTCTCGACTGCTGGGAGAGTGGGATTTGCCAGTAGCCCTTAACAAAATCTAACTTAGAGAAGTATCTTTTGTTTGTGGCACTGGCAAAAACGGCATCTGCCCTAGGCATGGGCTCTGCATCGGCTATCATGAGGTTGTTCAGGCGCCGGAAATCGACTACAAACCGCTTGGTTTTGTCTGGTTTGTCCACAAGCAACACTGGGGAATTATAGGGCGATTTCGAGACTTCAATTATGCCCAGTGTTTTCATTTGCTGTACCTCGGCCTCGATGTCTTTAGTCGTAGCAAAAGGTAACGGGTACTGTTTGACGTGGACTGGGGACTCCGTCACTGTCTCGAGGTGGCACTCCACCCAATCTGTCTTGCCCGGGACATTCGAAAATATTTTAGAGTGCGCTTTCATGGTTTTCTCCAACTCCTCCTTTTGTTGGTCCGTCAAACTTGGGCAGATCTTGACGTCAGTAATCCCTTCTGTCTGCACGAACTCCGGCACTGGTAGTTCCTGTTCATCCCCATTGTCAATAACCCCTACGATGGCTTGGCATTGATGTGGCGCATCTTGGTTCGTTTCCCGCTCCGCATACTTCTTCAGCAAATTGGCATGGAAAATTTTCGGCCCGCCCGGCGTCTTTATGGAGTAATCGAAGTCCCCAATTTTCGCCTGCACTTCGAAGGGCCCCTTCCAATGCAGCAAGAGTTTATTTTTGTCTGTTGGGAGCAGGATGAGAACCTTATCTCCTGGTTGGAATACTCTATCCCTTGATCTTCGATTGTAGTGCTTAGCGTAGCGTACTCCCGCCCTTCGGAGTTCTTCGTGAGCTAGGCGGCACGTCTCTTCTAGACGATTTCGGAGATCCAATACGTACTGGTAAGTTGTCTTCAGCTCATCGTCCAGCTCCTGGTTCGTCCAAACTTCCTTTAAGATCGCCAGGGGTCCCCGGACATGTCGGCCGTACAGAAGCTCGAACGGTGAAAAGCCGAGACTTGCCTGGGGAACCTCTCTGTACGCGAACAGCAACGGACCCAGGAATCTGTCCCAGTTTTTTGGTTTCTCCGCACACATTCTTTTGAGCATAGTCTTCAGGGTGCCATTAAATTTTTCCACCATCCCGTTAGCCATCGGGTGGTAAGGGGTGGTATGGAGTTGGCGCACCGATAGAAGTCGTGCCACTTCCTTCATTAACTCCGACGTGAAATTCGAGCCCCGATCACTTAGGATTTCCCTCGGTACACCAAAACGGGAGAACATCTCCACGAGGGCCTCTGCGACTCGTTCGGTCTCTATGCCAGGTAGTGCAACTGCCTCCGGATAGCGCGTGGCGCAATCGACTAGAGTCAAGATATAGCGGTTTCCTTGACCAGATGGGGGTCGGATAGGGCCTACTATATCAATAGCTACCCTTTTAAAGGGGGTGTCTATGACGGGGGACTGGCCGAGTGACACGTGTGGCACCCTTCCTTTTGGCACAGTTCGCTGGCAGATATCACAAGATGCCACGAACCGTTTCACGTCGGCTGTGACACCGGGCCAGAAGAATTCTTCCTGAATTCTGTCCTTGGTTTTCTCGGCCCCCAAGTGCCCCGCCATTATCCCATCGTGGGCTAGCTTCATAACAGCCTCTCGGTGGTTCTTCGGCACCAAGAGCTGTCGTATCCGCCGACCACTCCTCTCCGTATAGTACCGGTAGAGCAGTCCATCTTCCTGCTTGAACATTATCGCGCATCTACTATTACGGCATCTGAGGTCCTTGTCGATTTGCGCAAAGCAGGGTTTTAACGACTCGTCCTGGCTTTGTTCCTCGGCATAGCTGAAGCTCGGGTCCTCTTCGGAATTGGGTGCAGGGAGGGGCTGGAATGGCTTCGACTGGGCTTTGGTCTGTGCTCGGGTTGCAACTGCGACTACATCCTCGTCGGCCGTGGCTGGTTGGTCGTGAGGGTTTGCAATCGATGGTAGATCGATTTCTGGGTCCTCTTCCAGTGGTTCGGGTTGGTCTGGCGAACGGGCGCCCTCGATGTTCCCCACGATTACGTCATACAATGGATCATCCATACAGAAGGCAGAAACAATCCCACTGTAGAAGGGCGTCTCGATCCTGACCTTGGCCTCAGGCAGCCTCATGACCGAACGGTCGACGGTGTAAATCAGGCTGGTCTGGCCCGTGAGTTCATCGTCGCGGACTAGGTCTCTTCGTACTATTACAGTGGAGCACCCAGTGTCTCTCAAAACGTCTACACGCCTTCCCGCCACTTTTCCGGCCATCACAGGCATTCCCTTCGTAGCACCCGTTTGTTGTTTTGTCAATACAGCACCCACAATAGGGATTTTCTCCCCATTTTTCAACTCTACGAATCCATCGGTGACGTCATCAACGGTTTTTGGTGCCACTTGTGCACAGGATACCTGGTGAGTTTGACTCGCTCCGTTACGACATGCGTCTGCCTTGTGCCCAGTCTGACCACATTTGAAACATTTTACAACCGTGGTGCTCGAGAAGTTAGTTCGGCAGTGGCTAGCACGGTGACCCACTCGGTTACACAGAAAACATCGCGGAATTTTCTCCGGTGCACGCTTCTTTTCCTCGGGAGCCGATTTCTTCGAATCCTCGGGACATTCCTTCTTGACTTTGGCCAAATTAGTGCCACCTTGCGCTTCCAAGAATTGATCAGCTAATTCAAGCATGTCTTCAAGTGACTTAGCTCTCCTCTCTTTCAAATACAGCGACAGGCTTGGGTGGCAACTAGTAAGAAATTGTTCTCTAATTAGGAGCTCTCTAAGCTCATCGTACTCCTGTGCTGTCCCTGAAAGTTCAATCCATCTGTCGAAATAATGGCTAAGTCGGGCGGCATACTGCGTAGCCGTCTCACCATCAGCTGGCTTTCCTGTCCGAAATCTGTCCCGGAACCCTTCCACAGTGAATCTAAATCGCTTCAACAAAGCAGCTTTCACCTTTGCATAGTTGGCTGCATCGGTCGGCGTCAGCCTACCGTACACACTGAGCGCTTCACCACTCAAGCAAGTACTCAAAGCAGTTGCCCATTGATGTTCCGGCCAATTCTGGCTCTTCGCAATCGTCTCAAATCGGTGGAGGTACGCGTCTAGGTCGTCCTTCCTTTCATCAAACGCTACGAGCAGCTTGCTTGGGTTCAAGCGGAAGCCGTGATCCTCTCGTTCGCTGCTTTCCACTCTAGCTTGGACCGGAGTTTCACTTCGCTGTTGCAAACGGAGCCGCTCGAGTTCTATCTCGTGCTGTCGCTGCCGTTCCCTTTCCTCTCTTTCTTCTTTCGCCCTTTCAGCTGCCAACCTCTCTCTCTCCAGCTCCAACTTCAATTGCTGCTCTCGTTCTTCCTTCAGCTGTCGCTCTTTTGCCTCTCTTTCTTCTTTCAGCTGTCGCTCCTTTGCTTCTCTTTCTTCTCTGGCTCTCTCTTTTTCTTCTTTTTCCTTCTGGGTGACCCACTTCCGTAGTTCGGCGCCAGAAAGACCCATCTTTTCACCAAGAGCAACTAACTTTTCGAGATCCATTGTGTCTCGCAACTCGCAACTAAAACCTTGCCGCGTGCAAAAAGTATCTGCCTAAATCAGTCTATCGGAACACTCTCCTGCACTCGTTAACGAGAACACACAAAATCGTTCCGATAGCACTATCAACAACTCGAGGCTCTTTCTCACTACTTTGGACACACTGTGCACCAAAAGGTCCTGTCGCGGACGCCAGATTAATTGTCACACCTGTCCCGTTTATTAGGGAGGCGATCGCCGGGCTAATTCCAAGAGCCGAAGTATCGGCCCCCCGAACCGCACCACGAAAGCGTGGACAATTTAGAAGTGGTCCTTATTGGTGCGCCAGCGGACGCCGGCTGTGGCCCAAAGAACAAGACAGAGCCGAGAGATGATAAACAAACAAAATTATATTCTCATTAACGGCAGATCAAAAACAATACACACGTATGCACACTCCACAATAGTTACATACAATACGTCACCAAACAGACAATGTACTACACAGTACAATCAACCACACTTGAAACAACGGACACAGACAACAATACGCACTACGATGCAGTCACATGCATTGAACAACCAAGACACTTAAGGACTAAAGAGATAGAAAACCTATTCAGTCCAAAGTCCTTGGAACAAAAGTCTGAATGATACTCTTCCGAGAATCACTCACTCAAAGTCCAGCGTTGTTGTCGTTCCGCAGCTCTCTGGAGTTTCTCTTCCAGGAAACCTCCCGTCTTCAATTGGCCACTCTTCAAACTTCAACTTCTTCGCCGGAACCCGTCGGCTTCACACACGCAGCTGTTGCCCGCGTCTTCGCTCGATAGCGGTAAACCCACGCTCTTGCCTGTAGCTCGAGCCGTCCCTACGGACCACAAACTTCGCCGACTACACGGCGGAATTCCTACGCGCTCTGGCGTTAACTTCCGTCACCACCTGCTTTCTCGTCTCGGCCGCTCGATTAAATACCTTCCGCGCCACTTTCCAGAATTTTCTCGTCCTTTCGTCGGCGCGATACGCAGCGAAGGCTGGAGAGAGGCGAGACGGTTTGTCAGCCCTCCGCGTCGGGTGACTCAGCTCGGCGTAGCCACGCCTCCTTCGTTCTGGAAATTTCTAGCGCTTGCCCGGCCGCCGCTGTGGGGTGAGGAGGTTCGTCTGCGAAGCCGTGCTTCTGCGGGGAGAGCGCGCGCCCGGGAGCCTTGGATGTTTGCTTTCCTTTTTTTTTTCTTTTTACCTTGCGGCGTTTCTACCGCCCGTTGTCGCAAGGATTTGGCGGCGCGCTCTCTTTTTAGCGCTCGTTCTGTGACAATAAAGCATTTGAGGCTTTCGCCCCCCCCCTCCAAAAAAAAAAAAGATTGTTCTGATGAAATGAGGAGCCATATTATAAATTTTTTTGGCGCGCAAAAAATACAAAACATGAAAGAGACAGACGAGCCCTCGTCTGTCTCTTTCTTGTTGTGTATTTTGTGCGCTCTAAAAAGTTATAATATGGATACATACCGACTCGCCCTGCTATCTGTTTTACTAGAATGAAAAGCGTTTCATCGATCCTTCATTTAGGGGTATCCTGCTGATATTTCTAAAAAAAATGAAAAGAAAGGAATATGCGACAAATTTGCGGGTTACGTTTGCTGTTACTTTAATTACTTGGTACATTCTTACGACGCGCTTTACATCACGGTTGGTCTTTCGGCTGAAAATGTAGGCGTCAGTGGTTTTTAGTGATTAGCGTAGGCTGAATATCTCTATCAGTTTACTCTAGGCAAAGCTGCTCTCTTGTTATAACACTCTCTTTTACTTCTTGTATTTCAATGATGACTACTCTCATGATGGCCTAGGATTTGTGACCGTCTAGATGGTGCCAAAATGTTGAAGACATGTTTCTTATGAGGTCCAGGTCACATTGAAGAACCCCAGGTAGTCAAAATTATCCCAAATTGTCCTTTAAGATGACTTTCATAACTTGAGCTCCTTCGATGTATTTAACACCATGAACAAAACACGGGGTGACAACCCCCTCCACTCTCGCAGCAATCACGTGATGGTGTCGGGGAATGGAACTTTACGCATGCGCTGCTTCGTATGCTACTCATGGTTCTCTTTAGGGGGAGAAGGTGTAATGTTCTCTAGTATTTTCCCTAGTTGATTTTCTGTGCCATCTTATCGCGCTAATGTTGCTTACATACTTCTGCGACAGAACTACGTCATGAAATGTTGGTGGACCTCTGAATAAAGTACTTTTGAGTTGAAGAAAGACAATATTTTTTCACAGCTTTCTTATATGATGCGCTGAGCTCAGAAGAAACAAAAAAAAAAAGACGATATTGAAAAATTTTTGAGCTCAATCCTGCTCATCAATTGGAAATTAAATTGACTGAAAAGTAGGCCACGCTTCGTTTTAAGCTGAACTTGTGTTTGTCAGGAATGCCTATGCCATGTACTGCTGTTGTCTTTATATCTTTTTTTTTTGCTTGATTCTAGAGACGTGCACTACACGTAATGTAATGGGGTATTTAAATAGCACAACTGGGTTGCGTTCATTCTGTGATCCTTTAATGATATATAATAGTACATGTTCATTCAATCCTTATGTAATGCACCTCAGATATAGTAATGGAGTACTGACACAAAATTTTCTCATGCCAAGGTTTTTGCGTGAGCGAATAGCTATAGACCCCGTAGCAGTGATTCGTGACCTAAAATACAACTGAGAAATGAATAACTATCACTTTTATTGATTTGTATCACGGGTATCTAGCACGATTAAAAAAAGCCGGCGATCCCACCATTTTTAGTGCTGGGGGCACCAGCAGTGGCGCTACCTCGCGGTCACCTTCAGATTGCGCCACAGCTTACCACTTCTCAACAGAAAAGGGTGACGTCAGGACCAGCTGCTCCGAAAACATTTCGTCTGCTAGGCGGGCATTTTCAGTCATGTCACCTGAATTGCCGTGGCCGCCTTACAAAGTGTCGACTCGGGTTGAATACGATAGTCTGGAGCTTTGAATCCCCGCGATTCGCGACATCACAAATTATTTTTGCTTCGATCGACCTGTTACAGCACAGCAATTCCAAAATAAATGCCGTTCCAAGCAGCGCGGAAGAGGTGTCCGAGAATGCATGCTTCAGCCATGTTCGCTCGTGTGTCTCGGTTAGCTATACTGGTGTGTTTTGGCGTGCACAGCATTCAGGTATACGCAGAGAGGTCAATGGAATAACGCTATCGGGAATGTGCATTAGCGAAGAAATAAGATACGTTCCTTGTTTGCCAGGTTCTTTGCGCCTCCAGATGGCCCCACCTATCTTGCCTCTCGGGGTTGCAGCGGCAGTAACGAGGACGCAAACTCTACAGATGAACTCAAATTCAACAATATCTGTGTGTTACTTGCTAGCGATGATATCTTACTATACGCTGTTACGCTTCTTGTGGTCGTGTTCACGTATAACATATACGTGATATGAAAAGACACGCTCATTGCGTTTTTTTTCCATGTTTAGAACGGGACGACTGCAACTCACCTGCAACCAACGTTTTTTTTTATCTTGTCAGTTAAGTAAGCGCGCGCGGTTGCACCGGCGCTACTGTCGCTTTGAGATCAGTGAAGGAGCGTCGTCTGCTACCTCTGCATTCGAAACAGAGGGAAATTTATTTCCAAATATGTAGATTTAAGCTAAAGCTGCTAGATAAAGACCGAATCTGTAGTATTCATTTGCAAACATCATCTGCTATATATATGTTAAGCAACAATCCCAAAAATTCTGGAACACAAATAACCCCAGCAACTCCCAATCATTAGCACTGTACAACGATCGGATTCATCGAATTCCTGATCATGAGGCTGCTAGACAACTAAAAAACTTTTTTCTGCTCAGTGTTTACCATTGAGCCTGTTGGAAACTTGCCTTCATTGTTTAATTACAACCATAATGTGATGCCCGACATCAGATTCTGCCCAAACGGCATCGCTAAACTCATAGACTCCTAAAACTCTCATCTTCATGCGGCATCGATGGTATCAACGCAAAAATGCTCAAAAACACAAAATCAAATGTTAGTGCACTACTTTACCATATTTTTCAAGAGTCTTTACCATATTTTACCACTTACCATATTTTACCACTTACCATATTTTACCACTTACCATATTTTACTACTTTACCATATTTTTCGGTAGTGGTGCCGGAAGACTGGAGAGTGGGCAAGATTGTTCCAGTCCCCAAAGAGATCCTTCATCTCTCTGTAGCAGCTATTGCCCCATTTCCCTTACTAGCGTTTGCTCCAAGCTAATGGAGCATGTAATCTATTCGAACATTGTCAAGTTCTTATCCAGCAATAATATTTTTCATTCTAGTCGGCATGACTTTCGCTAAGGATTTTCGTGTGACACGAAACTAGCGCTATTTTGTCGCGATATCAGTTCTCACCTTGATTTAAACATACCTGTCGATGCCCTCTTCTTAGACTTTGAAAAAGCTTTCGATAAGGTTCCACGTAACCGCCTCCTGCTAAAACTTTTTCGTTTAAGCAGTAATTCAAATGTATTTAACTGGATTCAAAATTTTCTACCAATCGTCAACAGTTTGTGCATGCTAACTGGTCTTATCTAGTCGTGCCTCTGTAATCTCTGGTGCGCCGCAAGGTACAGTGCTCGGACCATCACTTTTTCTCATTTATATCAATGATCCTCCATCAAGCATTTCTTCTAGCATTCGCCTCTTTGCGGATGACTCAAACAGCCTAGATATAAAAATATTACACAACGACCTCAACCAGTCTTGCGTCTGGAGAGAGTGTACAAAACGTTTATTTGATGTTCTGCGCAAGAAAATCGGTGAATGGAATTCTGCAGGCGCTGCGTTAGAGTGCCTCGAGCGTGTGGCGGAGGCGAACGAGCGCATCTAAGCACGTTAGACGCAAGTGCCATCTTTCAGTTAGCTTCGAAAACGAAGGCGTGCAGCCCGCGGAGAAATATGCGCGCCAGTCTCGGAGGTGATAAGGTGTAGAATGCAAAGCTAAGGGCAGGTGCCACCACCGTGACGTCGTAGCAAAGCATTGGAAATGCCTTTTTGAGCATCGCATTGCACTGGCAGCGCAGCACGATTAAACGCTACATTCTTACTTGTGTGTGCCTCTTCTAGTATAAAGGCAGACATAGAAAACATGGAAGCGTGGTTGTGGCGCCTCAGATATGCGCAATAATTGCTTTTTAATTGACAATCGCACAACTATGAACGCTAAACCTTGAGCAATACTGGTGGGCGCTGCGGATGGGGTTGGCCGTTTGGTGCCGTTTGAGGTATCGTTAGAGCGGACAAACAGACAAATGTACAGAAAGACAGACAGACAGACAGACAGACCAAAATTTTTTCGTCGAAGGTCCCCAAGAAATACGATTATCGCTTTTAAAAAAAAAACACTGCCGCAGGAAGCGGCGGGTAGCAGGCGGTGGCCCGATCTCAACGCTGCGCCAGCACCTCCCTCGGAGCAGATACGAGTTGGTGCCGCCTCGGGAGCAGGCTTTTCCCACTGTCAGTATTTAAAAACGTTGCTTGCAACTCGCAGCGATTCCCCGACATGCTGACGGACAAGCACACATTTAATCACGCTCTTTTCTTTCTCCTTTCACTTAAAGGTGATTTGCATCTTGATAATTTTTAAATTATTCAAAGCGGCGCGACGAAGATCAGACGAGACAAGCGAGTGCATTTTCAGGCTTCAGTGCCAGTCGGCGCCACGAAAAGAACTCTCGGATCGTACACGTCATCGCTATACTAGCGCATCGTCACTCAGTATGGTATTTGTGGAATATGTCACACCGAACACGTAGCACTAGTGTCGATGTCGCAGGGCACTCAAATTTTCATTAAACTCTCGGGAGCTGTTTGCCGCCGAAACAAAATAACTTCTACGCGACGGATTCCATTGAAATTTGGCCAAGGTGACCTACGCACACCGAGCAATCGCAGGAAGGGCACATCTCAATTCTGAAATTTGATGTCACTGCTTCTTTAAGGTAACAAAATGAATGCAGCAGAACACACATCTTTGAATAGATAATAGCAGCAAAATATAGTGTAGCTAAAATAATTTATTGAGCCATTCCACTTTATGGCGGTGGCTGGCCTGTGGAACTATGTTGAACACGACACAGAGGTGACATAGACTGATGAAAAGTGGGAACACATGTTTCTGTTTTGAGCGGTGGTTGCTGTGGATACAACAACACACGTACACACAAAGTTTCGAAAAAGAAACGCTGTGTTCTTGGCAAATGCCTCACTGTGCATAGTGGTACAGTATCGTTTCTTGTTTTTATTATGTGTATTTGGCTTGAATGCGCATTCAGTAAAAGAAACTAGGAGTAGATAGCTCGCCCCCTTGTAGAACAAGTAGTTCATGGTACTAGGTGAAGCTAATGCTAAACTTCGGTTCCATTTCAGTGAAGATTTCGAGGTCACTAAGCACCCAACTCACAGAGCCAGAACTATTCCTACACGTAAAAGCACGCCCTTATCCGACAAAGGAGAAGTTGAATATCCTACGACTTGCACTACTACTACACACAGAACCTCGACGGGGCAAAGAGCGTACGATACAAGTTCAGAATGGACGGTTCCATCGACTAATAGGACGACAGAATATGCAAGCACAACTTCCATTTCCGAGGTCATAAGTAGTACAGTTCCGATTACGACTAGCGACTACGTCACAACCAACTTGCGCGCAGAGGAGGCCACTCACAAAACGTCATCCACGACGACTACAGAAGAAACATTGAACTTCGACGTTGACACCAGCCCTTCTTACAATGTCGTCTGCTACTTCAATCACACGAGTTACAAGCGAGACGAACCTATGACGTTTCGCACGGGACACATTCCTGTGCCATACTGCAGCCACATAATTTACGCCTCTTTGGGAGTTGGGGAAGATTTCCGGCTCGTGGCGAAAGACCACTTGTTTGACGTCGAGCGAGGTGGCTTTATCAAGTTTGCGAGGCTCAAGAGCCGCTACAGGCACGTGAGGGTGATGGCGGCCATCGGCGAGGACATAAGCGACTCCAACGCCTTCCGTCACATGTCCAAGAACAGGGCAGATGTCGTAACATTTGCGCGGAACGTTGAGTCGTGGCTTCGCGAGTACGAGTACGACGGCGCCGTGCTCCAGTGGAAGATGCCCGTGCAGCGGCAAGACGACACTGGCGGCAGGGCTTCGTTGTTCAGGAAGAAGCTGCTGGTCGTCGTTGGAGTCCTTCGCGAAACCTTGGACGCCAGGACGGAGTTGTTCGTGGCCCTGCCGAGCAACGAGGAGATTCGTCAGGCGTACTTCAACGTCGTCGAACTGGCCCGTTACGTGGACCGGTTCCTTGCAATCAGCAACTGGGTGTTGCGTGATGACGGGGACACTGACGGAGGGGCCAAGCTCACCTCGTTTCCGGACCCTCTCAACGACGTCCTGCAGACGCGCCACTCTCTTGTCGGAGCGGGCAACTTGCTGCTGTTCCGCAAATTCTGCTT
Organism: Rhipicephalus microplus; assembly: GCF_043290135.1. NCBI lineage: Eukaryota > Metazoa > Arthropoda > Arachnida > Ixodida > Ixodidae > Rhipicephalus > Rhipicephalus microplus. The sequence goes on from NC_134707.1 coordinate 2,486,855, forward strand.
TGTCTTGTCGGTCAGCGCCCGAAGCTACACGCTCCTCAACCCGGGTCGCCACGAGATTCACGCCACCGCTTTGGGGCCTGGCAAGCCCGGACCGTTCACCCGGCAGCCCGGCGTACTGGCCTACTACGAGTTCTGCAACGAGACGTGGCCCACCGCGGAGAAAGGCACTTTCGCCTCGTACGTGGCGCGCGACGATCAGTGGGTCGGCTACCTGGACGTCAGCAACGTGCAGCGCCTGCTGCGTATGGCGCTCTACAAGCACCGCGCGGCCTGCCTTGGCATCTGGGATGTGTCGCTGGATGACTTCCGCGGGATCTGCGGCGACGCATTTCCTTACGTCAAAGCCATCTCGGGATGGCACGACAAAGAGTGGAAGCGTCGTCGTCGCGAATTCGGGTCCGGCCGTAATAAATGATGTCGAATTTCACCTTCAAACAAAGGCACTACCTCATAACCTTATCAGCTGCTTCACTGACTTGACAGTGGAGCTGGTGAGCTGGTGGCATCTGTACCACGGCCACTGGATGAAGGAGCGCACGGTACGGCCTTCCGCGTTGAACGGCTTTCTATGGGAGAGCGCGTGTCAGCCGTAGGGTCAGTTGCGGCCGCTGCAGCGACGGGGCGGGGACGGGAGGGACGGGAAAACGAGGGGTGCTGGCTCCCTCGGGGCAGCAGTCGCAGCTAATCAGTGTTTTTTAAATCTCTTTTATCGCTGTGATAACATATGCATTTACTAGAGTACGTAGGCGCTCTGACATTGCATTGCTGAGTATCTCGGGAGACGAATTGCAACTCATGATTACGGAGTTAGACAAGGAGAGCAGAAAGGTGGGTCTTAAAATTAATCTGCAGAAAATGAAAGTAATGTACAACAACCTCGGAATAGAGCAGCGCTTCGAGAAGTTGTAAAAGACTATGCCTACTTAGGGCAGGTGATAACCGCGGAGCCGAACCACGAGATTGAAGTAACTAGAAGAATAAGAATGGGGTGGAGCACTTTTGGCAAGCACTCTCAAATTATGACAGGTAGATTGCCACTATCCCTCAAGAGGAAGGTATATAACAGCTGTATCTTGCCGTTACTTAGCTACAAAGCAGAAACCTGGAGATTTGCAAAGAGGGTTTAGCTTAAATTGAGGACGACGTAGCGAGCAACGGAAAGGAAAATGGTAGGTGTAACTTCAAGAGACAAGAAGAGAGCAGAGTGGGTTAGGGAACGAACGGGGTTTAAGGATATCATAGCTGAAATCAAGAAGAAGAAATGGACATGGGCAGGGCATGTACCGCGTAGACAGGATAACCGCTGGTCGTTAAGGGTAGCTGACTCGATTCCCAGAGAAGGAAAGCGGGTTAGGGAGAGAGAGAAGGTTAGGTGGGCAGATGAGATTAAGAAGTTCGCGGGTATAAATTGGCAGCAGCAAGCACAGGACCGGGTTAGCTGGCGGAACATGGGAGAGGCAGTGGACGTAGTCAGGCTGGTGATGATGATGATGGTGATGATGAATGTGGTCACAGTGTTTGGTGCGGGAATCTTAAGGCGGCGCCTCCCCCCGCAGGTCTGACGTTCGGCAATGCGGTCTTGTGCATGAGATCAGAAGTTCAAGCAAGATTAGAAATTAAGCAACGTGGAAAAGGTAGGCTTGCTTTAGGAGCGCACGGGAATACACCAAATCGGGGAGTACAAGGTGATATGGGATGGACATCATTTGAGGGCAGGGAAGCTAGCAGCAAGATAAATTGTGAGAAGCGATTGAGAGAAATGGGGGAGCAGCGTTGGGCTAGGAAGGTTTCCAGCTACTTGTACATAAAGAATGGAGGAAGCGAACTAGGAAATTGACTGGTAAATTCTTAGAAAACAGCAGGTGGCCAAACCAAAAAGAACTATCGGTTAAGAAGAAAGTGAAGGAAACGGAGACTGACATGTGGAGAATTGGCATGATTAAGAAGTCCGCACTAGAGATCTATCGAATTTTTAAGCAGGAAATTGCCAAAGAAAGGATCTATGATAAAACACGGGGTAGTCCTCTACTGTTTGAGGCCAGGACGGGAGTACTGCGAACCAAGACATATCGGGCCAAATACGAAGGGGTAGACACAGAATGCAGTGTGTGTGGAGAGGAAGAAGAAACTGCCGAACACTTGATAATGTTCTGTAAAGGGCTTCACCCTATTGTTCAGGATGATGGCGCAGAGTTTTTCAAAGCACTGGGGCTTAGGGACAGGGAGGGCAAAACAGACTTTAAGCGGGTAGAATTAACTAGAAGGAGGTTATCTGATAGGTGGCCTAAGTCAAGGCACGAGTGAAAATTAAACCCTTCACTGCAAAGTAGCAGTCCTCAACTTCACTATTGAAAAGAAAAAAAAAAGATAAATATAGTTTTTGGTTCACTAAGCATCACGGCTAGGTGGCGTTAGCCGCCGCCCGATTTAAAGAGTACAGCCATATCAATCCATCCATTCATTCACGTCACCCAAGGCGGCGATGCGCTGCGCAAAGACAGGAATAAACCACGCGCGCGGGTTGTGTGAAACATTTAAGTTGCTCGTGCACGGCCTCTAATGGCGACCGAGCAAATATGTTAATTAGGTTCTGGAATTAAAGGATGCTTACGCGGGTGCGCGACTGAACTGAAATATCAACAGGTTGCGGATAGTGAGCGTGTGATGGCACTGAAACATTTTATAGATGTGAAGTGGTAGAAAAGTGGAACGATGAACCCAGTTGTGAGCCATTGCTTGCAACATCTTCCAAGGCTAATCATCACTTCCTGAAGCACTAATCTGTAAATAAAGCCCCATCATTCGTAACATGCATGGCTCGCTATAGCTACTTCTGCTAACGTATTATCAAACTCATAGAGACGAGAATCAGGAGCAGTATCTGAATGAAAACATTTTATTTTCTGCACACTGGTCATACAACCCATTTCCTAGTAGTGACTCACTATCTGTTTACAACAATGCATTCTTAATAGTTGGTCGCACGTCTTTTTTTTTATCCCCAAGAAAAAAGTTCTATTGTTCACAAGCGCACCACAGAGTTTTGTTTCCCTTGGGCTGCAAGCCTAGATGATGCGCCTGAGCTTCAGGTGCAATTCCTCTTTTCACGGGAAGATTCTCGCTACTTGTGGAGTGCCTTTGTGTAAATTGCAGGTGGGTTGGATGGATGAACTTTCTTTGGTCCTTCGGAACGCGTTTTAGCACGTTGCGGGCCGCTCCCACGTCGGGACCGAAAGACCAATGGCTCTGCGCTGCGTCGCGGGCCTGGTGGATTGGTTCGAGTCCGAAGCTTGTAATAGCACTCTCCCATTTGGAGGGCGTGATGACTTCCCCACAGCGCCAGAGTATATTTTCCAAGTCTGCTATATCGTCGCAGAAAATACATGTACTATAGTTGACTGTATCTCGGGATAAATTTTGTTCGAGCCGAGAAAACTTGGTCACTTAATTGGTGAGACTCGGGCCGTGTTGTGCGCAGGCGATGAAGTGTTTCATTTTTTTTTTTTTGCAAACAGGAAACAAGCTCTCCAAGCTGTCACGGTGAAGTTCGTACGTTGTAGCTAAACCACTTTGAAAACGAGATTTCAAGGGCGTCTACAAATGCGAAGAGCTCCTCCGAAAAGCCTACCCATAGGTGTAGTCACCTGGCAGGGGGGCGCTAAATCTGCTCTATACATATAGTAGGAGGTGGGGCACTCTTTTAGTCACCTAAAATGGGGGGACGCAAAATCTGCCTCACACACTAATTAAATATGGAGGGGGGGCGCTGCAATGAACCTTCGCCTCCCCCCCCCCCCATCCCCACCTGAATGGGAATCCTGCGCACGCCTATGGGTTTACCCCTTTCAATGCAGACGATTTCGCCATTCACAGTGTGCTCGGAGTGCCGGGAAATGAACCTCTCGTCGAAGTGCAGCTCGCACACAGCCGAGTTTTCTTGAAGCAGTTTGTCAGCGCGCGGTATCGCTCTTCGCTAACAAAGCTTCGCCATTTGGAACGCCGAACAACGCATGCTTCTTTTTAGCTGACTTGTAGCCTGAAGTGCATGACGATAGTTATAGCTCGAGAACCGAACGACGACACGGAGACAAGGACACGAACGCTCGTGTCCTTCTTGTCTCTGTGTCGTCGTTCGGTTCTCGTGCTATAACTATCGTCATGTCATACCAACTATAGCCCAAGTTGCCACACTTCTGAAGTGCACCACGGAAGGAAGCAATGACTTTGTTTTCGTGACATGAGAGTGCTACTGCACAAAAGGAAACGAGAACGAAAGCGTCCGACGAAACTGTCGGAACCATTTTTTTTTCTTTTTCTTCATTTTGTTAAGTGTAAGCATTTAAATGCTGTTGCATTCATGGTCGCGCCGGATGCAGTGGCGCTTTGTGGAACTAGGCCACGCTTAGCTTCCGCACTTACGGTGAACACGGCTCAATGTGCAGAGTTAACAGGCCCCCCGCTGTGCAGATGCCAACACGCTTGACTAGAGCGAGGGAGCGTACGGCTCTGGACTGCATTGGTGACATCTAGATGTAACGCGTGGTTTGAGCTTGGCTGCGTCTCAGCATGTGTGACGCTCAATGACACGCCTTCCTTGCATTTTCTTTAGTCGCGGTCTGTCGTGCAACGTCGCAGAAAAATAAACGAAACAAAAAAAAAGAATACGCAATGAGTGGTCGTTCCCAATGCAAGCTAGGCTGCGCGATTAGATTCGGCCAGCAATGTCATCATTCTGGAAACCCGTCACAGATATATCGTTCGCGATGGTCTCTTCTTTGACGCTGCATCACGCCCCGAAACGCATCACTAGTTTAGGTTTCAAGGAACATGCACGCTCGTAGCGGTTGCCCCTGGAATTCCAAGATCCGATTGAACGGAGTGAAGTTGGTGTGAATGTTCGCATTTATTGGCTTTCACATGGGCTTTACAAATAAAAAAATATTGATACCTCTGCAAAGAATTTTCAATGTATTTTTTTTTTCTTATTCCTTTTTTTTGCAGTTTTAAATCAGGCGAAGCACGGCAAAAGATTTACTTGTGTTCGTAGCGCTTGCCTCCGCTCCTTCTCGCCCCTCGTTCAGTGATATCAGAAGTTGGATCGCGCTCAGTTATCTCGCTCGTTTGGCGTGCACACTACGGGAAAGATAGACGGCAAGCGCAGAGAATGGAAGCCGCAGTGAGCTACGCCGAGCAAGTCCACCATGTATTCGTCGAAGACGGCTTAATCGGGCAACGCACCTTTTCCACGGTGTGAAAACCCAGGGATATTCGGTTCCGCGAAGGTTTTTTCAGCGTTTCCTAAAGGCAACAGGTAACCACAACAATTTGGACCCATTGTTTGAGCACGTACTGATTTTGCACGAGTGCAGCACTCACGGATCGAAATAAGACACTCGGAGCGCGTGGCCGATGGCACAGGTAGCACAGCTCGTGGTTGCTCAAGGTATTGCCTTGAGAACATTTGAGGAGCTTCCGGTCGCCAACGAGCCGGCCTGTAGTTTACCGCGTGCACACTGCCAGCGATAGCTATAGTAGGCTAGCATGCCTTCTCAAGCCGACCGAAATAGCTCGCCGGTGAACACTACTTTTATTGCGGCGCGAGTAGACGACATTCTCGTTCTGCGCCTTTCGGCGATGCGGCACGTGGGCTCTGTAAGTAAGAAACGATTCGGCTAGGATAGGATATTGCGCTTTTTATGCGATCGCAGTCGTGACAAAAACAACATATGCACACACGCAGAGCGAGTTTGTTACGTGGTTTCTGTTGAAAAAAAAAAAACGGAGCTGTCACAGGCTTGTTTGTGTAACATGAAGACAATGTATTAGAATTTTGTTCTCACGCCCCGAGCAGCCAATACTACCGTGGTAAAGTTTCGTAGAGGCTATCGGCCACGGAAAAAACGCGGCAGCGTCTGCTATTCTTCCTATAGACGGCAGCACACATGTTGGACACCAACTTATAATGCATTGCTTCAGTGTCACGCAAATAAGGCCCTTTGACAGCTTTTTTTTTCTTGTATGTCGTGACAAATCATTGCTGTTTTGTGTAGCTAGATGTTTATCATGAATTCGAATGCATGTAATTGGAAATGACTTAGCCGAATCGTGTTTCTTACTTGCAAGACCTGCGTGCCGCATCGCCGAAAGGCACAGAACGTCTTCTACTCGCGCGACAGTAGTCCGCACTGGCGAGTCATTTCGGCCGGCATGCGAAAGCACGATCGGAGATACTGTACACGGTACCTTCAGGTAGCAAAGTGGCGCATACCTCTTCTTTCCGCCGCTCGCAGTGTATCATGGCAACACGTTTTGAAAAGCGTACAACGGCCAATGACTTTCCACAGCTAAAGTTTTCTTGGAAGAGCAGGTGGTGTTCATATAGAAAGGAGGAAATGGTAATTACAAGGCGGCGTTGTCGAGTCCCTACACTGAACTTATGCCCTCACAGATCAGTTCTGGTACAGTCGCCTTTATGTCTTCAATGTAATGAGAGTGAATCTTTGGAACACTCTTTCTTTACGGGCTTATAACTTACCAGTTATAAAAGTTACTAAAGTTATAAGTTAGTGAAGTTATAACATCAGGTGATTCTTTCATTTGACGCAATCACATTTAGCTTTAGTTACAGGAGCGTTTTCAACGCTGTCACAAATGGAATGGTAAATGTTGCTACATTCAGTTTTGCGTACGGACGGTTGTCCCTTTCGTGTGTTTTACGGTATTTTTAGTTTTTTTCGAAATTCTACAAGGTAAATTATTGTAATGCCTAATGAATTTTATCCTGTCTCTCAAGAAGTGAATTAGCTTAATAAGCGAGGCACCATGTGATTTGTGGCCTATCCCCCGGAGTGGATTTCGCCAAGCTGTTGAGGTACCACCTTAGCAACCATCACCCGTTTAAAGACGAGGGAGTGGTTTCCTCCTCGTCATCGCTAACCCTTCATAAGGGTGAAATCGCCTCTTGTTTTTTTTAAAGCACGTGTACAATGTTGATCATACGTGTACAATGTAAGCGTTCAGCCTATCAAACGGCCATCGGCTACACGCTGTTATCTCCGCTTGCGAATCATGGGAGCTGATCACACGACACTCGAGTGTCCCTGTTGTACAAAAGTGGGCTACTCTACTTTACGGTAAAATGACGAAGTCAGTTGATTGCGCACGAAGCGAGAAGAACGGATGGACCGCTGCACGGCGAAGCAGGGCAGGAGATAATTAACATTTCGCGTACACGGACCAATCGAGAGTGTGTACACTACAGACGTCACTGTTCACGCGTCACCAAGGAGGAGGGAATAATGCGCTCGCTCTTTGTATTTTCAGAGGCTGGTGATTGTAAAGAAAGAAATTGCGGTTACAACGCGCTGAACAGTATGTTGCATTCGTCTCGCCTTTCTGATGGACCACGCGATTACTCGCGTCTGGCCTCGGGCATTGCGCCTGGATGCGCCACCCGTCAACTCACGTGTGCCCGTTCCTCAGAGGTGGCTGCTTGCAGCAATCATCGGTTTTCGCCCCGCGGCGATTTCCAGTGGCAGCGTTGTCTGCGCGACTGCGATATCTTAGCCACGAATCTGCACAAGAATTTTATTTTTTTTTTCTGTCTGACTTTCGTTAACCAAATGTGGGGCTCAGCCGACAATTTGATTTTACTTCTTTTCAAGTAGTTAATTGTGAGCTCGTACTGTCGGCACGTATAGGCAGTAAGGCAAGGAATGACGGGAGAGACAGTGTTCTGGTTACTGAGCTAGCTTAAAATGACCAAGTTTAGCGAAATGGTAACGAATGTATCATGAATAAAAAGGGTGGGTCTTCCTGTTGACCTTTTCTGTGGAACTCGCTTAAATAAAATCAGCTGACCGAGACGCTTGGTTTGTGTTACGTTCCCTGCGGCGTATTCATAGCTATGCATTACAAAGCATTTGAATTTGCACACCACCGATATTTGGCGTTTAACATCGTGATGCTGCGATATTTCTGTTCATAACGCAGAACGATGTAAAGTCAAGCATGATACATCGCAAGTAATGATAGCACAAAGCGCTTGCTTCATCTGTCTGATCGGTGACCATTTCATTGAGAACTGCACTTAATTGCGGTTAACAACGTTATGGTATCTACCTACGTGCGAGGCCTCGTCAATATAACCACAGAAAAGTCAAAGTAAAGAGCAGATATCAAATTGACACCGATGCAGAAGCTATGAGCACATGGTAACAGTGGTTAGCAGGGTTCGCCAACAGAGAATACGCAATTTAATTTTCAGATAATACAACAGGAGTGCTTACACATTTTTGACAGTGCAATCTTGTGGCTATAGATAATTTTACTCGTTAGTCGGTTGTAAAGAATTTTGTGTGCACACATGCACACACATATATATATGTGTGTGTTTCGGTTCGGTAAAACTCTGATCATCACCAAGGCAACATTTCGTTTCGACATCAAGGTCAGGCTCTGACCGAAACGTTAACTAAATAGCGAAGCCTTTTTGAGGTGTCATCCTCGATGGCCGAAATTTCTGCCGAGCCCCCACCATAGCGTCCCTCATAAACACCGTAGATAAGGAAGACAAAAGCCCGACAAATGAATCTATTTGTTTCTTTTTGCACGAGACGCCACATTCACCATGTCGCTCGCCGCCGTCACAGGGGCAGTTTACGCAGCAATATTGACCACTTTTCATTATAATCGTCTTCGTGCTGGCCCTTTGCTGAAACGAATGCTGTGTTGCATGCTGCATACGTAGTTTCGATGAATGCATCTCACTGCGTAAAATGATAGGCGAGGATTCGTGTGGTCATTTTATTAAACAAATACAGGACCGTTAAAATCTTCGTTATCAACAGAGTTGAAAATTTGAGTGTGCCGAATATGTGATTCCACATTTCATCGACATGCAACTGGTTACAAATTTCATTTCATCCACTAAGTGCATCTGACTGATGTGGGCAGAACAACTGAATACTACATTATTGGTGCGTACATAACGTTCAGTTTGTGTAGCCCGTGAATGTTACCACGGTAGAGTTTCGTATACACGTCGTCGACGTTGAAAATGTCAGAAATGTAGACCTATAATCTAATCGCGTTAGAGTGCAGGGCAGTAATATTGGCATACTGCACACAGCTCACAAGGAGAAACACCACTACCAGTGGTGAATGAATAGAACGACGAAGAGCTAGAAAAAAAAAAGCAAAAAATGCCGACACGAACGTTCTTACGCTTGCATATAATGACAGACGCAATGCATTCTGTGCGAGAATTGGTGGAGATCAACGGGAACGAAGCCGCTTCAGCAGTGAGCGTCACAAAAATCGGTAGACGTCAATAAAAGTGGTATACTCGTTGAATGCATAAAAAGGCGCAATAAATGGAAACTACGAATGAGGCGTCACAGTGACGGGCACTTCTTCTCGGGTGCCAGCAGGTCGATCGTGCGACACGAGAAGGCCTCCGAGAACTCCCGCATGTTGAGCAGCGGCATGTGGCACCGGAAGCGGGGCCACAGGTGGCCCACTTCCTCGCGGCTGGCGCACGTCAGCAGGCAGAGGCGCATGAAGAACACGCGGTCGTGCTGCAGTCGCTCGCGGCCGCGCGCGATCCTCGCCTTGTACTTGAGCCGGTACCTGCGCGTGGGAACAACACCCGAATTAATACTGAACAAACTTTACTTGGGCCTTGTTGGTACGTGCGGTAAAAATGACAGCCCATGCACGCAAGCACTAGGAAAACACGATCACCAACTATATCAAGCGTTTTATTTCTTCGGTTATCAGTTCGGCCAAGGCAGGCTTACCGAATACACAATAGCTCTAAGCGAAAGTGAAACAGCGATCAAATCGCTGTACTGTTAAATACGCGAAGACAAGAACGAATACGCCCAACGAAGAATCTGTATGGGCCCAAGGCGCGTGTGCATATACGGCGTGCATTGACAACTGAACCGGCGATAAGGCCAGTCAGTGGGCGTCCTGTGTGCTTGCTTCAGGGCTGTTATCTCTAGGATTGAAACTGGTTGCCATTTTTTGGAAGTGTTTTCGTTGCAGAACCTGGCGTGATTTCGTATCGTTTATTGAAAACGCGGCATGCCAAGAAATCCATGTCACGTTGTTAGCGAGCATGCCGTACGCGATCTGCATGTGCCGGTCGAGAGGAAGTAAGGCTTGCCATTACGATTAACATGAGACAGCTTTGGCTAAAGAGCAACAAGTTTCGAGTTGATGTGTGACTATCCAGTTATAAGAACGTTCCAATAACTATTTATCTGAAGGTTATTCCCTCGTGGCAGAGCGTTGGAGGCACTGTTAAAAGAGGGTGTGCCACTCGCTTCCTGTAAGAGCAGGGGCTTATATCGTCGTAGGGTCCGCATTAAGCGATAATTCTGCGAAGAAAGCACGTGTCGGCGCTGCTTGCTGAAGTGCAATATTGGTTGGGTAGCTGAAGCGTTTACGTAACCAGTGAGTGTCTTTTTGTGCTTGCTGTGTATGTCTATTTCACTTCGTAACATTTTAGTAGTGAGCCTGCGCAGGCGCTATTTTTCATGTGCCCTTGTTCGTACTAGCGCAGTTCAACCATAGCGGAATGATCTTTAGCTAACCGTACGTTGCTTTCCGCCAACATTGAGCAAAGTCGCCTGTCATTTAACAGTGCAACCGCTACGGTGACTAGGAAATTGGCGCGGAACATTGTTCACGAATTCACAGTGACTGCCACCCGAGAGCTCGAGTAATCAGGGGCTCCACGCGAACCCAACGGCTCGGCTTGCGGAATTTGTATCGACACGATGGGCGGCTGCACCGACAACTGTTCAGCACCTGCGCAGCCTGTCTGGCTTCGAATAGCACGTACGCGATACGGGCAGACGAGACGGACATGGGGTTGAGTGAGCGCCATCGACTGCATCAATGTGTCGAATTGGTCGTCTTCGCGTGACTATTAAGTTTAAACTGATGCTCTAGATTCCTGCTAAGAAAGCATACCAGCAGCTTATGTGACCATTTTCACTGTTTGCCGGATCAATTGTCAACGTCTTAGTGCTTTAGGTGGTCAAGAGGGGTGCCACTACCGCTGGCGTTTCTATCTTGTAACGCGCAACCTGTTTTTGTTATACGTAGCCTTGGACGTTCAAGAACGCCGGCTCATTTTGGAGGAGGTGAAATGGTTCCTGTTCTGTTCGATTTCAGTGCACGACATGATCGAACTTTCTGGGGCCCTCCACCTCGGCGTCTCTCATGGGGCCATGCCACCCAATAATCGATCACGAACTGGGTTGTATGGGTTCATCCTTGTCCATTCGCAAGTAAGCTGAGGAAGCTAATTTAATCGAGAACTTAAATATTTCTGTAAAAATGCCATCGGGCAACACTGGCGCACTGCCACGACGTAACAATCGGGGGGCTGTGTGAGTGTCTGCATTACGGCGAACGATGTTGTACCGTGGTTGTCTGCGCGTCAAATCGAGGTAGTATAGCTGTCTTCAGCTTGGCTTGAAGTTGTGCTATTCGCAGCGGCGAAACCTCGTTAGGTAGGAAACCACGGCTCCGCTTCTTTCAGCCAATGATGTCACACTAGCCATTACAAAATGATAGTTGGCGGCATAGTTTTTCACAATCATACCTAAAGGAAAATCTGGCACTAGTGAGCTGCTGGATGCAAGAGAATGACGGGATACGTGAGCTTCGAACTTGACTCGGATTTTTATACCTCTAAAACGCGCCTGGCATCGCGTTAAAATGATTGATTTCTTACTAAAAGAGCACGTCAAAAGCTATTTATTTTTGTCGTTGCACAGAAACGTGTTGTATTTAACGCTAGAACCTTCTACGTTGATGTACAATTTTACGAAGTGTAAGAAGTAACCAATGGCCGCTAAACTTGACAGGCAGACGACGAAGCGAGCGTTTTTTCCGCCGCGTTTATGTCGTCGGTTTCTTTCCTTCTCAGTTTGGTTGTGCCGCCAAGGTGAGTGGAATATAGTTTTAGAATATAATACGCTTGAATGAAATCCGCTTCTAAACGTTTTGTTTTAGAGAAGCTCTATTTACGCAGTCGTATTCGCTTTTGAGCCGAAGCCTCTATCAACACTAATCAACAGGAGCCTCGCAGATACATATGCCGTCATTCCCTGCGCTCCAACATCGCCCCTTAAGAAATTCGCATAGATGGTGGCGCCACACTTCCCTCTAGGTATTTGTGAAAAACTCAACGGTTGCCGGCGCGCTGAAGTATGCTTTTGCACCCACCTTTCAGATTCGCCTATGCACCCTGCACTCTTATTTTTTTTTTTGAAAATTGGTTGGGTGACCCTGTGAAGGGCTCGTGAATGGAATTCGGGGTAGTACCTGTCGAACGCGATGCGCGCCGCTCGAGTCCAGAGGAACACCTGGTCCCTCTGCTCTTCTGGGAAGGAGGCCGTGGAGTTGCTGAGCCGCCGGTACTGCTCCTCGTAGCAGCGAGTCGCCTCGTGGTAGTTGAGCAGCGTCTGGTCTGTCCACCAGAGGTCCTCGATACCCGACGCCGACAGACGCGCCCCCATGTGGCCGACGGCGCTGCTCAGGGCCATGGCCACGAGAACGCCCAGGGTGCCGTAATTGAAGGGCTCGCCGGCCTCCGGATAGAAGAGCGGCGGCTTCGACAGCAGCGTTGGCAGGAACAGCTCGGCACCGCTTCGAAGGCTCCACAGCTTCATGTACGCCACGTCGCCTTCTAGCTGCAGCCTGTCGAGCAGCAGCTCTGTGTGGACGCTTATCGCTATGTGTACTACCGTTCGCCAGCCATTAGTCAGCAATAAAAAATAGGCTCGAAGTTAGATTAATAAGTGTCAAGATTGAAAAGTAACTTGTGACTAGCGAACTAGCAAATATTTATCTAATCATATAAATAACTACGTTCCACCGTTTATTCACCAATAGCCTATCTTGAACCACTGCACAAAAACGTTCTCCTTGCATAACGTCTCTGACATGTAATTTACCTGTCTCGCATTAGGCGACTATATCGTAGTGATGGCGAAAATAGGAAGTATAATGAGACGGTGTGTTCAGATACTGCGTCTGACACACTTGTGTCTCCATCGAGTATGGAAGCAGACAGACATGTTGTCTCTTGGCTTCTCTAGGTTGCATTCAACAAAGAAACAAACCCTCAATTTCGTTGGTCCCATTCCTATGGAACCTGTGAGATGTGGGTATTCGATCCTCTTAGCGAATGCCGCACAAAATGGAAGTTGCAGTATACAATATCTCCCAGTGGTGCGTGCTATGTATTAGGAAGTTGTTCCTTGGTTGTCCACAATTTTCGGCGTCCACCAGCCACTTTCGTAGGCGCCCCTGTGGCTTGTTGTTATGCGCTGTTCTCGCTCACGTTTGTGAGGTGAATATTCGGAACAATATAATGCCTCGAATGTCTATCTTAATAAATACACTTCATGTAGCAAAAGACTAATACCTTTTGCGAAGAACGGGCACAGCCGCTGGGAACTACACGGGATGTTGGCATGAAAACAACGACAGGGATGATGAGTGACTCACTTTCCATACAAGCCGTACTCTTCGTTTCCCACCTCCCGGCGCAGCAGCGTGTCCAGCTGGGCCGCCTCGATGTAGGTGTTGACGAAGTCTGCGGGTGGCCTGCTCAGCTTGGAGTAGTTCACCTGCCGGCTCACGCTCACCGACACGTCCGAGATGTTCGGGTTGATCGTGATGAGGCGCACGTTTCTCACCTGCCATTGCGTGTGTACACAACAAAGGAAGTTGGGCGAGTTGGGGGGCATTGGCGTAGTTGCCGGAGTGCGCGCATGAAGACGAAAGGCCAACAACACGACACAAGCGTTTATTATTTCGTTTTCTTTCATTACACTTTGATTTTAGGTGACAGCTTGTGTCGCGTTGTATTCTCGTCGTCTCCGCTTTCAAAGCTGTCAAGAGTTTTCGCACACCTGTGCTCTAGTGGGAAGTTTCTGCAATGCCTGCACCACGCCTATGTGTTTACATTTCCCTCTGTCTGGTCTGGAATGACGTCACGCCGAGGAAACAGTGAAGCATAAATGTGAGGTATTCACTGCCTGAAAGCGTTACAAAAACAAGAAGGAAGAGAAACAAATTTTTATTTCGTTCGCGTATTGTCACTCGCATCGCCGCTACAATTTCGTGAAGTGGAACAGGTGTCTCCATGCAGGTCCGGGAAGTGCAAAGGGAGTGCACAAGTGTCTAAGATAAGGCGAGTTGGTTCATCGTGCTTCAACTTATACGGCGTATTGCGGTAAAGAATAAACGGCCGGGCAGACCGACACAAAAGAACAAATGGAGAACTACCAACAGAGTTTTATTGGCAAATTAGCATCACATATGTAGACATCCGCAAGCATGAAAAGCCACCCGACCGTATTGCCAAGATTAGAGAACACCATCGCCAAATTGCCACGTCACAGGCTGAAGATTCATAGATGGTTTGCCTGATTACGGAAGCAGACTTCATCTATCAGCGCTCCCCCCTCCCCCCAATGATTTTCAGATAAAATCATTGGGGGGGGGGGGGCGCTGATAGATGAGATTGGCAGTTCTTGCTATGCAATGCGCTTCATTAATTTCTTAAGTTCTGACAGGTCCACCACGGCTCCGCTGACGTATCTCAGTCACGGCTATGACGTAAAATGCATACTAACAGATTGCAAAAAAATAAAAACGATATGCATATGCTCTGTCGCGGCGCGTCGAAAGAGGGAGACCAGCGCGCACAGCTAACCACTACGCCACAATGCATATGCAGGTGTATATAATTGGCAAGCCATTTATATACACCACATATCATTTGATGGTTCTCGGAGCTCCGCAGCTTAAGTGCGTTTTCCTCATCAGTAGCAAGATTGCTTGACAGCGCCCTCTGGCCTGCTCGAAAGGTCGTGACCTCTCCCGTTTTGGAGAGCGCCGCCTCCACGGAGCGTGGTCTCTCCTGCGCACGCTTATCACACTCGTGATTCGGCACAGCATGAAGGTCACTCAGCTCGCTGCCGCAGCCGCACATACGAAAGGAGCACGCGGCTAGCGCACGAAGAAGTAAGAATTGTGAGAGTTGTTCACGCTTGTGCTGTGTATACTCTTGCGTTAGTTTCGTACACACGTTTCTTTCTGTTTATACAGCGCGCTTAAAGTGTCGAGCTGTGATAGTTCTTTGTCCGCGCTCTGTATGCTCATATTGTGCGTGCTTTCTGCTTGAGGTGCGCGCTGCAAAGTTTGAGCTGTTGTTTTCCGATTTTTCAATTTGTTGCTATAGCATCGATTCCTTCGGCCTTCTGGCAAAATAATGCACAATAAACGCTCAACTGCATCTGTAACGACATGCTTCACTTTCGCGTCTTACCGATTCCTAAAAAGAGGAATCAGCCACATTTTTTCACCACTTTACATTGATCACACAACAGAGAACATCCACAATCACGGAAGTGAATTCCAGTGTGGTCCTGTATAGCTTTGTTCCCTTTGTAACTGTGCTCTTTTAGCCTTTCACTAAAACAGCGCCCGGTCTGGCCTATTACCACATGAGTGGTATCGAGTTCTATGTGAAGTGGGCGTTGTTTGTTCGGTACCACTATCGCACGATGCCGGGCGAGTTTTCGAACATTGGTAAAAACTGACCTTCCTGGTGGCTTCGAGCCGCGAGGGCAGCTCCAGCCAGTGTACGCGGTTCATGTGGTCGACGACGCCTTCGAGTATGTCGTCGAACAGCTTCCGGCTTGCTTCCACGTCGCTGCTGTTGAGGGTCAGGTTGGCGACCAGGGCGGGCCACGTGTAGAAGAGGAACTGGCGCGTCGTGTTCAGGCACATGATGACTACGTCGCGGGCGTGCTGCTGCTCGTAGCGCCGGAAGAAGTCGTAGCGCAGAACCTCCATCACCACTTGTACGGTGATGTAGGCGGTCGCGTTGCGTAGGCCGCCGCCCATCACGATGCCCATCACGGTCCTGCGTGAAGCGAAGACCGCTGTGAAGCAGAAACGCAGCAAGTATCCCCCTATACTCACATTGAAAGCTTCTTCAAACCGCGTATTCCAAATCAACGCAATACACGAGAACCCCACCGGTGGTGAGCGTGAAGTTTCCGTTTGTGTACTCATAGATAATGCATTTACACTGGTGATCTTGCCTTATTATATATCTTTACTGCAATGCGTCATTTTTTTCGATACAACGCAGCGTGCAGTGTTTTGGAAAGTCGTGCAATTCCGAGTTCTGCCGACAATGTGTACTTCGACAGATTTTCTATTCTGTTGCCGCCACCGCCTCAGCATTCTGTATATAGAAGTGTGAGAACGTAGTCAAGTGGATAAGTCCTTTTTGTGAACACTGTAATCAACATTTAATGTGATTATTAATTATTATTATTTTTATTATTATTATTACTATTATTATTATTATTATTATTTATACAGTGGGATGGATACATTGGCACATCAGTTCATGCAATATACGTACCCTGCGAGTTTTTCAGATGTTTTTTTTCTTAGAAAATACTCAGCATTAAAAAAAAGCCATGGCAGCCAGACTTCTGTAGTCTTCGCACATTAGGTCTACGCGGAAATATTCGCCGCAGCAAGTTACCATAAGATCAAGTAACGAAACGTAGGTAATAAGGTTTATGATTACTGATTTGAGGGCGGTTTTTCATAAGAGAAAAATCGTAGGCCGTCAAAATTTGTGGTGCGTTTAAATTTTAGAACTCACAAAAATTTCACATAATTTGAGTATTGACTAGATGGACGAATGGACACACAGACAGATGCACTGACGGACGAACGGACGGACGCATGGATGGACGTGCGGAAGCACGAACAGACGCACGCACGGACGGTCACACAGACGGGCGCAAATATGATGAAAAGATGCGAGACGGTGGTACTTGGAGTATTGACTAGATGGACGAATAGACACACAGACAGATGCATGGACGGACGCACGGATGGCTGCACGGACGGCTGGACGCATGGACGGACGCAGGGGCGGATGCATGGACGAACGCAGGAACGTACGCATGGATGGACGTGTGGACGCACGAACAGACGCACGCACGGATGGGTGGGCGGCTAGACGCACGGACGGTCACACAGATGGACGCATATGTGATGAAAAGATGCGAGATGGTGGCACTTCAAGGGTTGACTAGATGGACGGACGGAGACACAGACAGATGTACTTACGGACGCACGGATGGACGTGTGGACGCACGAACAGACGCACGCGCGTACGGACGGGCAGATGGACGCATGGACGGCCTCACAGACGGACTTCATGGACGGACGGACGGAAGCAAGAACGAATGGACGAATGGATGCTTCGCCCCACTCCATCATTCACCCAGTGGATATGCTGTCATTTTTTTTTTTTCAGGACGAGAGGCTGGTCTTGAACTGATATCGGAGCGTTAGAAGTGACATGAACAATGCCATCGCCGTAATATTAACGCGCATCGCATAGAGCCTAAACTGAACAGTAGCATTTGCATGCTCATGGTATGTGTGATGATTATCTTTGTAATTGTTTTAAAAACTTCGTCATATTTTGTTCTGAAACTTTGAATGCTTAATAAGAGAGTGCCTGGCCTTCAATCTGTTTAATTTTGACATTGTAGGATCTCTTTCTCCTGGTGGAGTACCAAATTTCGGACTGGTGCACAAAATTAAATGTACCTGTTTTCAAAATCTAGACAGTGTCCCCTTGATATTCGGCACGCCTTTTCAACGTGGTATTGGCCTCAATGTGAGCCTACGAAAATGCGCTATTTTTATCTCACAACAACAAGGAAATGTTGTCCTTGTCACGTGTCGAGAGATTTTCAAATGATTTTTTTTTTCCTTCTGAACGAAGACCCATTTTTTCAGAGTTTTAGGTTGACGCTATTTGGAATGTATTTAGGTTTAATCTGAGAACAAGAAGTTTGGAAGCGCGAGTCCGAGAGCGTCGCTACTTTCAAAATATAGAGGCTTTAAGAGAGCCTTCATGTGCGCGCCGGAGGAGGCGGGGCAGCGCGCACATGGAGGCCTCCTACAAGGGTTGGTTTTTGATGGCCCGCGCACTCGGCTCCTCGCGGCTACGTCCACTTCGTTCTGGTTGCTTCGTAAGCACATCATCTGTTGACGAGTTCCTACGATGAGTGTTACGCGTGGATACCGATATCCTCGCAAGCCCCCCTCATCTGCCTGCTCTAACCCAGTTGAAGAACGCCTGGTAGCTCCACGTCTGCCATTTATGAGCGGTAGGCATTTGACTCGCGACAGCGGCCAGTAGGATAAAGGGGCAGGTGGTTAACGTGCCGATCGACACATTCGCCGGCTCGTTAACAAACCTTACTACAGAAATGTTCTCGCAAAGAAACGCTTGGTGCACCTCCAAGCAAGCCCCTCTAGCATCATTCTGCGAGTGGTTCTTAATAAAGAGAAAGGAAGAGAAAAGTGAGCCCCGTTATTGTCTGCTTCAGTGAGCGACACCGCCAGAGGGCTCACAAGGGATGGGGGTGAGGAGGGATAAAAAGGGTAGAAGTAAATGTATAGGAAAGAGGAAGAAGAAGCAACAACAAACTGAGGGGATAGGAGAGACAGGAAAGATGGAAGCACGGTCACTGGAGTCCGAGGATGGGGTACACTTGCGAGAGATGTTGTCGGCGTCTGTAGATGGCGTAGAGGAGGTCCAGTAAGTCAGAGCTTCACTGTCGTCGAAGGTCGTCGGCGGCAGGAGGTGACGTAGGGCGAGCCCAGTCGGCCAGAGCTACCCTGACGCCGAAGGTCGCAAGCGCGCGGAGCGCGCGGGCGCACAACCGGTCGGCACGAAATCCAGCGAGCGACCTCTAGCATCATTAAGTTTGTGTACATGGCGTTGATTTTCGGTTTAGAGGCTTCTGCGTTGCCAGCGCTGCCAGCGCCGACACTATGGCTTAGCATGTCAGCGCCATGACAATCTCTTCTTCGCTCCATTGCTTAGCGAAAGGTGATTTAGTGTGTGCCTATCACCCATCCCCCACTCTCCTTTCAGTGACTTTAGGTCCTCCATTTCCCTAATGAAAGAATTTATCTATCTTCTTCACTCGAATCGAACTCCATGACGCTGCTGCTTGGGAGGGTGCGTGAGAGCGCCTGGCGAAAACAACAAACGCGGCGCGTTCAGTTGACTTCGCTCACTCGGCTGGTCACCTGATCAGCTGATCGCCGCCGGTCTCCACAGTTCTCGCTGATAAGGAAATCCGGACTCTCCGGGTTTGCGACTTCCGGTCGTCCGCATGCGGGCTCTGCCGGTGTGATCAAGAGCTTTTTGGTCGCCAGTCGCAAATGCTCGCGCGACCGGTGATAGTCGCTGATGTGAGCCACCCTTAAGTGGCCGGGTAACAGCCGTGGTGTGCAAACGAGGTGTGCACCCCCCTCCCCTGCGCTGCTTCGCATCGCCTCATGGTCTAAAAGCTCCTTAAGGCATCCGTTCGTCTCTCGTCGTAGTACGTAACATGTCTTACGCTTTGACCTGCAAGGTGGTGCCGGTAGGAGGTTTCTCCTGTGCGTTGTCGAACAATAAAAAATTCGCAGCGTGCGCGTTAACTAAAAGCCGAATTCTCCCGTCTTTCATTCCCTACTAGCAGCCATTGGCATGTACATTGAGCACTATCTGACAAGAAAGGGTTGCTACGTTATACTCGCTGGGCGTGGCCTCCTTGGTTTTAGAAAGGTTTAGCGAGCGTTGGGCCGCAGTGCCACGAATACAGTGAACTAGTATATACCATGAACTAAAGGTGGTTAAAGGTGGGAAGTACACAATTAAGAAGCGCAAGCCGTAAAAAAAGTGTGCGTGTGCCACCTCTCGTTTAGTCCTTGGAATGTCCGCTGGATGGCGGTGCTTTTATATGCGGAATATATGATGAAAAGATACGAGATGGTGGTACGAGATGGACGGACACACAGACAGATGCATGGACGGACGCACGGATGGCTGCACGTACGGATGGACGCATGGACGGACGCAGGGGCGGATGCATGGACGAACGCAGGGATGGATGCACGGATGGACGTGTGGAGGCATGAACAGACGCATGCACGGACGAGGGGATGGATGCTCGGACGGTCACACAGACGGACGCAAATATGATGAAAAGATGCGAGATGGTGGTACTTCGAGTATTGACTAGATGAACGAATGGACACACACAGATGGATGGACGGACGCATGGATGGCTGCACGGACGGATGGACGCATGGACAGACGCAGGGGTGGATGCATGAACGAACGCAGGGACGGACGCATGGATGGACGTGCGGACGCACGAACAGACGCACGTACGGACGGGCGGATGGACGCACGGATGGTCACACAGACGGACGCATGGACGGACAGAAGCAAGAACGAATGGAAGGACGGATGCTTCGCCCCACTCTCCATCATTCAGCCCGTGGGTATGCTGTCATTTTTTTTTCTGCGAGCATATCCTCAGTTGAAGTTGATAGCTCGGTCCGGTCTGTTTTCCTCACATTAAACGTTGTTTTTTTTCTTGCGCTAATTAGTTATGTCTGCACTGCATATGCACCAAATTGCAGACTTTGAAAGTCAAGCAGGAACAACGCCTTTGTCAGGAGCCGTGTGCTGCTTACCTGATTTGTTCTAAGCCTGTCGCGAGAATCTCGGAATCCTCCTTTTGCCAGTGACGTTGAGCCACGTCGCGGTTGATGCGTTCTAGCCACACTTGCGCAGACGCCCTGCTGTCCAACGTGCCTAGCTCGGTGAAATTCGCCGACTTGGTGCGAGATATCTTCGCGAAGTTGGCCTCCACGCTGCGGTCAATGGTGTCCACGTAGCTGAAGCTGCCTTCCAGGTGTGACTTGTAGCCAATCACCTGAATTGCGCGAAGCACCGTAGCTCTCGCACTCGTGTCCAAGCGGGGAAGTCAAATTCAGTAAAGACGGCGGAGTTGTTATGCCAGGACATTTATAGTGCGCGAGGAGCTAGGCTGACCACGAAGAAAAAGCCGACTTAGTTATTTCCGACAGCTCTTGTAAGAGCTAAGCGTAAGATGCCTGTGTTACGAGCAACGAACCTAATGCTGTGGATAAACGAAGTGCCAACAGCAGTGTATCAATACCAACAGCCATCGTTTACGCTTGCTCGTATGAACTGGCAGATAACGAAACAAATATCGGCAAACGCGCTCAGGCGTCGACTCACTCGCTCAGCTGAAGCCGCGAATATCAGTTAGTCTGAAATAGTATTTTCCTGAGTCCTGGTAAGTCCGGTTCAAGAAAATTTTCTCATTGCGAAGTAAAGTTAGGTGAGCCAGAGTGAGTCCAAAGCGCAAGCTATTTCTCGAGCGAGTCTTAGTGAGTATCACTTTTTTTTTTTTGCCGCATTATGAGGCCATGCCACACAAAACGGTATGGAAGATGTGCGTGTGAGCCGTCACATGTTCTTGCCCCGAGATAGTGTGCAGAAAGACAACATGGGGTGAAAACGTAGAAGGCATTAAGCTTCGCCTTTAAGACAGTGATATTCTGTTCCTAGTGCGTACACATAGTCTATGAAACCGTTTAGAGCTTGCACGCACTACGTAGCTTCAAGGGAGCAGTAGCGTGTGTGCTTTTCGCAGTGGGTGACTGGCTTGAACCTATCAAGTCATTCGGATAATTCCAAGTTCCGACGCTTGATGGCATTGTACGTTTCTACCACGCATTATTACGGCAATATTTCAGTTTTTTGAAGCCTGTATACATGACGCGCATGTCTGTTAAGTATGAGTGTTACTTCCACTGCAAGTTCCATGCAGATGATTTTGTTGGCACTGTATTTACAAGCTGATGCATGGCTGTGTGGTAGGACACCCGCTTGTCACACAAATCGACCCGGGTTAGATCCCAACTTGAAGCGAGATTTCTTAATTTCCTTTGAATCTTCCTCGATTTTTCGGTCACGCACAGGATGATTTCTCGCTCACAAGCAACCATGCCGTAACCGATGGCCGAATTTTTGCGAAATGAGCTTTTTAAAATTACTCCGCAGTTGGGAGGCGTACGACCCCCTCATGAGCTGCGACAAAACCCGCAAGTACTGTAGCTCAACGAAGACATTCCCCAGCTGGGTGTCACCATAGCACACCTTGCACCAGAGTAGCATCGAAAATGCCTTTGCAAGTGATGGGTGCAGTATAAACTTACTTGGAGCACTTCCTTGATGTAGTCGTGGTAGATTCGCTCGTTGGTCACTGGCGTCGCTTTGTAGCGCAGGGAGCTTCCCTTGCTAATGTGCAAGAGGTCGGAGTCGCCAACCTGTCGATCAATTTAGAGCTCTGTCAGCTATGAGATGTGGCTTCTTGTTTGGCATTTGCTATGCCCGGGCTCCTCCACATTTTTGCTGTTTCTTCCTTGTTCTACCGTCGTCACTACTCACGTGTCTGAAAATTTTGTTCTTGCAAATATTTTTTTTGAAGGTGGAGACCTACCTCAAGTAGCATTCTACATACACACGCCTAACGTCAATTTGAGGCAGTTGTTTTCTGGCCTTGACAGAAGCTCTGCGCAATCAGTTTCTCGCCACATTTGGACCAATGTATTGACATGAGTCCGACACTGTGGGCTCGGCATCTCGATCCCCACGTGGGAGCTGCCCGCGACACGGTGATCTGTGTTTTTGACGACCGAATGAAAGTTTATTCAAGCCGACTCTGTGGTACGCTTCCAGGGAGGGCGCGTTAGGTTCGAAGGTGCCACAAGTTGTTAGAGTAAAACATCGTCCGCGTTCTTCATATGCCGGTTCATTGGTGCTACGACGGTTGCTTTAAGATTTGATTCAATGCCCTATTAACCTAATTTCTAGTCAGAGATGGAACTCGCAATTGGGAATTATCTGCTTTTATATCATAGAGGGGAATAGCTGCGTTCATCATGTAATTTTGTGGTCATTTTTTAATATTATTGGTGTTAGAGACAATGTTATCTTGTGGTCCTTCGAACTATTTCAAGAAATAAAGCAGGCCTAGTGGCACAAAAGTCGCAAAGCAATTTCACTGACGCAGGCTTACCTTGGTGAACTTAAGCTCGAAGACGGTGATGATGCCGAGGTTCAGTGCAAGGTGAATCATCTGCTTGACGAGTTCCGCGTAGCTCGCCCCCGTAACCCAGCGGGCCGCGTTGGTCTTCTCGAACACCGAACGCACCCGGTCTGGCACCGGATTCCTCGTCGTCATGAAGTGGTAGCAACTTTTGTAGAACGCGTACATCAGGTGGATTCCGCTGGGGCTAGGCGGCGGTGGCTTGGCAGTGCCCAGCAATGTTCGATTTACGCCGCTCCAGAAGGAATCTGCGTGGTATTCAACAGAGGGCAAGTGTCCATGTCTGGCTGGCAATGATCTCATTCAGAACGGCATTAGTTCGTCTCACCAGGAAACTAGTTATCATCGGCTGCGGAAGCTTACTGACAAGCTTTGGCCGCAAATAACACACACACGAAGTAAAGGAACACTCAACGACAAGCACAAGGGGCGTTGAGTGTTTCGTTACTTTGTGTGTGTTATTTGCGGCCAAAGCATGTCGGTAAGCAAGTACCAACTAGGCTAACAATCAGTGTTGCGAAAGCTTGGCGCGCGAAGTGTCACGTTGCTGAGCTCAACGACGAACGCAGGGACGGAGGCACAGATGGATGTGCGGACGCACGAACAGACGCACGCATGGACGGACGGAAGCAAGAGCGAATGGACGGACGGATGCTTTGCCCCACTCTCCATTATTCACCGCGTGGATATGCTGCCATTTTTTTTTCACAGTCAACAGTGTAATATAAATGAACGCGTCTGTTTCACAGGCAAAGCGCAAAGAACGACTACCTCCGTAGACAGCGACGGGAGTGGTGTTACCGTACGCAATTTTCAGCGTTATCGTATAAACAATATTAGCCAGCTGAAACACCGACCACACATGGAACGCAATTTAGAAAAAAGGCTCATAGGTTTTACGTCCACTTTCCAATCGCACTCTTTCTTCCAAGCAGACGGTATTGCTGAAGACTGGCAGGTCTCCGGTGTCACTTTCAAGGCGGCTATAGCGATTAAAGTCCCACTTCCGCTGAAGATATCACTTGCACACAAATACTCGGTGATTGCATGCGCGGGAAACAAAATATTTCACGACGCACCACTGTCTTACTTTCTACCTGCTTGATGAATGCACATCACCTGACGAGCACGCACTCATACTCGCTTATAAGCTTCGATGTGGACTTCTGAAACCGGGCGACGCCATCGTTGTTAAGCGGAACAGGAAAAGGGTCAAATGGCACCAGAAAGCCAGAACTAGAAACAGCAAAGGACGAAAAAACTACACGGATGATGCTTGTTAATAACAATGTGAACAGTCTTAATATTTACATCTTTTCTCTTTATATTTACCGTTATGCTACGCAGCATACCAAAGTAAGCGTTCATGGACTACATGCACAAGCGTAGTAAGAAAGGGCGTGCTTGGGCTTCGTAGGCGTTGCCTTGGCTGTGCTGCGACAAAAAGTTGTCGCCGAGTATGGAGCTGAAAACACCGCGTTTTTCACGACAGAAAATTGTTACTTGCGGCGAACGGTGCAATTGGCTGCAGAGTGTAAGAAAAATAAAGCATTACTCTTTTAACGCTGGGTTCTTTTAACGCCGCTACAGACGCTACGCAATGCATTCGCATTTCCTCACGATTTCCTTCGCGGAAGTGGGAGCATTTTTGTATTACATACTTGGAGTATATATTGAAAAATATTGAGTTGTTAATCGGGATGTATTGTACATGTTTTCTTTTGTGTTCGCGAAGTATGTAGCTCGAATCATTTAGGTCGCCAGGACCTTTGTTAGGCCGTTCCCAAAGCTCTTAGTTTTGGAAAGCTTCGAGTTTTGGTCTAGTCAGTAAAGTTTCAATTTAATTTGATATAATTAACCCTCACCCTTGAGGTCCTCGATGAAAGACTGCGCGAACGCTCGGTGGTGTGACCAGGAGTGGCAGACGAAGTCGTAGAAGTTGTTGCACGCGTCCCCGCCCGTCTGCAGCAGTCGTGCCTTCAGGTACGCTGCCGCCTCACTGCACTGGGCCGTGTAGCAAGTGTACCTGCAAGAAGGGAGCTCGTGCGGTATGCGTAGTTTTTCTTTTCTTAATGCAGTGTACGAAGTGGAATGGTAGTAAAGTAGAAGGTAACAATAACTGCCATTGGTGGAGAGTGAAGCGATGGCATGAGGATACGCCAATTCAATTTTAATATCTGGCGAGAGGGTCTTACGCGTACGTACTGCTTAATTGACATTGTCTGACTGATCGGTTCCGTGACTAGCCAGAATGGGTTGATTCGGGATACACATCGCAGAGTGCTCTACGAGTGAGACTAACCAAGCATCAAACGGGACACACGAGAAAGGTGTGTTTTTTTGTTCACAGTAATGAAATTATAGGTATTCAAAATATTTGAATACGCGACGGCGTATGCACAGGGTCATATCGAGGGAAATGGTTTTTGCTATTGTTGACAAGACCGTAGAACAGGTTTTTAATTAAGATTTGTTTCTAAGAACTTCAAGTTGATTTGATATGGGGGGTTTAACGTCCCAAAACCACCATATTATTATGAGAGACGCCGTATTGGAGGGCTCCGGAAATTTCGACCATCTGGGGTTCTTTAAGGTGCACACAAATCTGAGCACACGGGCCTACAACATTTCCGCCTCCATAAGAACTTCAAGTTCTGTCGACGATCTTTCGGTTTTTTTTTAAATCAGCCCCTCCCCTTCGCCTACCCTTCTACCGAGGTGGTGTTTTGTTTCAACTCACATGGCCGCTTCTAACAAGTCATTGGCTTGAGTGTTAGCCACGAACTCTCAAGCGTTCGGCTTTAGTTTTGCGACATCCAAATAACGTTCTGTGATGGTCAGGCTTGCAGGGGCACTACAACCCAAGAGCTAAGAAAACTTAGCTTTTCTTTGATTCGGCGAATTCTGAGGCAATTAAGAGAGTCATAGCGTTGATGTGCCTTGAATCTGCTCCCAAACAATCGTGCCTGCCTCAAATGATTCCCAGCTTTTTTTGCCGTATTTTGGCTGCAGAGTTGCGCAACTCGGTTTTGACTGCTGTTTCTAGAACCCTCATTCAGATATTGAAACGTGGAATGGAACGTATATAACGGCTGTATATCAACGGAAGGCCCTTATATTTGAGATCGAAGCCTACGTTCATAAGCTTTCCCACAATCTTAGGACGGCGAAAAGGTATGGAGGCCTGTGCGAAACATGCACGATGGCGAGGCATCCGAGGTTTGAGGACATACCTCTGCGACGACGCTAACAGACCCCGAGGCCTTACAGGACTGCCAGGACATTATGGTCACGTACCACGATGTCCTCAGCCACTACAGGAAAACGCGACATTACCATCACCCCACAAGCAGCTACAGGTCTCAGGCGTCCCATATGAGGCGTCGATCTGCAGAATGACACATTCGACAATCCCCAACGCCTGCAAAGAGTGTGTCCCTCGCTCCACCCGTCGCCCGGTTGTCCGTAGTGCGGGCACGAGACAGCCAACAGCGCGCATATACTTTGGGAGTGCGAGTGCGGTGTTCTCCGCCACTACTCGGATGAGAGTGCGCGTACCCAAGGACGACTGGCTGAGCGGTGGCGAGTCGCCCGGCTCAGCCCACGTGCAGTGGACCGAATCTGGGCTGTCCATCTAGGCAGGGCTACCACCGAGGACATGGCTCGATGTTCCATGGAGGACGGCTCCTTGAGGCTATAGTCCGGGCCAGTGATTTCTCGTTGGATCTTTAATAAGGTTTATTACCTACCTACTCAATGTGTTTCTCCACACCCAGTAAGCTGGAAAAGATGTGCTAGTTTATTTGCAACCCCTGTATACGTTGATGCCGAAAGAACCATAAAGCACCGTTCGTCAAGTCTTGCACTGGAGTGTTGTAATGCATTTCTAAGTCATTTGGGGTGGTCTTCGTTGTCGAAACTGGCTGTTGTGTCAACCGTTTGGGGAAACATACACAAATAGTGCACAAGCTAGACGACAAGTGCGCACATTTAGTTGCGCGTGCAAGCAAACACAGACTGTGACCGAATTGTAAGTGCAGGAGTGATGATTAGACTGCACGCATCAGTTTCGAAGCGTATCATGTGAAGTAATAATTCATTAACAAGTGCGTCAGCACCCCATCTTTTGCCCTCTTTGATGCCATGTTTTATATTCTGGATATTGGGACTCAGATCTGAAAAGAATGTCAAGGGTCACGTTTTGTTGCGGTTATTGATTGGCTGCATGTTTGCTGCGTTGTTGGCGCTGTGCGCTGAAAAACTTTTTTCCATCCATCCATTTCTTTTCATGCTTTCAGTGTGGTATGTATAAGTGTTTCCTTCTGCCAACGAAAATGAAGGTGTGGGAGTGGGCAAGTTGTTATTCCATATTTTTACAGCTACAGCGCAATATAGGCAGACAGTGGACGAAGGGAACAACGAGGACAAGTTCTTACTTGCTTTGGTTTGTTTTCGCCTTAGTGCATTGATTGATATGACTGCGATGTCACATATTCTTTGTGCTGTGCAATGAAAGTGTAGTGAGAAGTTAGCGCTTGTCCTTGTTGCCACCTTCGTCCGCTGTATGCCGATTTTTCGCTTCCGCTGTAAAATATTAAAAAATCTGCTGCAAGTCAGCACTTGCGTGTCGTGTCCGTTGTGGACTCCCTCGCTCGATGACCACCGAGCAAAGCGGCGGCGAGCACTCACCACTCTCGAGACTGGCCGGAGATGTATATTCCGTATATAGAGAGGACAAAGAAGAGCACAAGGAAGATGGCCGCCATTACGGTGATGACGATTGCCTGCCTTGAGATGCCACGTGACTGGCGTACAGCTTCCACGTTTCGTACGTTTCCCAGCAACTGCAAGATGTCTGCGACAGTGTCATCAATGAAACTGCTGTTGGACCGAGTTGCACGGTACGCAGCATTTAAAAAGAAAAGCACATAAACCAGATCAGACCTCAAAGATAGAAACAGACAGGCGCTGACTAGCAGCTGCTTTATTCTTCTAGCAACAACGCATTGGTGTGTTTACAGTTGTTAGCGCCAGTGCTTGTATTTTGTATTATCTGTGCTATGATCTCGTTAATGCGCGCATAAGTTTTCTTCACCTTAGACAAGTCACCCTTGTAAGCCTCGTCCTGTTGGGACGAGCGAGAACACGAATGTGGAGACCGCTCATTAGTTTGTTTCGCCAGCAATTATTCGTGCGCTAATCTCCTTCCCACCATTTCGACTCAACAGCGAGACTAATTTTCCGTGACCATTATCCACTGGACGTTGGCTGAAGGTGGGAGCGCGCCTATCCTTGATGTTCACTGAACAGTTGGTCCATTCGGGCCACCGACTCGGAGCGGTGTGGTACAGCGTTTACGGTGCTCAGCCACTGCGCGATGGCAAAACAACTGAACCGACAGCTGGTCGCATGACTCCACCGTTTCATCTTTCCGCAAGAGAATATGCGGTGACCAGTATCCGGTCTACTATTTATTTATTTAAAAATACTATGGCCCAAGGAGCACTATGAGAAGAGAGAAAACAAAAAAAAGTATATACATGCGAATACAATGCAACACGAAATGGACGTCAAAAAGAAGCAGCAGCCACTGCTATACTTGGGGAAAAAATTAGCAAGAAACAATGGTGTGCCAAAGCAGCCATGAAATCATTCGACCCGATAGGGTCTCCAATTATATTGGCTCCTTTCGGCTACACGTTCGGCTCGCGCACGCATTCTATGGCTCTGTGCTTTTTATCGCAGTGGTGCCCAGCCGAATGTACGTGCCACAAGATATCCGCGATGCCACCACACGAAGCAAACGGGGGCGAGATATGGCCACCACCCACCCACCTTCCTTTCCGAGGAACACTTGACCCTCGAGCAGGTGGGGTGCAAACTGCAACATCCTGGCGGCTCCCCTCGGCTGCACGGTTCCTCCCCTTTCGCCGGGGTAGAACAGTGGCGGACGGCCCTTGCTCGATCGACCCATCTCTCGACGCACGTCCCGCCGTTCTTGTTCACCTGTTAACCGTGGCGAATTCCCACTATGGGGGATTGGCCAAGAATCGAGTGGTATTAAAAATTATTGTTCAGATTTAGAATAATGGACATATATAAGGAAGGTTACCGATAACCCAGGAAAGTGTGGTGCTTGATATAATGCATACAGTTACTTAAATAATTTCCAAGACGAATTTCCAAGACGCACCGAACGCGGCTCGAGAGCTCGCGGGAGCGATCATGATGGTGATTGCCTGGGAGATGATTTAGACTCTAACCAAAAGACTTGAAGAAACCCGACGTTTCGAAACCGACTTTGTTCCTTCCTCAGGGGTGACTGCGGAGACTACGTAGCAGCGGCGCCTTCAAAGCACTCGCGGGACGGATAATGACCCACCCCCCTCTCTCTCTAGTTTTGCCGTGGAGCGCAGTCCATGTGCATACACTGGGGGAAGGGTTCCCAGAGAGCGGTTGATGTTATGGGCTGTCCTCTGTATGTGCCTTTATGATTGCCTTTATGATTGGCTATAACCACTTGGGCTGGTCAAGAACGAACACTTTATAAGGAAAGTCAGTCGTCAAATATGAACTGCATGACTCATGAATTGTACATCACCTAGAATAAACCAATAATGCCAATTTTATATTACGCCAGAGCACGTCGTCTAGGCTAGCGAATTCCAGTGGTGGGAAACCTGCGCCAACTAGAAATCGCTGCGCCATGCTGCTCCACATGGTGGTCGTGGAACCAAAAGTAATCGTGAACTAAATTACGAGATGGTCGCCATCATGTAAACTTGCGGTGCTGCGTTTGTGTACAGTTGCGCTGCTGCAACGGGACGGAATCGCCCTATCAATTATTCCCACTTCCGCGCGATTGCCCTGTCTGGTAATCAGTGGCAAAGAACGAAGCCGATGTGGCCACAACCGAAAGGTCCATCAGTATGGCATCGCTGTCAAAAACCCTGCGTGTGTGGCGTGGCGACGCTTTAAGCCTACTTCGCGCCTTTAATAGCTGCCGACTAGCTAAGCGTGCAGGGGCGCCGATCGCCTCGATCGTTCTACGAGACTGTGTTGAGCGTGCACCGCTTTGCAGAAACGAAAGCAGCTCGCTGTTGCGAGCGATCACGGGCACCGAAACAGCAAGTACACTGCATGTTTTCAGGCGGCAACCGTAACGCGCCGCCGTCCGCTGCCAGGACGGCTAGTACGTCGCTTGCAGAAAGCTCGCATGATCGCATCAAAGGCCAACTCCGGCGATTTCGCGAGGTCAATGGGCCTTAATAAAATTCTCTGGGTACGTTCCTTTGTACATTTTCGTCATTTATGCCAAATTACAGGCTTGGCAGGTGCGCTGATTGTTTGCAAATGAATTTTAAAGATTGCCTCGAAAAGTTCACCTCGCTTGCCAAAATTATTGGAAACACTGTCTGGATGACGTTATGTTTAGCATGCTGACGGAATCGATGCTGCCGATAGCATCGCTCTTTTGGCCGCTACAGCGTCTATTGTGCTGGCCACAAGGCAACGGCGGTATTTGGTACGGGTATTCACCTTTTCATAAACGCCTCCCTGGGCGCCGCCATAGCCCTCCTTCGGCTGTGCAAATTGGCGCGTCCTCTCGAAAATGCACTGGCAACGCGGCGCCCTTAGCCTTTGTACTCCCGCGCACAGCCCATCATGGCGGGGTTCTTTTCCTTTCTGTGAAAATGTGTATAGCACGAAAAAGCTTTCTTCCTTCCTCTATGGTGTTTGACCGGCGATCCACTGGTCTGGATTTCACAGTTGTCATACTCCGTGCCGGCGGGACCCGTACACGGCCTCCGCGGTTCTTGCCAAATAGTACATCATAGGCAGACAGGGCGCCCGGTTGTGTTTCGCTTCCGGCGTTGCACCTTTTTGCTTATTAGAAATTCTTTTCAAATTTTATGAGCATTTCAGATATTGGGCGCGTGACAAGAGTGTCTCAGGAACAGAACATAGAAACATCATTACCTTGACATGATCATCGCCGGAGTTGGCCTTTAACGCTCGCCGCATCTGTGCGCGGCCTGAAGCGGGCGCAAGCGGCAGGCACGGTGTGTACGCCAATATAAGTGGTGCACGCAACTATCCAGCAGACAATTGGCTCCCCTGCGACTGTACTGCGTCTCAAAAAAGTTGTATGTTTTCTCTAAGTATCAGATCGTGGTACACGTTTATCGCGGACAGCCGTTTATGTCCGTTTCGTCGCTATGCCAGTCACTGCGTCGGCTGCGCATCCAGGACTGCGCAGTAGTTTCGAAATGCTCCTCGATGTCGCCACCCGCTGGAGGGCCGTGTGAGAGTCCCAGTCATTTCCGAGAATTGGCAAAGGGGAAGAAATGGCTTCGTGGTGGGCACTTTAGGCTATATAGTTGCTGTATTTATTCCTCCTTCATCGGCGATGGCGCACGTGAAGAATTGGTACTTGGTGATTAATGCATACTACGTTTAGTGCGCAGTTAGCCGCGTTCTCGCCGCCACGTACGTATTAACTTGGTTTTATTGTAACTAGTTTTGAACATCTGTACGTATGGGGAAGGGGGTATACATAGGCGCGCGCAAGGTACTTCTTCAGGAGGCGGGGGGCGAGGGTTCGTCGACACGTCCCCTTTCTCTCTATCATGTCAATGTAGGGCTTTGCACCCCCTCCTCATGCCTCCCATGCACACGCCTATGCGAGTGAGTGTGCGCGTGCTGCTGGAACTTCATGCTACAGCCAGCTATAGGTGGTGCAATATCCTTCGCTCTCTTATGTATCCGCTTCTGTATAGGATCCTGCTTTTGTTTATTTCTTGCTCATTTTGTTAGCTTGCTAATTCTGTATAAATTGTTATGTAAACTGAGAGAACATGAAACTGAATTTTCTTCCCCTTTGTGTATCATGAAAAAGCCCGCGCGTGCTCCAAACACAGAGGTAGCTGCTCCATTGACTGCTGTAAAGTGCTGGAAGGCATTCCCACCACTGGAATTCATTGCAGTGCCTTCAAGAGCCATTGGGATAAAAGTCCGAATAAACTTTATGCACTAATGCAATATAACTATTTATTTATTTCTGGTGACGCTGAGCGAGTTCAATATCTGCGTCATGTTTGGTGACGTATGCTGTATAAGACATCCTTTAGCGTCAATTTACACGGCGCGCATCCGCTCCTTTATATGTTTCGCGCCATTGGTTGGTTGGCTCCTGGAGCAGGGGCTCAACCCGTCGCAGGAGGTCCGCCATGAATCATGCGGCAGTTGGATTTATACGTGACAAATCCGAAGGCGAAGACGAAGGCCCTCTAGTACGGTTTTTGCGATCGACCGGTCTTTCTGAACGACTCTATAGCCAGAACACGATTCCTTTGTGTGTGTGTGTGTGTGTGTGTGTGTGTGTGTGTGTGTGTGTGTGTGTGTGTGTGTGTGTGTGTGTGTGTGTGTGTGTGTGTTTATCGTGCGTGCACGTGCATTTTTTCCTCTTTCCCTCTGCTCCTTCTTTCTTGCCATTATAGTTTCCCACTTATGTGCTGGGTAGCAAACCCGATGCTAATATCTGTTGACCTTCCGGCCTTCCTTGTCATCTCTATCTCTTTCTACGTTTGCTATGTGCAGCGTAAATATTTATCCACTAAAAATGCGTGTAATTACACCGAGCGTGTAAGCTGACCTTTTCCTCTCAATAATGCACGCTTATGAACGATGAAATAAAAGAAGACTGGCCGTTGCGAGTTAATGACTCGATGACACCGACAAAGAGAAAGATTAGCGCAGCCCGAATCGTGCCCAGCAAGCTCGCCACGTCTGCGCAGACCAAATAAGCTGCTCGCACGTAAAGCACAAACACAGTGCGCCAAGGGGGTGTGCGGCGGCGCTCAGTGGGAAAAGCAAATCGCTGGGTGCTGTAGCGGCGTGTCGTTAGCTGCCCTGCTTGTTTCGTTGTATTCAGCCTTCCATTGTTCCATTTGTACCTAATGAAGTAGGCTTAGTTGGGACGTCAAGTGAATGCCGCGTGTTGTAAAAAAAAAAAAAGCTGCCTGTATACAACTCGCTGTCCCCCCGCCATCGTCCGAAAGAAAACGCCACTGAAAAGTGTGCCCAAAAGACAATCCATGCTGTCTATGTCAGTTTGCTTTCCCGAGCCAACCTGTATTTGACATAGCGTGGCATATCAGGAGAGAGACAGTAGCTCGCCTGGGATATATTTGTCGACCTCAATACACTCAGTCTGTGCGCGAAAGAAGAGGCCGTGGTGGAGAAGTACCGCCAAAATGGCAGGAAGGGGAAGATGAAAACTTGCGATGAAAAAAGATAGCACGCATTGCGGGAATCGATGTAATGCGAAGCAGCAAGCGAGGAGCAAATCATGCTGTACATAACGTGCATGTCATGATTTACATGTCAGATCGTGTTGTTATCGTCATGTAGTTGCTTCACGCAATACCCATTTTGGTGTGTATCAAGCTGCGAAACGGTTGCGAGTGTTCCGTATGAGCATGTCATGCAAGTCGTGTTGCACATGACACGTCATAATTTTCACGTTGCCACTCCTCATTTATGTTCTTCATGGAGTCACGACACGTAGTTCAAAGTTTGGTGTATATCAAGCCAGCGGAACGGTCACCAGCGCACTATATGAGTGTGGCACGTAAATCATCTGCGCATCTTGACACGTCCTGACATGCTCGTGCTGATTTTCGTATTAAGACCTGTCATTTCTGTTCGTCATGCATAAATGCCTTATATTAAAATCCGTAAACAGGATTTGTATGCTCGAGCTGATGTTTCGGCAAGTGGGCATGTCTTTTTTTATGCCTTGAAGAGTCAACTTGTCAAAATGTTGGCCCGAGCACGCAACTTCTGTTTACGGATTTTTTATGAACTACTGCTGTGAGCTTAGAACGTGAAAATATTTCTTTCATTCAATGGACGAGTCTCTAACAGCAAGCTTATTTTTGTCTTTGACCTTACATGTAAATGAAAGGTGCGCATTTGTATACACGCTAGCGGAAACCGTGAACACTACTCCATGCTATCTCTCGCTTACACCCTCAGAAAACGCACACAGTCACTAGCCTGATACACACGCACGACGACACTGGTGTGGTACAATCTGCAACTGATGCAGCGAGCAATATCTTGCTGACTTTGGTGCGAGAAAATGCCTGTTGTCACTCTTGAGCAGACTCGCTGAGATCGGGCCGTGAGTCTGGGTGAATCCGGGGGAGGAACATTTTGGCAAGTCTGACTCGGGAATGTTTTGATAAATTTGTCCGAGTGAGTCCAAAGCGCGACATATATTTCTTGAGTGAGTCTCTTAGTGAGTTCCACATTTTGTCGACCTATGGTCCAATCTACTCAGCATTACTTTCAATTTTACCCCGATTCAAGTTTTTACTCACATCTACTCACAAGTATTCCAAAGAGAGCACCCAGACGTAGGCAGACAGACGGACGCCGAGACAGACAGACACACATTGCTCAGTGGACACATTGAATCTTCTGCATAGTGAATATGTCTTGACTCAAGCTCAGTGGGCTGCGTATGACTGTAGCCGGCCACATGGGTGAAAGCGCTGATTGATGGGTCCATTGATGGGCCGCGTTCTAGAACAAACGGCAGAAGTATTACTAATTCTGCACACACTGGGATAATGATTTTTTTTTGTTAAAATGGAAAATGAATGACTGCAGAATAAGAAATTATTTAGCTCCATGCTAATTACGAATAATTACACAAACTAGCACAAAAGAACAAAATGCTTCATTTTTTTGGAATATTGAGCGCCCTAGAAATATGGTATGTGACACATTCGTAGACAGTGCGTCGTAATCAGCGCCTGAAAGGGATACTACCGCGGCGTGAGACTGCAACGAGAAAGCAAATGGGGTGGTCGGACCAGACCGAGTCCCGTCACGTACGTCGAGCAGCTCTCCCGACTGCAGTACGTGCGGTGTGACATCGTGCGAGCACGTGCCACTCAGTGAGTCGCCCACTAAATGCGCGGGTGAACGTGTCCGCCTTCGGTCCGCATAGTCCGCGGACGAGGTTCTCAGGTCGCGCAGTTCTACACATTAGCGATGGCTCACTAATTGGCGAGCCTCGGTCAGGAAAGGTCGCGATTGGATGCGTTTTTGCTCTGTTCGCGGAGTTCTCATACGAGCTACCAAAGTGTATTGAGGTGCCCATCAACATGTGTCATGCGCGTCTGAGGGTTGTTTTTCGCTGCCCAGCTTCGATAACCCATTGACCAGGCTGGCTACGGCTGGGCTACCTGATTCGCTTGTCGCTGGTGTCGTTGAAAGCCTGTTACAAAAAATGAATAAGAGGGCTCTTGTTGCTGCAGCGGAGGTCCCTCGCGAAGAGGTCGTATGTGCATTGATTGGCCCATAACGTGAAGAAGGTGGCGAGCACATTCATGGGGTTTCGTTTGTAATTTCAGCAAGGAAGCTCGCCGTGCATCTCCTCAAACAGAGAAGAAATC
Organism: Rhipicephalus microplus; assembly: GCF_043290135.1. Taxonomy (NCBI): domain Eukaryota; kingdom Metazoa; phylum Arthropoda; class Arachnida; order Ixodida; family Ixodidae; genus Rhipicephalus; species Rhipicephalus microplus. The sequence continues at coordinate 2,522,391 of NC_134707.1, forward strand.
GCAGCATGTCCATGGAGCGAACGATAATAAGTGAGTGAGATACATCGGGGAAACGTGAGTCCCTCTCGCAGCTGTTCCGGAGTTTCGATGAGCCTATCCCAGTGTACTTACGCGGCATAAACCGGGAAGAACGCGTGTTTTTTTCAGTTGGCGAATCATAGCAAAGAGTTCCTTGCGTAGGCAGTGTTGCACCGTGTTGGGTACGCCCCGCATGAAGGTCGGGTCTCGGTTGAGCACTTCGTCCAATAACTCGCGCCCGCCGCTCTCGAGTTGCTGCCGCGTGAACGAGCTGGTGGTGGGAGCGAGCGCCCCAGCGCCATCTAGTGAGCACTCAGAGTACTAGGGGTGGCTACGATGGACGACGAGGGACAAGCCTACACCCTTCGCCCCTAAAAGAAAATGAAATAGGAGTGAAAAAAAAACAGTGCTAGAAAAATGGGCCAAGAAAGGATACGGGACCGCGGCTCTGACTAACAACCAGATGTGTCCATGGTTAGCTTGTAAATTTTCACTCGCAACCATGAACCAGCGATCCCACACGCGCGTATACCCTGGAAAAGAAAATAGGCAACGTAAGAAGATGTGGAACTCGGAGCATTGGCTATCTTGATGTACTTAATCTACAGCAGTTTTTCTTATGAGCGGCTGTTCCAACACAGAAAAAACCGGTAGATGTTCAAATCAAGGAGCATCAACGAAATGTTGAGTAAAGGGGGCTCAATTTACCTCAGCAATTTTCCTTAACCTCCTATGGAGCATGCTTTTTCGACGCGTGGGTGTAAAATAAAACAGGAATAGAACGGATGGAAGCGTTCTGTATAGACAGAAAAAAAAAGGTGACACGAGGTATAGTATAAATCGAAAAAAAAAGGCTTACTTAACATGCGTTATCTGACAACCATCGATGTGAACATGCTTCTTGCACATGTGCCGAGATGGATATATATATAAGTGTAAAAATCTGTTATTAGCAATACTCAACTCCGTGTCCTGTGCCTTAAGATCAATTATGAGTTGATTGTTCTTTTCTATCTGAACGCGTTCATATGGCTTGCTAGAAGGCAATCGCCAAACACTGCTTTTGATTCATGAAAGGAAATATTCCTTGATGCAAGGAACTGTGAGGTCGTATAATAAGGATGAAGTAAAGAATGCAAAATGAGGCGGCTTCTAAAGACCGTAGCGCAAAACATCACGACTTGTATGAAAAATTTGGAATCGAATTATCAAAACGTCCTTTCTGTGTGAAACTGTCCCGTATCGAGCCTGGTTACGCGAGGACTGGCACGACTGACATCAAATAAAACTTGATTGTGCTTTATTTACACTAAGGACATGTGGCAGGATATATTGGAAACCAAGAAAACAGAAATAGAAGCCCAAAGAGGCTTGCCTATAAGGGCAGAATGTCAAGGCAAACTCGAATTGTGTCTTCTGGTGTTTTGAAGTCGCTGCCCTGAATAGCCCCTGAAGAAGCGGTTCCATATAATACGTAACGGGAAGGTGCTACAAGGAATCGTTGTAGAGATGGCCGAAGTTTTGCTTTCGAGCAATTATATTGCAGTACTAATAACTTTTTGATGTTGTTTAAGTGTAATTATAATAAAGATTACTAATTGCCGGAAGTAATTACATAGCAATACTATTACATTGGAAATGAATTGTGATTACCTTGAAAGTTCTCTAACAAAAGTTCACCATTCGGGCAGCAACTCGTCTAACTCAGGGCAGTTGTGACCCAGGAATGTTATTCTAGGCTTCGAGTTTGGGTGCTACGTGGATTTTGTGTGGGTCAGCCTTCTTGTTACGCTTGAGGTTTTACTCTAAGGTTTTCTTAATGTTACCGACCTGAAGTAATTCACTACGTTACTAAATTACCAGCTTACAAATGTGATCGCTTACATTAGTCATTAGCGCAAAATATAAGTCGATTATTATAATTTTAATAGTGCACCTTCATTACTGCTAAGTCCGAAGCGTTGTTTGAAGGACGCCGTGTACAATATAATTGCCATACTTCACGCGATAATCCATAAATCCGTCTGACTACGATCGCTCCGGTCCAGTCCAGTGTTATGCAGTCCTTCATTGCCTGTCGGAGACTTAGGGTAAAATTGGCTTCTGTTAACGCTGAGCAACGTACAGCTCTCACTAAACGTTCACTATAGACTACTTTGACGTTGTCAGACTAATATTTCCTTGTTATAACAGCACCGGACCTTCAGGGATCATCCAATAATAACCAGAAAAGCTTGTTAACATCTCCACACTCTTACAGAGCTTGTTGGAAATATACATGTATCGGATTGAATTGGCTTGCATACAATTTTATTGCGTACTCGAAGACACAGATCACTCCCACGTGAGGAGCGAGATGCTGAGCTCGTCAGCCGCCTAGCAGGCTTGGTGGACAGCCCGGAGCTGATCTGCCGTTGCCGCCTAACATAGGTGATGTTCGGTAAATGAGCGCATATGTTAGCGAAGCTATTTCGCCGCAATTTGGGAAAGTCGGTTGAATAACTAAAGCAAGCTACAATGGATCGATTAATTGGGGAAGTGCGATATGGTCACTGTCAATAAGGAGCCAGAGAGAAATAGAGAGGAAAGGCAAGGAGATTAACCAAGTTGGCTCGGTTTTCTACCCTACACTTGGGGGGGGGAAAGAGGGAATAATAGAAAGGCAAGATATGGAGAGAAAAGAAGAGCAAGAAATATATGAATAAATAGTCAGCTCGAGATTGCACAGCACGGTCTCACGCTGTTCTTTCATAAGCGCTCGGGAAGTTCGGCGGTCCTTAGAAAAAGCACAATAGGGCTTTCGTGGCTTTGCGCGCGTGCGAAACGTTGGCTGTCGATGAGGAACTTGACCAGTCGGCTGGGGTGAAAATAGTGACGCAAGATGCAGGATTGTTGCCACTCCAGCGCATTTCATGCTTTTCGTATTCTTCTTCCTTATCATTAAAGCGGGGTTGACCTTAAGCCTAAGCCAAATCTCTTTGCGGACTTCATAGCTTATGGTGACCACTACGACGACTACATGAACAGCAAATACATTCATTGTGTGCTTGCGCAATAGTGATTCTGTGCGTTTCCTTTGTAACTTTGATTTATTGCTTCATTAAGACATATGAAGGTTCAGGATAGCCCACTCCTACATCGCCTGCTTTCCGATGTGTCCCCTTACACCTAAATAAAGAAAAGCGAGAACAAAGGCAAGGAATAATGCGAGACAATGACAGGTGCAGGCAATATTGGAGGTGCTCTTCGCTGAGAAGTTTTGCCTCAGGCGCACGAAAAAAAATTTTACGTTAAAAACAAGGAGAACTGAGCAAGTGGAACTTCCATGCGGAAGGTGCGCAGAGTGAATGTGACGCATCGAAGAAATAGTTGGATAAATAAGTCAAAGGCGTAGCAAACCAGGTCAAAAGATTACTAACTGCACTGTCTTCTGAAATATTTGTCGTCCATACTACTTCCTCCTATGTACATGATTTGACTTTAAGTGCGTATCGGTGTGGGCGCTGGTGCTGTAGTGTGTATTGTATTGGAGCTCGGCAAAATGAAAAAAAAAAAACGCTTTTTCTCAAAGTCTGCGCTTTGTTGTCTCAAGAAAAAGTTGTAATAAAAAGAACAACGCTTCAAGTGCAGACACCCTTTGTGTCGCGAATAGCTGTCCGAGGGAAAAAAAGCTGAACGCAAAAAATTCTGCTCTGTGTAGTCGTTTTCCCGTAGGCGCTGAACTTTGAGTGCCGGAAATAAAGCCTGCATTTTTGGTACGTTAGTTATGTCGCTAATTTTTTTATTCTCTTTTCATGAAATGTGGAGATGCACAGAGTGACAGGGTCCAAAATTGAGATACATTTGTGTGTGTTTGTGTGTGCCGGAAACTGCGAGGTGTTAGCAGGATAGGAGCGCAGCGGGCATCAACGAATGATTTAAGCTGCTAGGCGGGAAGATAGTGACATTTATATGTTTAGTTGAATTGTTATCACATCATCAATGTTCCGTCGAGTAAGTTAATCAATGTCGGTGCTTTCACAATCACCCTACTCCTGGCATAGCCCACAGTGTCATAGAATGTACGCCTTTGTTGCGTTTCATATAAGGTCAGTGTTGGCATCGGTTTAATGATAGTACTTTGGATAAATGATTGATTTGAAGCCGAGTGGATCTTAGGGCGTGAAATTCGATGCCGACAAGTTCGATCGCATCAGAACAGGGAGTTTGTTCTATTCGCATTGGTTTATTGCCTGCAGGACTACTTCGCAGTGCACACGCATGGCTCGCGGTGCGGTATGCGATGAAAAGACAGCTTTTATTCGCGATGTCTTGCTTTTACAAGATTTTGGCAATGCTCTTCTCTTCACACAACTGTACGCGACTCTGCCAGCATATTGAGCTGATTTTTATCGTCAATTTTTTTTTTCAATCTCATTTGGTATAATCTTAATCGGAGCACATCACTCATCGTCCAGTAGTAGAAGGCAAAATTGGCTCTTGTGTAACTCCTCAGCAAATTAAACCTCGACTTTGACACGATAGAATGTGAGGCAAAATCAAATAACTCTCCTGCATTCGTCCTGCACTTTGACGACAGCAGTTATAAATATGAAGCGCTCTAGGTGTGACACAGGTAGCATGCCAGCAGTTGTGCAGGCTTATTTTGACGATACGAAATAAGACAAGAACTTTCTGATGCACTAGATAGAGTGAATATTCGCGCTTTGTCGGAACAAAGGATTCTGGGACACTGGCCGAGTCCGTCCTCAGTCCAGAAGGCTTTGAAAGCGTTGTTACGTCTTTTTTTTTCTTTTTTGAGGACTAGTCTCAGAGACAAACTTTAAGCAGTTTCGATTTTTTTAAGCAGTGGCGTTTGCATTCTCTAGTACGTGCTTGCGGTTGCTGTGGTTGCGATGTTCGGCGTTTGACTCGAAGTCGCGTGTTCGATACCGGCTGCGGCGCTCCCACTTCGGTGGAGGAGAATTACAGAGGTGTCAGTGCACGTGAAAAACAAAGCAAAAAACAGATGGTCGAAATTGGTGGACGCCCCGCCACTGCGTGCTTCATCATCATATCGTGGTCTTACCTCTTTCGAAGACGACTCTCTACTAACTATCTAAACTGTCTGTCATTTTGCTCTACCCCAGACGCATCCATACGAAGTCGCCTTTGAAGTTTGAAGAGAATTTTAATGGGATCAATACAGTTTACCGATGTTATTTGAACCTAATTGATACCTTTAAATCGCCATTCTACGTGACTTGGTGAAGCTTTTGTAGTCGCGTATTTAGGGCTAGAATCGTTCTTGAAACGGATAGTTATTCTCCGTTCTCCTTTCCGCACTTTTTATTATAAACGCTCGTCTACGATCATTACAGTCTTTCACTTATAATTGGTGACTATATTTCAGTTCGCCACCTGAAGAAGATAAAGAAAGAAGGTGAGGCGAAGTAAGTATTAGGTGTTTGAAGTAGGAAAGCATCGTGAAGTTTGGTCTTGGGGGAGCTTCGTGTGTCGAGAAATGGCCAGATCACAGTGTCTGGACACCGGAGAAAGAAGCTTTGAAAGAACCGGAAATGAGAGCGTTTCTTCGCCCTGGTCTATTGTCCCCTCTCTCCGGCAGCGTCAGCAGTACCAGATGAGATTTGCGATCATACTTAAAAGGTCAGAAAAAGAATGATCAAACAGCAACCGTAAAAGACACAATAACATCTGGTCGCTTTCAAAGCCTTCAAAGGCGCGGCCTTTAGAGAGCAATGTTTAGCTGCCATGAAGAATAGATGAAGTCCAATCTCTTTTGCGTGTGAAGTGCAGAAACGGAAGAACTCGATTCAAGTGATGTCAGAAACTTTGCCAAGAGTCTTGTCCTTTTTTTGTTTGGTACAACTTTTGATCTTTTGGAGGCATACTCGGATAAGTCACTTCAGTTCTATGAACACACGATCAGATGCTAAATGTTGTGAAGTCTTAATCTCCGCTAGCTTGCTGGTGAAGGGAAGGCATTATTTATTATTTACGGTGGTTATTTACAAGGCATACTGGTCGCTCAATATAGAGCTCATGCAGGCGGAGTACCAAGGGATACTGATGAGCACTTATACAAAAAAAAAAGTTAGTTTCGCCGCAAAGGCGAAGTAATGAATGCGATAGCAATAACTTGGAATGTTACGCTGAGAACGGCTCGCAGATCGAAACGTGCAGCGTGCTCCACATGCCCAAATGATGCACGAAAACAACACACACAAAACGAAGCTAACTAACAACGTTTGCAACTCGACGCTTAACGCGCTGTTTAAACAAAAACGACGCACGAAACGTAATCGCAGGTACAGATATCAGTTCGAACTAATGAGTGTTCCTGTTGTTATTTCGCTGTATTTCAAAAGCGCGCTCTTTTCGCAAACAGGGCCTGCCCAGCGAGTGAAGTTCACCTTTGTGCCACAGGCAACTAACGCAATCATTCTGGTGAAAGGCCAAGGCACACTGTTCTCCCCACCCAAGCATAAGCGCGAGCGCACAAACACCTAACTCCCGCCCCTCACCCGTCCCCGTGCGTGGGGCAAAGTACGCGTGGGAGATAAGCACGCGTTGGTGCATCGCGACGAGCTGAGTGCCGAGCGCGGACGACTTTTTTCCTTGAGTTTTCCTATATATAGATACGTATATATGTATGGTTCATTACGGCAGCGTTGGAAACTGTAAAAACCAGCCGAGACTATCCATATAATTGCAATCGCAATAATAGAGCTTTGTATCGAAATGAATTTAATAATAATAATAATAATAATAATAATAATAATAATAATAATAATAATAATAATAATAATAATAATAATAATAATAATAATAAAGTCGCAACTTTGCCGCAAAGGCGAAGCAATGAACGCCATAGCTACGAATTGGAAAGTAACGCGCAGAATGGCAAGCAGATCGAAACATGTTCCGCGTTTATCTCGCACGAATAACGCAAGAAGCGTATCAACGCGAATAAGCGTCTCAGTCGTTACTTCGCTGTCTGAAAAGCGCACTCTTTTCGCAAACGGAGACTGTGCAACGATGGCAGTGACCTTTGTATGCCCGGTAACTACAACAGAATCGTTCCGGCGAAACCCAAAGGCTGGCCGGAACGTACGATCCTCCCCACTGCAAGACAAGGGCGCGCGATCGAGTGTCCACCCCCTTATTCTCTACGCGGTGCAAAGTACGCGTGGAAGATGAGCGCGCGCCGCCGCGTCGAGATTCTGTGACAGATGGATGGATAGATGTATTCGGCTGTGCCATTTAGATGGGGCGGTGGCTCATGCCACCTAGCTATAAAATTAAGTACTATCACTGTGTGTTGCAAGATTAAATTTCACTCGCACCTTGATTGGAGCCACCAATCAGTTATCCGTCTCCTGATTATTTCTGCCCGTTTAAAGTCTATTTTGCCTTCATTGTCCCTAAACACCAATACTTTCAAATATTCCGCGCCATTATATTGGACTATAGAGTGGAGTGCTTTACAGAACATTATCAAATGTTCGGCCGTTTCCTCCTCCTCTTCACACGCACTACTTACCGTGTCTGTGCCTTTGTATTTGGCTCGGTACGTCTTGGTTCGCAATACTCCCGTTCCGGCCTCGAATAGCAGAGAACTACCCCGAGAATTATCGTTATCGTAGATCTTTTCCCTTGTGATTTTCTGCTGGAAAGTTTGGTTGGTCTCCAGTGATGATTTCGTAAGCATTCTCATATTCCACATGTCCCTCTCCGTTTCCTTCACCTTCTTCTTAACCAGTGTTTTCTTTTGGCTTGGTATGCTGCTGCTGTCTAAATACATGCTTGACAATGTTCGAGTTCGCTTCCTTCATTTAGTATCAACATTCTTCATGTACAAATAGCTGAAAACTTTCCTAGCCCAACGCTCCTCTCTTGTTTTTCTCAATCGCTCCTCGAATTCGATCTTGCTGCTAGCTTCTCTGCACTGTAACAATGTCCATCCCATGTCACCCTATACCCCCTGATTTGAGGTGTTCCCGTGTGCTCTCAAAGCAAGTCTATTTAAGCCACGTTGCTTAATTTCCAATCATGTTTGCACCTTTTATTTCATGCACAAGGCCTCATTGCCGAACGTCAAACCCGTGACCATGACACCTTTCCAAATCCCTCTCACAACGTCATACCTATTGTAGTTACACAGTGCCCTATTTTTCTTCACTGCTGTGCTTCTGTTACCCATAGTCATTACGTATACTTCGTGCTTCCTTAGGTACTCAGCCCCGTTATTTATCCATAGGCCCAAAAATTTGTATTTCTCCACCATTTCTAGTGTTACATCCGGTATCCTATGCTCACTGCCTTTGTTATCATTAAAAATCATCATTGCCGATTTTTCCCTGCTGCACTTCAAATTTAACCTATCTCCCTCATTACCACAGACATCTACCAATCCCTCAGATCTTCCTTGTTTTCGGCTATTAATACTATATCATCTGCATACATCAATGGTGGTAATGACTGTTCAATGTGTTTTATTTGCTTGGCAAAAGAGAGGCTGAAGCCGAGTCGACTCCCCTCTAATTTGACTTCTAGTTCCTGTAGATACAGCATAAAAGACGAAGGTGACAAAGGACATCTCTGTCGAAGCCGGCGTTGTATCTCTATGGGTTCAGATACCTGTTCTTCCCATTTGGCAACTACCTTGTTACTTTTATAGATATCCTTTAGATGATTAGTTATTCCATCTTCCACTTCTAGTGTGTCTAGTATTCTCCACAAGTCTTCTTGAATCACACTATCGTAAGCTCCCTTGATATCTAGAATTGCCAGCCACAGGGCCATGGGTTGTTTTCCCGCTATTTCAATACATGTCGTCAATGAAAACAGATTGTCCTCCAACCTCTTTCGTTTGCGGAACCCTTTTTGCAGTTCTCCCAGCACCCTCTCATTCTCCATCCATGTCTGTAGTCTCTCCTTTACCTTCTGCATCCGCAGCCTGCAAACTGCTGATGCCACTGCTATTGGAGGGTAGTTGTTTATGACGACGCGCGCTCATTGCGCCATGTTCCTGGTAATGTTGAAAACATGATGCGGTAATGCGAAAACATGTTCGCCTTGGTGAGCGTATCCATACCATAGCCAAGAATCAATGACAAAACTTTTCGGCTATCTTAACATGGCCTCATGAAATGGCGTTTGATGTGTTTTTCCTTACGGCTATAGCTTACGCAAGACACGTATGCAAAACTGTAACGCAGAGCTGTGGTGATTTACGCGATGACACAGAGTTAAAAGTCGCTTCTCGAATCCATTGTTTATCCTTCGTGTCAACTCATGGTGACCGCATGGGGGCCTCACAAAAAATAAATATAGACAAGTGAAGTCTCCATCGCTTTGACGAACCAAGCTTTATTAATTATTATAGGCGAGAAAATAATGCTCGCGCAATTTAGCCAAGCCGCAAAACTTCATTCCGTGTGAAATCGCGGGCTGTGTGTTTGAGTCGCCTGCATAGATTCAGGCATTTTTCAGGGCAGCACAGACATTATTAGTTCGCTTCAAATTGTTTGAGTGATTTGGTATGTGAATATGTTAAGAACCATCTTTGAGCGTGGCGACTAGGTGCAGGAGGTATGGTGTCAGCTTAAGTGAATTTCCGTGTCAAAAAAGCACATTTTGTCCTCATTAGTTGAGGTAGCTGTCGGCAAGCACAAAGAAAGGATTAAAATTTTTATTTCGTTTCATTATGTTCTCAGGTTTCGGAGACACCTGAACGCGGCGTCATTTCTCGGTGGCAGCAACCGCGTCTTGCATGCCATAACTGAACGGCAAGTAGGAGAAAGATCATATTTGACTAAAAAAGCTAATCATCTAGAACGACTCCCTAGAACGATATGCACTGGAACATCTAGAACGATATGCACTGGAACATTCTGGTAAAATAGCAGTATCCCACTATTAAGCGTGGTGCTTTTCAGGACAATTGAACACTGCCAACTGGAAGAATGTGAAGCCCCATTAGAAAATATTAAAAACTCAGCCCCCCCCCCCCTTCCCGTCCTTCTATTGCTCTGCCTTTCAGTTCTTACATACCTACGTGCACTGGGAAGCTGTGTGGTTGGTAGGGTGACACTATAATTTTACCTGACTTTCCAAGTGTTCTCTGCGGCATGGATACGTAAACCGTGAGTCGATAAAGGCGACTAGCTTTCTTCATGTATGGCTTATTCGCCTATATCCCGTTTAATTACGCCTGAATTGAAATTACAATCGCTACATAATAGTTGACTTAAGTCACGCAATGTCCGTGTAACTTGAGCATCAAGACCTTGAATTCGGCGTGCATCTACCACACACGTTGCCAGCTTCATAAACTAACATACAGACCGATTGTCCAACGTGCACCTGCCTAACCTCCTTTGTGTACAGCCACCCAACTTATTGACTGGCCTAAGCGAGTAGCTGATGATTTGGGTGGCTGTACAGCGCTACATAGTGGTACTAGCGCTACCATCTCCTAGATTGTCAGCGATGCTATTTGATACCCTCGTCCTGATTGCAACTTAGCTCCTTCGTATACCGATGTCGTACAGGAAAGTTGCAGCTCGGGCATGCTAGTTATAGCTAGGTAAAGATTTAGGCGACTGTACATGCCTGCGTAAACGGTATCATGCTGGTATCATGAGCACATTAATTAGCTCGTAACTTGAGAAGATACCCGAATATACATGAAATAAAGGAATTTGCTTGACTTGAATTCCGGTAAACATGCATGGCGTACAGTATATATTCAACTGAACAATACACAAACCACTTGATGAACTGAGGTGTGCGTGTTTCAGCGAGGCCGTCTGCTCACCTGGACTGTTCGCAAAGTCACGGAGGCAACAAGGAGGCCAAGCCCATTTGACTTTCAAATGAAGCAACAACGTAGTCCAATTTCACCGCGCGTTTTCCAGTTTCCTCTCGCGGTACAATGCTTTCCCCCTGCACTGTGTCAGCGCAATCATGGAGTGAACTGGCTCGCCGGTGAATTCGGATAAAGGTGCGCTCTCGAGAGCGCGCATTCAATTGCGGACGAACCGAGCGGAGGGTCACTTTGTTCCCGGGAGTTTCTGAGCGCTCGGCGTTTTGCAAGTGGGTCCGTTCGAAGCTTCAGCCACAGACGACTCTCATCGGTTTGCTTGCGGCGAAAGTGGCTCGAAAATGTCGCTGTTCAAATGACCAGGCTGCCGTATACGATGCCGCATTACGATGACATTGGAGTTTTACGCAGAATGCGGTACGGCCTCGTGCAAACAATGGCCCGGCAACTGATGCATGCCGCTCGCACTCGGCGCATCTGCTCAGCGGTTGGGGCGCGGTTCGGTTTCCTGCGCATTTTTTTTTTCACGCTAGAGAGAAGGGTATCTGACGCCACGACACAAAAGTAGGCGCTTCGAATGGTGAACTATGCAGGGCCGCCATTTGCTTGCCTGCAAGTTTCTGTGTGTTCGCCGAACAGGAGAATAGGCGCAGAATAACTCGGCGAGAGAGCAGCTGAAAAAATGAAGTAAATAGATGCTGTGTCAAAGGAAACCAACATTCAAGAAACTATATAATCAGCACATTGCATTTGGAAACGAAGGGCTTCTTCAAGTTAAGAAAGTACGCGAATGCGTGGAAGTAATGTCCAGTGGTTTTCGTCCGCCAGGGTGGATTACGGTGCTCGGTTGCTGATCCGAAGGTCAAGGGTTCGATCCCGGCCTCGGTGGTCGCAATGGTTGAGGCCCGTATACTGCGCTATAAGTCAGTGCAAGGAAAGGTCAATATGTCTGGAGCTTTCCACTATGGCGCCCTTGTTATTATCGTGCTCTTGGCACGTAAAGGCAAAGATATTATGCAAAGGTAAAGCTCGTCGTCTGGAAGTTTCACCGAGCTTTCAGAACGTCTGCCCTTTCCCACTCGGAGCCAAGCAAGGATGTTTGCCAGTTTTATGCTATATGTAGGCGATACATTCAAACGCTCTGCACGTCTTGGTCACACGAAATTCATACATTGTGACGTGTCACGTTTAGCACGAAAATGACCTTGTCGACGAAAAAGACATTTGATCCATAAAGTGATGATGCAGGGAAGCTAAGTCCATAGTGTCAACGTTGGGCGCATGGGTGGATGGATGGATGCATAACAGTGCGCCAGAGGGGAGCCGTGAAGTCAGCCCCCACACATTGATATAACAGACAAGAGTGCATAGTCAGCTCAGCGCTATGCACTGCCATGTTAAGGATGGGGAGTGCAATGACGAACCTTCAGCCCTCCTTGAAGCGTAACCTTGCGCAGGCCTGTGCTTCCTTCTGTGACTACGCTATTTCCGTTTCGCATCGAATTGCCTTATGATGTATCGTTGCTGCCAGAATGTGCTTCTAAGAGGCGCGAATATCACGTGAACAGTTGCGGCCAGGGAAAGCCGAGGCACTACGCCTCGGCGGAAGTGGCTAGAGCAACTCGAAATGCCGCTCGTCCCGAGGCAGTCGATATGGATGAAGTTGCGGCAGCGGGCTGACGAGCGCAGCATGAGGCGGGTTTTGGCGACGCAGATGTTTCTAGAATGCAGAATTCGTAGAGGTCGCAACAGTGGATCAGCACAGCTAGGATTTCGCCTTGCCATTCTCTGAGAGCTCTGAACATCCTCTGTAATTTTACGAGCGAGATAGTGGGGTCTTGCAAACAACTCCACACGTTGGTATGCGCCACAGGAATTGGACAACCCTGACTACCGAGTACAGCTGGGGCGAGCATCAAATGGAAACTCTGCTCGGCAAAGTGGAGCACATGAAACATGTGAATGAAATAGAGAGAGAGAGAGAGAAAAGAAAAAGAACGCGATGAAACGGAAGAAAAAAAACATAGAAAGGAACTAAGAGAGACAGACATAGAAAAGGTAGAAAAAAGGAGCGCAAGACATAAAAAGAAACAGTGACAAGGAAAAAGATACAAAAAACCGCACAATATTGAAAGAAACGAAGAGAAACAGAAATAAGCAACGAATAGAGAAACACGGAGAGGGAAAAGAGAGAATGATAGAAAGACAGATGCCAAATAAAAGATGATATAACAAGTAGAGAGGAAGGTAAGAGCTTTAGTGGTAATGACGTCACACCGGAAGTTAAGTTGCTGATACATCCGAAATTTGTCGTTATAACCGTAACCGATGTTCACATTTAAGTTGCAAGCACTCACCTGCGTTGATAACGTCCAACAAGAGTCAGAATGGTAGAAAGCCTTCCGATAAGGGTCCGTAAAATGACTGTGTATTCTGTAGCAGCAGCCAGGTGACTATCGAACACGATGAGCGCGATGTTTCAAACGCAGGTGATTTTATGTATCGTGGTACCACCAGCACGAACGCCCGGTTGCATCGTCGTGGAATTAACTCAATCTGCCCTCGGCACGATTCCGAGTCCCCGTTTAGCAAGCGAGGCCTTCAGTGATCGGCTCTGGTGATGTCGAATCATTTGCGGATGATTGTTCCCGCCGACATTTTTCTTTGAATTTCTCTTGTTATTTTAATTGCCGTTGTTCCACGGCAATTTGTAAGCACTTAAAGGTATACATACAAAAAGAAATAAGAAAAGGCAGCATTCACGCGTGCGGAACAACGGTGTTACACAATGTTTCTGAATCAACATCGGTGCAGCAAATCACCCGGCTCATTCCATAAGCCGTAAGAGTCTGTTATGGAAAGTGTTTTGCTTAAAACCTATTTATTTATTTATTTTATTTGTTTGTTTATTTGGATACCCCTAGCGTGTGAAGGGCATTGCATGGGACGGGAGGGATAAACAAGGAGTGAAAACTTATCACAATTCAGACATAGAGATAATAAAAAAAGAAGTAATACAAGTAGAATGAAAAAATAAGATCATTCCACAAATAGCGGTAACATCAGGATAATAATTTTTAGTTTGTTCAGTGTATGAAGAGGCCCCGCCGCGGTGGTCTAGTGGCTAAGGTACTCGGCTGCTGACCCGCAGGGCGCGGGTTCGAATCCCGGCTGCGGCGGCTGCATTTCCGATAGAGGCGGAAATGTTGTAGGCCCGTGTGCTCAGATTTGGGTGCACGTTAAAAAACCCCAGGTGGTCTAAATTTCCGGAGCCCTCCACTACGGCGTCTCTCATAATCATATAGTGGTTTTGGGACGTTAAACCCCACATATCAATCAATCATCAGTGTATGAAGAGAATACTCAAACATCACATGCACTAAAAATCAAACGCAGTGATTCAGGCTCTTATCGTGCTCTGGAAATAAGTGGATATCGCGTTGTTACTTGTCAATTCGAGATTCGGTTCTTTCCGCCATTCTCGTGGTGAATGGATTTTCGCGCGCACTCACGTCGCTAACTGGCGGGCCTCATGTGTCGCCACAATAATGGTATACCATGGAAAAAATCCGATGCGAATGCTTATTTTATAAGTTTTTAGAAACGTGAACAGTCGTTGGCCGGCGAGTACGTGCGGCGAGCATGTACGGTGAAGTGCGTCGGCATTTAGACGTGCGTCACATTAGGACAAAGATAAAGCGCTTAAACACGCTTGCCAACATTCCACATGGAACACCGTAAGGTGGTCAAAGGTTTACGCAAAATAAACATGACAACCACTTTTTTGTGCAGCTGTCCTTGTTTCGATTTCCGTACTGGACGAAATTTACGTCAACTATGAAGCTCTGCTCGCGACTCCCTTTGCTACAGTTGCGCAGATGGCAATTTGGCCTCTAATAACAGAACTGTATCGAAACTGCTTCTGAAACATTCAGGACATTTGTGAGGCTGTAAAGATATACAATTCGCAACAAAGAGCAGTGTCTATTCCTTTCGCTAAAACCACATATTCGTAACTTGCAAGTGACTAAATGCGCCTCTTGGCTGACGCCTGGTTGTTCACAGAAACGTTGCCTGCCTCCTCTTCTCCAGCAACATCTCTTTAATAGCAGAGAGCCACGCCTGTCTGTCCCGGTGGATTAGTGGTTACCGTGCCGAAGGTCATGGGTTCGATTCCACCTGCGGTGGTCGCATTTCGATGGAGGTGGAATCTAGATATATTCCCGTGTACTGTGCGATGTCAGAGCACCGCAAAAGATGGTAGAAATTTCTGGAGCAGTCCGTGGACTACGGCGTCCGTCATGTTGTGCTTTGGAACACAAAACGCCAGGCAACTCCTTCGGATAATATATGCAGGTGTCATGCCGGTTGAGAAGTCATGTTACCGCATCTGATACGGCGTAATACAAGCGTCGAATTGCACCTGGCTTCGCACCGTGGCAACTGTGTGAAGGCCGGGTGGGTAGTTTGAAGAGGCCCTGCAACACTCTTCGAGCCTGGTCAGAAAACGCTGCCCATCGGCGGTATAGTCGTGGCTCCCGAGAACAAGCGTGCCAAATATTATAGCGCAGCACGTGGTCTGGAATTCCCAATGAATTCTCAGTCACGTAAATATCGCCTTCTCTCGAGAAATAACGATATAGCCTACTAAACAATCATTGCATCACATGACCAAGTATCATGTCATTGGCTGATTCGAACATCTCTCGCTCGGGAGTTGCTGGGGCCGCCGCGGGAGGCCGTGACCTGTCCGCGCGCGATCGCACTGAAAAGTCACGCGTGCGACCCCCCCCCCTCTCCCGAAAAAAAAAAGTGCTCATGATCAAGAGTGGCGCGTGACGCACAGTCGGCCGAAATTTCAAGTATTGTGCGCAGTGGCCACTTTTTTGTCTCTCAGTGCCACATTTTGGAACCAAGTTACGAAAAATTGCATCGTGGATGTGATTTGTGAGAATAACTTGTCCACACCTTTTTTTTTAAATTTATTTCAGTCGTATGGCAGATATACACACAATAAGCTGCCACTCATGCACGATAGCTAAAATTTTGGCCGACTGTACCTTCTTCTATCTTGCCATCCCTCCCTTTTTAGCTTTAAGCGCTTTTGTCGGGACTACAGAAGATAGAAAGCAATTACAGCGTGCGACAAATTTCTTTTAACTTTGCTCTAACGGGATAGATTTAAAAAAAAAATATGGTGTTAAATTCGCGAAGCAGAAGCTTTTTTTATTGAATTCATGTATTAGCTACTTGGAAATGCGTTGCTGAACATTTTCAAAGCTGCGCTTCTATCACAGTGGTTTCAGCCGTAGTTAAGCGTCATCATCGGCCTCATGAATAACTATATATGAAGCTATGCATGATGTGGGCACCTGGCGTAATCATTCAGTATCTTTGCGAGGCAGTATAGTGAGTACCTCGCTTCTTCGCAAAATGATTAGAAATGATGTCGTACTGGATGGCTTTTGCGGTCTTGGGCGTCTGAGTAAGCGACTCGGTGTCGTTTCCTTCTTCTTCTTTATTAGGCATTTAGTCTAAAGGATAATGCTTGCGTTTGTGACGAAACCTTTTCACTACGACGAGTCACCAATACATTGTCTCATATTCGTAAGCATGACAACATCTGCAGGAATACATGGAAGGTTGATGCCTTCAAAGACCGTTGTGCAAAAGTGAAGCCATCCTTCATATCTTCACATTTTCTGAATGTCCCGCCGTGGTGGTCTAGTGGCTTTGATTACCTAAGGCATGATACTCAGTGAAGGACGTCGGTTAAAAAAAAAACACGCTGGTGATGTAACCTCTGTATCTATCACCCAGTCTACACATGTGAACCATTTATCTAAAAAGTGTGTCTGTGTGGGGAGGTCTTGAATGCGCAAGTTGGAAGACTTTGATATTTAAGGCTGATTTTTCTAATAAGCGTGCCACCTAGCTACCGCACAACCGTAAAGATTTTGGTAGTGCGCCTGTGGCAAAATAAAAATACGTCGACCGTCTGAAGTTAGCAGGTCCTTCAAGCTTTCGCGCGGAAAATTACGCAGGGTATGCATAGTTATAAAAGAAGGACACAGATCATGAAGAACAGACGTTTCGGCTTTCCTGACGGGAACTTCGTTTATTGTGAACAAAACTGCCGTCAGGATAGCCGACACTTCGTTTTCGCATTGTTATTCACTTATATCTTGTTACTATCCGACCAGATGGGCTTCCATTAAAAACTCGACTTCATTAAGAGTATTATATCCAACGTGTCGAGGAGTGTGTCCATGGCGTAATGCTTATAATAATGGACTTCCGTGCTAGAGCTCCTGCGTTCAAATTCTGCCAATAGCTCATTTTTATGCGAAGGAATTTACCGAAAATGAACCGAGACTTTTTCGAGCAACGATGTAAAGAAAGAATCTCTACATTAAGTACGTCAAACACTTGATATATTATTTTCCGTCTGAATTTTTTTTTCGTTCTTCATTTATTTTCTTCATTTCTTTTCACGTTTTAGTGTTCTGCCTTTTCTTTTTGGTTTTGTTTTTTAATAAGGTGGTCCTACAATTTCGGAACGAAAGCTCCCGCATGCTTTTACAAAGGAGCTTCCAGTGCTCAGGCGAATATATTCAAGGGGACGTACAGTGTTTGCAATCGATATGTTATTGAATCAAAGATTTTTCCGTCACTGTTCATAACCCTGCAGCGTCTAATCGTCTGATGAGATTAGTGAGAGATTTGAGCTGGCTCTCGTCTGGTGTATGATAAAATCCCCGTGGTGTGCGCAGCTCGCTTTCGTGCGAAAATCGTTCTCCGCGACGGAAAAGAAGACGCGCACTTCTGACGCTGTGGGCGAGAGGAATGTTGCTTGGCACGCGACAGGTCACCGGGGTGATTCACAGGGGAAATCAGCCGGGAGTTTCTTCTTTTATTTTACCTGCCCGTTCGCCATACATCGCGTCCTTCTGGAAGGCCACAAACCAATTTATATAGCGTAGCTTTTCGCTCCAGTTTTCGAATCCGGTGAGCTGCAGACGAAGAGTGACTACCGCCTCATGTTTTACTGGAAAAGCTGCAGACCATGGTTTACCTGAGAAAACCGCCGTTTTTCTTTGTTGTTGTCGTTGTTACTACAGTGCGCAGAAGTTTGATTAGCTTTCAGTTGCCCGCTGTGCTACCAGCTCCTAAAACGTCTCTGCGTCCAGATATCTTGTTTCATTGTAGGGCGCCTGCAGCTTTCGATAACGAGATTTCTGCCGAACTTAAGATGGTTGCGTCTTGTGGTCGGGCAGTTTCTTCGGCAAGATTACCATTATCGGTGGGGGAAATGGCGTAAAAACAAAGTAAACGTAAGCGAGAGTCAGCTCTTAGAAAAAGTGATCTCACTGGTGGTAATTGCAGCTTCAAGTTTTGCTTTGTCGTTGAACATACTTGAAATGAAGTATTTTTTAAAGAAATTCTCTTTCGCGCCCGGATTCCTGCAAGTGTGTAGTGTACTTTCATTACGTCTTTCTAGTCATTACAGAAGTGCCTAAGTCCAAAAAGAATTTGACGGATCAAGGAGGCGCATGAAACGATTGGATACCTTACACCAACAGCCAAGATTTCAATGAAATCTTGACCTCATTCGCAGGATCAATTCGTTTAGATGACTTTTTTTCTGATACGGTTTAAATGGTATTAAGCTACGGAAAGTGAACATGCCGGCTTGGTGCATCAAATATATTGAAAATAATCTTCGCGAGTTTGCTTAATAATCGCGAATGAGTCCTAAATTCGGTTGGTTAGCACATGTCGGTGAGTAGAGTGTTCGTTCTGTGCTTACTTTCAACTGTTTCACTGTCAACTCCTGCACGTGCTTGGCCATGGGATAAGGAAAGAAAGTGGCTGAGGGTGAGTCATCCAGCCATCAAATCTCTCCATCGACGATATTTCCGCAAATATTTCCAGCAGACACAAGTGTCAAACACACACCTAATTATGCGGCACGGGGTTGTAAGGTTGATCGTAACCTGAGCACAGCGGCAAATGATCATTTTCGAATTGAACAATGGAGCCCTGGACTTAGGGCCCGACCCAACGAAGGTTTTCTGTACATTCACTTGTGAAATTTTATTCTCGCTTTTTCTTCGCAGCTAATTATGGCTTGATGCCGGCCGCCTTCCCCTTGTTTTGTTATTTTTCAACTACTGCAAAAACAATGAGGAATCAGAAGGAGGTCTATGCCGTTTATTATCATGAATAGCGTTTACGCAAAAGAGACAAAAAATACTTCGAAATTCGGTAGTTTTGCAAAACGTGTACTTCCGTAATTTGCCATTTGCTATCCTCTTCACCAGCGTCCACATTCGTGGCTTAAGCAAATAACGCAACAGAAAACGGCTCAGAGTCATCGAAAACTTGCACCGTTGTCGCCCACACTGTTTTTACCGATTCTCCACGAGCAAGAAACAGAGTCAACATTACCGGCTGGTGTGCGAACGAAACGAAACGCGGGGGACAAATCGCGCAGCTTGTGGGTGCGTAGGCCTATAGCTGCTTAAAGTTTGACGAATAATATTTTCCTTGCATGGCAAGTAGAGACAAAAGAAGTTATGCTGCTGGTCTTTGGGAATTATTAAAAACGTATTTTAGGCACTGAAAGACTGAATCTGCATTTGCGGGCAGTATTTTCGCCATATTTGTGATTAATGCCCTCATTGGTGGACACCGACTTTTTACCTCTTAAAATGTTAGTAACGCTGAATTTTTATTTACAGTGTCGTTTCGCAAACGTGAAATAAACTTTATTTGGTTCTTCTGTAGAACCCTATAAGACACCCCCCCACCCCCCAAAGGGAAGGAGTCCGCCGCAGTCGCTGGCCGCCAGCATTTATTGTTTTCTTGTCCACAACTTTGTTCGGCAATAAAAAGGTCAAGTTTCTTTGTGAGGCTGTGCAGCACCGAGAGCACGCGCTTGCTTCGCTCTCTCGTTCCTTCTCATTCTCTTTTGAATCTCCTAATCTCCTGCTTTGCTTCCATAAAACGTGTGCCGATTTGTCTGGAGTTAGATTCAGTAACAGCATTAGGGGAGACAACGGATATATAGAGAGAGACAGATGAAGATACAGAAAGAGACTGATAAAAAATGCTTAAAAAGAGAGAAATAATTACAGGAAGAAATGGAGTGAGGAAGAAAACAGAGACTAAAATAGGTAGAAACAGAGAGGAAGCGCAAAATAGGTTGCAAGAGAGATAAGTACGGATAGAAAAAGAAACTAAGAGAAAGAAATAGAAATAAACAGAGAAGAAAAGGTACAGGAAAGCATATAAAAAGCAGAACAAATAAATAAAAGAAAATGAAGTGAAACAAATAACCAATATTTGGCCGGCCTCCCTGAGTGGGTATATGAGTCATGGTGGAGGTATCACTATTCTCATCATCAAGGTAGCCCAGCTTCACACTTCTTTCGCCACTAATGCGAAGATGCCTGGATTAATCTTTTTCGTTCAGATTCGTATTTTCTTTGAGCAAGTTTTACAATTGGGCGTTATCTCTTAAGTAGTAAGATGTAGCCGCTGGGAATACGTTCTGTGTTCCCCGTGCATCGGAATCCTCAGTTATATCACCCAATCAATGAATCACTTTCTCGGTCCGTCCTTGTGACCTATAGCGTCCTAACTTCGGAACCTTTGCTAGTTTCTCTTTAACAATTAGTTCAGTTTACAGCGTGGCATCTCGTGAGACGTTACATTATTCACTCTTTGTGGTGCCTCCATTGTGAAGTATGAATGCGTGGGGCTCTTATTCATACATCACCGCTTGACTCGCGCTACCTTTTTGTTGGGGAGTCACTTAGCAAGCGCGAGTGTACAAAGTGAGCATGACCTCTCAGCCGGACTTCCGTGATAGGGATGGTTATTAATAGCGACAGTGAGGCCCCCATTGTGGTCGCTACGGTCATGGGACGAGGCCAGCTTTGTACTCGCCCCCTTTGTCTTTCCCCTTTGAACTCCCGCATCTTTGTCAAAGAAGCAAAATGCGACCACTGCGGCGTTTCCTCAAACTTTGTTGAAAATTTGGTGTTGTTTTAGTGCTGCAGCATTCATTTATAAGATAATGCATTCGCTTGCCGGTGCTGGGATCCTTATTTCCATGTTACTCGCTTAAGCCCAGGGAGTAACACTGGCCGTTAGCTATCCAGCGGCGCGTTTCTCACACCTAATGTTTTGCTTAGTTATTACATTCGGAGAAAACAATCGAGGTAAAATTTCCCACATTTCTGATAAAAGAAGATTTAATGACTGACGTGTCAATGTTCATAGCTAAGTTGTCAACGTAGCAGTTTGGTTGTACAAAATGAATGTGAAAGAAGGTGGAGGAGCCAGTCTCTTAGAACGATTCTGTTTTAGTAACACTTGAGACGCTTATTCGCGTTCATCTGTACCTGTGAGTACGTTTCGTGCGTCATTTGTGCTTGAGAAACGCGGGGCATGTTTCGATAAGTGCATTTTATGTCAACAAAGAGCTAACCTAGACCATATCATGTGGGGGAGAAGCCGTTGGGGCTGCCTGAAGGTCAGAACCCCCGATTTAAGCAAAAGATATTACCTTGTGCAAAGATAACACGTCTTTATGATGGCAGAGAGATGATGAAAGAAAATCTGAGTGGTTGGCCTGAATCAACATTGTTAAAAGAGAAAACTTTGCTGGGTTCATGAAGCACTCGTCACAAAGTGCGGCTATGCGTCAGTAACCCTTGCTGCCCAAGCAGCTTCATGGCATGCATTGAACTTCACTAATTTTTGTTTCTGCCATACGACCTCAATTGGCATCAGAGATTGTGCAACAGAAATTCGCTTTCAAGAACCCATATAGTTGGAAATCGTTGTCATCCGCTCCCCCGAAATTCTCAGTTTTCTAAAGGTCGCTGAATATCCTCTCTCGGCCCAATGCTTAATGTATTGCGTACTTTGGCTGATGGAGTAAATTTTCTTTTGTGGCAAATGTGTTCAAAGGACGCCAGACAGAAAAGCCAAGTTTCGTGTGGTAGTAAAAAGTGTTCCGAAAATGTCACCACGAGAAGAAAATGCACGAAAAGGAAACGTAGGTAGCGACTGCAACTTTGTATTCCCACACCAAAAGTCATGACGTCTTAAAGTTTGATCGCTCATGCTGGGTCATACGTAGCTGTTACTCGTTAGAATTGAAATTCATTTTATTTTGTTGGTGCCATTACTTGACAAATTAAGTTTTAGGAAAGTTGGTCGTCAAGTTAATGGTGCCACAACACGAAAAATACACCTTGAAATCCGGCAGAAAACGAGACGAGATTGTGGCGCTGAATTTAAAAATAACCTCTGACGCTGGCTTTCCCCTCTATGAATACGCATATGATGGTGAAATTAATTACATTTCTTTTCAGAGCACAATTTATCTATCCAGAATGATTAATTGTAGCGTCCGTTTACACTCGTGATGCTTACGAAATGACCTCTCAGAAAAGCTGACGAATGTAATATTTAACTGCGATGAAAGTACAACTAAATTTTTCTTGATCACCATTTGCTTGGCGTTTCGCTGTTATCGAGCTTCGTCATTACGAGTGAAAAGTTGTTGGCCTTCTCCTGGAACGAGTGTGTCGTCGACACCGTTTTCGTCCGTTGAATTGCCACTCCCTTCGACAGTGGTGGTCTCCGGCTGCAAGTCACAAGTGCAAACTGTCAGTCAGTGCACATGTCGTGATATGATACAGCACAAATTACAAGGGACAGGTTCAAAAGGAAATAGGACAGGTGCCTTTCCAAACCTTTACTGACGAACCTGACGTAACTTTACTTATCATTCTCTAACCTCACACAACCCAACCAAACCAAACCTAATCGTATAACCTAATATACAGCTTATCCTAGCCTAACGTAACCTCACCAGCACCTCTGTCGCAGCTTAACATCATTAATCCATAACAACTTGCACAACTTTCCCCATTAATGCAATGCAGGTGTGATGGAGAAACCGTCCAGTCAGTTTTGTTGACTGCAGTTCTTCCAGTGCATCACAACGGGAACCGTAGTGATCAACGATTTGACCATGTGTCGTTGCACCGCTGCGCTCCGCTGCTGAAGTTGTCGGAACTATATATATCGAAAAAAAAGGACGTATAATTGGCGCGCATAATTCAAGAAAAGTAAGCAGCTTGCGTTAGCACGCCATCAGTAGCGCTTTTTTGATGAGGGCCCAGTGATAGCTTCGCTTGTTAAAGTGATCGCTGCCAGATTCTTGAGGAAACACGCTTCTATATGTGCCACCATATCGCACCGCCACCGTTATTCTTCCTTCTTTGTGAAAAAAAAGCTATCGCGAAATCACAACAGTGTCATTGTGGTCGGCCGCCGAGGCCAATGTCTTTAACTGCTATCCCGCTTCATAAAAAGGTTGCCCCGCCTCCCCGAAGAGAGTCGTGAGAAAATGCGAATGCATTTCTTGCGCCGAGAGTACACGGCGTAGTAATTTTAATGGCATAAATTATTGACGAGATGAAGATTTGGACCGCAATGATTTATTCATATATTCATCAGTAAGCGAACGGTTGAGAGTGAGGCGCGCGCTTCACTCCAGCTATACATGTACGTACTAGCAAGCGGACGGGAGAGTGGGGCGCAAAAAGGGAAGAGAAGCAACAGTGAGAGAAGCAGCGTCGAAGCAGTGCACCTACCCTCTCCTACACTGCCTCCACAATCGCGAAAGCTCCGCTGAGCTCTTGCGATGCGAGCGCCCTCACATGCCAGAGCGCGCTGCTCCCTCACTCTCCGCTAGTCCGCCCACACCACCTGCTCCGGTTTTTAGGAATGAGGATAATCTAGCACCCGCAGCAGTTGCTATAGGAGAGGGAGAGCAGAGAGATAACACCTGTTGTTGCGCGGACGCTGCCGGACGCCTGACATAGCTTGACTAATAAATGTATTCGCATTAATAAATGTGGTTGGTCCCTCTCGTGAGGAATCGGTATAACACTCAAGCGAAATATGTCTTCACAGGAATAGTTGAGCGTTTGTGTATTGCTTCTCCAGAGGGGCGAAGGAATGAATGCTACAGTAACAAATTGCTAAGGCATGTGAAGAACGTCTAGCAGCTGGAAACTTGTAGCGCACACATCAAACAGAAAGCACGCATGAAATGAACATACAATACACAGCGCGCACTAACAACTCACAGCTCGACACTTAGAGCGCGCATTTCAAACAAAAAGGGCACACGAAATGAACGCACAAGTATACAGGAAGAGCGCGAACAGCTGTCACAATTCTTACAACTTTGTGTGTGTGTGTGTGCGTGTGCGCGTGCAGCGTGTTTTTTTTTTTTAACTTGCCCGCAGCAACGAGTGAGGTGACCTTTGGGCTCTCCTGAATCACGAGTCTGATAAGCGCGTGCGCAGGAGCGACCTTTTTCCGTGGGGGCGGCGTCCTCCGAAACACGAAGGGTGACAGAGCGGGCCATTGGCGCCATCTCGCCACTGATGACGAAAACGCACTGAAGTCTCGACGTTCTGAGGGCCGCCAATGGTATATGCATCGTGTATATAAATGGCTTGCCGTAAGCCTTCTTGACAATGTCAGCTTTGTAGCTTCGAGGTTAGCGTCGTGCGCTGTGGATTAAGGGGTTGCTGGTTCGACACCCCGTGACCTAACTAAGCTGTTCGTTCAGGGCTTTTTTTTTAAATCTTTGCAATCTTCTGATATACATTTTAAGACGTCACATCCGTGACGGAAATACGTCAGTGGAGCCGTGGTGGAACACGAATTAAAACAATTTCGTGTTAAAAAATGAAAAAAAAAAGAAATCAGCATCGGGTGGTATTCGAAAACGGGCCCTCATTTGGCAGTAGATTACTTCACCACAGAGCCACGCTGGGGCTTGAAGCTTCTTTACGAAAATACCCTACAGAGGTTTCATATTATTCTCTCAATCGCATTAACGTAATATGCAACGAGGCATCACACAATGCTAATTTTTACAAGCGTATG
Source organism: Rhipicephalus microplus (assembly GCF_043290135.1). Taxonomy (NCBI): domain Eukaryota; kingdom Metazoa; phylum Arthropoda; class Arachnida; order Ixodida; family Ixodidae; genus Rhipicephalus; species Rhipicephalus microplus. Next base: position 2,547,226 of record NC_134707.1, read on the forward strand.
GCAACGAGCGTCCCTATATAACCAGTATAAATTGCCCAGCCATAATTCTTAGTCGTCATCAGCTACATACAGTATACACTGACTGCACAAAATGCCTCTCGATATGTAGCAGATATCCCGCTTTCCAGCGGACTGACGAATAATGCCGTAGTCAAGAAGGTTTTAAGAAAAAAAAATACTAAACCTCCTTGGGTGTAGTTGGCCTTTGCCTACCTTTCGAGAATCATTCATTAGAGTTAACAGCGTGGCAGTTACCTTGCAGGTGTTCTTGTATTAGTTGTCCAAAGAGTTTACAAAAAGGGCTAGAAAGGCCGTTCCCTTCCGCTGTGACTGTATACAACGCGTTCCGCGCAGGCCTACCTTTTTATTTTATTTGTTTTTAAGATGGTCACTGCCTCACATGACTGCCTGCTAAACGCTTTCTCGGGATTCTCATCCCGAGAAAGCGTTTTATGCGCTCACTGTTGGATAGAAGAGGTTCGTCTCAGCGCCGCCCTTGTCTGCCGCCAGCTCGACGAAGACGACGAGTGTGAAGAGCAGCACCAGCGAGGCAAACAGGATGCCGGGCAAGTTGCGTCGAAAGCATGACCTCTCGGGTGGAAGAGCATCGGTAGTGAGAATCTCCGTCTTGTACTGGAAGGTGGGGGGTGCCTCCTTCAAGTACCTGCGCCCCGTGGACTTATAAATCCCACCCTGGCCAAAAAATATAACGAAATTAAAACCTCGTTTGGCCGGGAAAACAACCGCAAAGCAGGGACAACATTTTCATGCTGCTCGTACTGCAGCGAGACATGCTATGGGTCACAGAAAAACACGCGTTGCTAAAAAAAAAATGCCGCTCCTATCTTCCAACGGAGGGGGGGGGGGGGGACTCGAGTAAATGCGTCGCATAGATGTGAGGGTGTCGCGTGAATGTTGCGTAATTGGGTATAGTTGGGGAATGCTTGTCATTTAGTCTTTGTTATTCGTATTTTTTGAATGAAGGGGAGAGAGAATAGACTTTTGTTTGCGAGTGCATATAGACAGAGCCCTCGTCGGGTGGGGTCCTCAGAGAAGCGTTGGCCATCAACGAGTGATGGGACGCTGATGTGCGATGCAGTGCCTACATGTACAGGGTGGCCAGTGAAAGGTTGTGCAGCTCGAGCAGTCGGTGTTTAATAGCAGACGCTTATTGCGTTGGCCTTGCGAGGCTAGAGAGTAACCGGGAGCAAACAGTTGACACGAGACGCAAGTATGCGGCACGATACGCGAGGCGTGAGCATGCGCAGTGGGGATGTAGACAACGCCGACGCACGACATCGTGCGACTAGGAAATGCCTTGCATGTAAAATAACAGCATATCCACGGAGTAAATGATGACGAGTGGGGTGGAACTTCCGTCCGTGTCTCCATCCGTCTTTTCGAATGGACGCACGGATGGACAGACATAAGGATGTAAGCACGGAGGGGCGGAGGGACGGAAGTATGCACGGACAAGCAGGCGGACGGAATCATGGACGAACAGACGTACAGATGAACGTAAGCACAGACGGACAGACGTACGGATGGACGGACGAATGGACTGAAGCACGAACGGATGGATTCACGAATGGACAGAAGCACGGACGGATGGAAGCACGGAGGGCGCTTCGCCCCACTCATCATGCACTCCGTGGATGTCCTGTGAAAACCAGTAACGTCATCTACTGATAGTATTCCCAATGTATGTATGTATGTATGTATGTATGTATGTATGTATGTATGTATGTATGTATGTATGTATGTATGTATGTATGTATGTATGTATGTATGTATGTATGTATGTATGTATGTATGTATGTATGTATGTATGTATGTATGTATGTATGTATGTATGTATGTATGGATGGATGGATGGATGGATGGATGGATGGATGGATGGATGGATGGATGGATGGATGGATGGATGGATGGATGGATGGATGGATGGATGGATGGATGGATGGATGGATGGATGGATGGATGGATGGATGGATGGATGGATGGATGGATGGATGGATGGATGGATGGATGGATGGATGGATGGATGGATGGATGGATGGATGGATGGATGGATGGATGGATGGATGGATGGATGGATGGATGGATGGATGGATGGATGGATGGATGGATGGACGGACGGACGGACGGACGGACGGACGGACGGACGGACGGACGGACGGACGGACGGACGGACGGATGGATGGATGGATATGGCTGTACCCTTTAGATCAGGCGGTGGGTAGCGCCACCAAGCCGTAATACTTAGTGAACCAAAAACTAGATTTATTTTTTCTCTTTAAATAGTTAGGTTGAGGATTCGTACTTTGCAGTGAAGGGTTTAATTTTCACTCGTGCCCTGACTTCAGCCACCAATCAGATGACCTCCTGCTAGTTAATTCTACCCGCTTAAAGTCTAGTTTGCCCTCCCTGTCCCTAAACCCCAGTGCTTTGAAAAACTCTGCGCCATTATCCTGAACTATAGGGTGAAGCCCTTTACAGAACACTATCAAGTGTTCGGCACTTTCCTCTTCCTCTCCACACGCACTGCATACCGTGTCTACCCCTTCGTATCTGGCCCAATATGTCTTTGTTCGCAATACATATACAAATAAGTTGAAATAACGCATACCAATGACACATTTGAATAACGCCATCTATTGAGCGAGTCATAAAGGTGGCTGCGTACTGCTACTACGAGTAGAGGAGGGAATGATCCGCGGCCTAAGAAGTATCGCCCCTAAAAAAAAAATTGTGTGGACACTGCATTCTGTTAACTGCCTGACTGATTAGTCTGGTCTGCTAGAGCGAAATGATCCTATAGGATGTGTGAACAGATGACAAAGCATTGTCTTACGTCAATGGCGTGGCACTGGCAGCGGTGATATTAGTCGAGCATAAAGCCAACCATGGAGGAAAAAAAAAAGAGAGCGGGACGTCACGCGGGCAGCCTTGGCAGGCCGTGCCGTTTTGAAGCCAGAATTGTCGGCCAAACACGCTTTCGTTTGCGCAAAATCACGCCAGCAACGAGACTTGCCGAAAGTACGGAGTAGGGTGCCCGGTAGTTTTGAATGTAAACGCGCTTGTTCGGCGCAGACCGGCTGTCCCACGCGGGTGGTTCAAAGACGGAACAGCGCCGAGAGTACTAAAATCAACCGCAAGCTCTGACGTCACATGCTGGACCGACAAGGTGGGCTTCACATGGGGGACTCCCTTCTTTCTTTTTCTCTCTCCATGAAGCCAGGTGTGTAGCGGAAACGAAAGTAAAGAAGAAAAAAAAAATGCCCGCAGCTTCCCTCGGGGGAACACTGAGGAGGATGCGGACCATATAATTGGTTAACGGGGTGTTAAAGTGCGACTTACTTGGGTCGATGGCTAAATTGGTTAACGTGGTTGTGAAATGGGGTGTTAAATTGCGACTTACTTGGGTCGATGGCTAAATTGGTTAACGTGGTTGTAGGAGGGGGTGTTAAATGAGTGAACACGTATGCGAAAGGGCGGCGCTGGTCGAAGGGACGTCGATCATTGTGTTTGTGGATTCGTTGGAATTCATTTCACCGCGACCTTGGACGTCGACGCGCCGTACAAACCAACCGACGAGCGGCAACTGAGCGAGCGAGCGCCGACCTTGAGTATATATACAGCACGACGGCGCATGCACTGTCAGCTGTTGAATGTTCTCGAAGCGCGACGCCACATTCGCGTCCACTGGAGAATCAGGAGAATTGTAGATGTCGAACGCGGTGTGTAGAGGAGGAAGGGTGCACAGATGGCGGAGGAGTGAAGCGCGCGCGGTGTGTAGAGGAGGAAGGGATGCACAGATGGTGGAAGAGTGGGCGACGGCGCGACGGCGCATGCGCGCGCGTCAGCTGTCGAACGTTCGAGAAGCGGTGCGGACGGCGCAGACGGCGCGGACGGCGCACTACAAGGCGCGAGTATAAGATGCTCCGCATCTAAAAAAGAGTGTGGATGTGAAGCGGTGGAAAGATTGTTCGCTTGAGCGGATGCTTGTGCTGGCGCTGACACTGGTGGCGGCGCTGACGCTGGCACTCGTCGCGGCGTTGCGCAGGAGAGTGCGTGCGCTTAGTCGTTTTATACCGCGGAACTACCGTCGCGTCCACTGCGGTGTATGCAGTTGTCGCACCTCCTGTCGTGTGCGCGGCATCCGTAGAGGATGCATAGAGCATATAGGGAGGAGAGGGTGGACGCCGCGGGAAGGAGGCAGGGATGGATCCCCGCCGTAAGCTGCTTCGCTTCTAAAATATAAGTGAACTGGTTTACCTTTTAAGCCTTTCCAGCATTAGGAAATTCATTACATTGAATTGAGTAATCATTCGCAGGAACAGGAAAATTAGATGTCAAGTGAAAGGAACGGAGTGGAATACACATTATGGAGGCGTGAATGAGCGCACTGCCAACTTATCATGTTTTTTGTAACTATTGTAGTGAAATGCCGAACCTGTGGAGGCCGTGTTCGTAGGCGCTTTTCTCTGGTTCGGAAATCTCGATCTCCACCACAGGGGCCTCGACAAGGGGTCGAACCTCGCCCTTCACAGGCTTGCTCCGGTGGTGGTGTGTCTTGGACGGCCGCTTCTGGACATGATCCTTGCTTGCTTTCTTCGACGCCTTGCTCATTGTTCTTCCTCTTCCTTCAACACGCGTGTCGCGGGGAAGAGGAGCCGGTGACGCTTGTATCCTTGTTGCTTGCTTGTGCCTTGTTTCTTGCGCCCACCCTCTACGGGAGATTGACTGTGAAACTGGCGGTCATGTAACGGTACGTTTTTTTAATCATACGAAGGATTAGGAACAAATTGTTTGCAAAGAATAAAGAATGATCAGCATATACAAATACTGGAATGACCAGCATGTACATCCATAACGATAAGCTATAATTCAACAAATAGAACAACATAACTAAGAAGGGGGCAATAATAAGGTGAAAAATGTTGATTGCGAAAAATAATGACAAAGAATTCGTCTTGTGTCACTAAGAAAATCGCATATGAGTGGCTTAACGTTACTTTCGTTGTATCCCAGAGAAGTCACACGAAATCGAACATTTCGAGACTGAAATGAGCGTATTATTGTGATAGCAATTTTGGACACTCGTATTATTGTGGTAGCAACTTCTGGACATCGCTGTCATGGGATTCAAACTTGCGCCTTCTCGCTCCGCCAGCATTCGGCCACGAAGCATACGTCTTTCAGAGTGCTAAAGGCGAGCTGTTTATGTACAACATTTACAGCTGGAAGCACGCAGAGCTCGAAGGCGCGCCAGTGAGCTCTACGTATCACCGGTGAGATGAAGTCTGTGCAAACACGGACACAATAAGCAAGTCAGGACAATGATAACAATATCGGGGGTTTACGTCCCAAACCACGATATGATTATGAAAGACGGTGTAGTGAAGGTGTCCGGAAATTTCGACCATTTAGTGTTGTTTAAGCTGCACTGACATTGCACAGCAGACGGGCCTCAACCATGTATTTCACCTCCACCGTAATGGGACCGCTGCAGCCGGTATCGAATCCACGACCTTCGGGTCAGCAGCAGAGTCCCGGAACCAGTGAACCACCGTGGCCGACGACGAGAGGACACTGCGAATGCCTTGTGGTGTCCTGGCTTTCCTCCTGTGTCCGTGCTTGGACACTCTGTAATCCTTCAGAATGCGTATACTTGCTGCCGCACGACTCTTACCCCATCACTCTTGTTGGTCACGCATGTGAAGAATGTTTTATGCGGTGCTTCACCGTCGCACAACCAGAACGCAGTAGTCATGCCCCCCCCCCCCCCACCAAAAAAAAAGGGGGGGGGGTTGGCGGGAGAGAGGGGCGTTAGTTACTCTTTCTTAAAAGTCGCTCATAATGTGAAAGGTGAACGTCACTTCAAACATGTAGGTGCAGCTTCGTCGGACCTTAGGAAATACATGGATGTGCATATCGAAACAGTTAAATTAAGAAGTGATGCCAAGGACGAGGCCTGCCGAAACAATAATGCAGCAGATGTCCGGCACATCTCCGACTTTCATGAGATGCTCTAATACGTAAGACGTGCCTTGTCTTCAGGGGCATTTCATGCCAACGTTCTATCAAGGGGTGTAGTGTACAGCATGTTAATGGTGATTTCCCATCGAAATTTTCTAGGACAGCGCCTTAGCTATAGGCTATAATCAAAATGAAAGTGTTGGGCCAGAAAGATGTAGAAATCGGAAAGAGAACCGGAAGTGGATGAAGTGGCTCCACACGGTAATCGAAAGTGAACTAAAAAATGGAAAATTAAGGATTCAGTTTATGTTTCATGAGAACATAAATTTGAAATAACAGACCTAAAATCCAAGAAGGTATAGGGGATGTTATTCACAGTAATTATGATGTAAATAAAGTAACTTGACGCTGGCAGGAAACGAACTTTCTAATAGCGCGTTCAATGCACTACCACGTTTACTGCCTTCACATTTACACCTACAAATAAGAGCCCCCTTACATTGTTTGGCTTTCATGTCCGTCACTTCAAATTATTGTTCTTAACAAAGAGAAACGATAGTTTCATCTTCTCCTTCTTTTGTTGATGGGAAAGAGAGAAATAAAAAGGAAGGCCGGGAGGTTAACCAGATATTGGCATCTTGTTTGGTACCCAGCACAAGAGGTGTGGAAGTAGGGGCACGAAAGAGGGGGTAGATAATGCACGTGCACTCATGAGAAAACGAAAACACACACAGGAAGGCCATTCTGACAACTACCGTTCAGAAAGGTTGGTCGATCGCAAAAAGTGCTGTAGTGCCTTCAGGGCCTTCTTCTGTGAAGTTGCATTGTGTTGATATTGTAAAATTCTTTCCTCCGACAGAGGTTGATTATCTAATTTGATGAGTGCCTTGCAAAGGCGTAGTCATTGTCTACTATACTTTAGGCATTCACGAAGGATATTCTGGGTATTTCCTTCTTTGCCACAGTGGCCAGAGGCTGCGGTGTCGACCATCCCAATGCGGAAAGCGTAGGCGTTGGTAAACGCAACGCCCAACCACAGCCTAAAGGTGTCTGGTCTGCTCGGCAAAGCCTTCGTTGATGGGAACATACACTTTCGCATATAGGGCTGCAGGCTGTGAGACTGTTTACTACTAATCCACTAGCTCGCGTTTCAATCCTTAAAAAAAAAAATCAATGACCACGCCACCCGTGGCCCTCTAACGCAGCGCCCGGACTGTAAAGCTCTAGAGCCATCCTCAAACGAGTCTCACGCAGCACTACACGATTTGCGCGCGAGGCATCATGGTCACGTCATAATTTTGCTGTCTACGCACGCAGCGCATTCCTATGCATGGAAGCGGTGCTGCCTAAGCCATGCATTTTGGAATGCCTCGTGTCATTCGTAAACCGCAGTGCAACAATTTTGTGTGTGTGTGACTCACAGCAGCGCGCACGCGGTGTTATTAGAAGAGGCGCGCTTCGCGCAGTTGCCCAGGCGGGCATTGTTCGGCGGCGCTGTTTCCATTTCAAACAGGCGCCTGGTGCCCCGGGGGAATTCATTAGGGCGCGAGCGCGCCTCAAAACCGCCCCAGGAGGACTGGGCGATCGGTCACGCACGTTTGACAGCAGGACTAATCGCGCGGAAACAAACCTCCAGGCAGGCACGATGCGAGGAACGAACTGAACTACAAAGAGATTTACAGCAAATGCCGGGTGAGGTAGGGCGCGTGTCTGTCGCAGTGGTTTTAGTGGCCGTTGCTTTAATTCCCGAGAACTTCCCACGACAACATTTTTGTAGTACTTTGCATCGCGCCCTACGGCTGCAAATAAATGACGGCCATTTTTCTTTCAATATGGCGCAGATTGTGGGGGTGCCAGAGTCAAACATGAACTGCGGGTGACTCATGCTAATTGCGCATTCGCACCAGCGTTCTTGATGCCAACTCATAGACCTGGCTTCCTCTTTCGTCACTGAAGTAGGCAATGGTTTAGCAGCGACATGCCGCTCATCCTGATTAATTCCTGGTATCGGTGAAGTTTCGACCTGCGTATGTAACTTAAAAAAAATTGTCTGCTTCGTATCCGTGGTGCGAAGCCTAAATGAAGTGCGCAGCTGGGCAGCCTTCTTTGTTTCTATATTCTTTTCTTCTTTTTTTCGTCCTCTTTTCTTTTCCACGTTTTTGTTTTTATGTCTTTTTGTGTTTTTGCTTATATTTATTTCTTATATTTTATTGTTTCCCGTTCTTCCTAGATCCCTATATATTTCACTGGCTTCCCTTTTCGATTGTCTACCTGCATTACGCCCATCGGCGACGACGATTGACACATATCTTCCTCAAGAAAAGTTAATTTAGGTCTACCTTAAGGAAGCATCTTAGGCCCGTTTTTATTTCTCTTGTATATTAATGACATTGTCAGCGTTAGCGAGACGGTAAAGTATTTTATCCATGCCGATGATACAAGCATCTTCGTCGCTGGTCGCTTCGCTCGTGAGTTAGTGGCTCATGCCAACGGCACCCTTGTGTCGATTCAGCAATGGTCATATATAATCACCTGGGGTTTAATGTTGCGAAAATGAAAACCTTGGTGTTTCACCCCTGTCATAAAAAACGGCTTACGCCTTTTATTAATAGTGCGTCAACTGAATACGTCCTCCCTTTTAAAACCCGTGGCATATATTTTTTCCGCAACAATCTCATGGGATGCACACGTTGACTTCCTGGTTAAAAAACCTTCTCGTACTATATGACTTATGTAGTAAAGCAGTGAAACGTTTCCGGTTACAGTAAGTCTACTCCTCTACAACTCACTTTTCTTTTCTACTCTCAACTATGGTACTCTTGTATGGGGCGCAACTACAAATGCAAATATCATGAAATTAGTTCTTTTACATAAACGAATTATAAACTTACTTGCAAGGTACCCTATTTTTTCACATACAGCTGAATTGTTTGCCAAATTGTGTATTGCTCGAGTTCCATCATTATGTGAATATAGGATTTATCGTTATTATAAACAATGCACAAAAAACGAAGACTATGCCTTACAAAGCTTATTCAGCGTTAAAACAAGTATAATAGCATGCAACACCCGTATGCCGCATAAACTATGCATGGAAAGCAATTGGTCTGTTACGAGCTACCATCGCTGTTAAACCAGAGACAGAGAACAAATGGCGTCCATATTAAAATGTTATCATTGGCAGAAGTCTGTAATGTATGTACGTAAATAAGTCTACGTGTTGCTCAGTCCTTATTTGGATACATCCTTTCAAGGTTCGCGATGGTTTACCTTATTTTGTTGTTGTTTTTTAATGCTCTTTTAATGTTTTTAATTTTTTAATGTTTTAATGTCAGAACTATTCCACACTTGGGTTGGTTTTTTTTTCATTCTTTTAATGCTCTACAGTTTCTGTTGTAATGTGTAAAAAACTCTTTATTTGTCCTACTCACAGTCTGCTGCTGTCCTATCCAGGAGGGGCTGTCACGCCGTTAAGCTGCTCAATGTAGTAGCTTTAAATGCGAAAGCATATCTTATTCGGCTTGGTCAGACATCCGGCGTTGTCGGCGGTGATGTCCGCGTGCCGGCAGGTGTTATCTCTCGGTTCTCACACCCTCTTCCATAGCAACAGCTGCGGGCGCGCGCGTTTACCCTCGCCCATAGCAACCGGAGTATGTTGTGCGAGAGAGTGTAGAGGAGGGTAAGTGCAGTGCTTCGCCGCCCCTTCTCTCGCCGTTCGCTCTCTTCTCTCCCTGCGCCGCACTTTCCCGTCCGCTCGAGCCTCACTCTGGACCGTTCGCAGGCTGGGCGCCTCTAAAAAATATCCGGAAATATGTGCTCGAGGCGCAACTGTGAAACGCCAACGCCGAGCCGAGAACGCTGTTTTGTTCACCTCATTATTTTTTAACCATACACGCTAGTTACCAGAGATGGAAACGTATGCCGCGTTTCTCGCGAGAGAGAAACGCCACATGTGGTGAACGGTGCTATTGACGGCAAGGTGGAAGAAAAAAAAAAGAAAACAGTATTCCTCTAACGCTGGAAATTATACAGGGATGAAGGCCAGACTCTAGGCCGAAACGTCGAAATAAACCACGTTGTGACCGCTCACGGAGGATCTACTGGGCTATATGCAACGCTACGGCCACTCAACCACCATGCCTGCAATATATATATATATATATATATATATATATATATATATATATATATATATATATATATATATATTGTTACGCACAAGGAGCACCAGGACGTATACAGTGGAAGGGGCGCCGTTTATTATGGCCGCGAAGAAAAGCGCCGGAGCGGCCAACAGGTTAATGATCGCAGTGTCGTCGTCTTCCTTCTTTTCTTTCTCCAGCTTGGGGCAGCCAGCATGTTCACCCATCTTTGTTTTCTTCCCAGGCATGCGCAACAATATATATATATATATATATATATATATATATATATATATATATATATATATATATATATATATATATATATATATATATATATGGTAACCAAAAGCACAAATAAAACGTCAATGTGCACATTTTGCGTATGCCTGTATGGCATTTCTGCAAACATCAACCCACCAAAACCATGCAGACTCAATGTTAAGCTTGTCGCGTCTCCCACAGACGAACACAAAAAGGCAGCACCAGTGCCGAAGGAATTTCCTCTCACCGAGAATGAAGAGCTCTTCCGATAGAACAAACGCAGCTCTGAGTGAAGTCGCTCTAAGATCAGGAAGAGGGTCGGACGGCCTTCGGTAACTGCCTTGCAACGATTGCGCCGAGGAAAGTCAGGTGTGTGTAGAACAAATGTGCGACGATTTAGAGTACTTGGAACTCTACTATTAGAGAGCAAAAAGCCGTCCCACACTTAGGGCGACTACTTATGGTCAGGGGGGGGGGGGGGGGTTAGAATAAAAGTAGGTAACGATTTAGAGTACATGGTATTCTACTATGGGAGAACTTTAAGCCGTCCCGTGGGCCTCAACATTCAAACCTGCACAACCACAGGCAGACCATTAACCATATCTCGTACTCGCGGTGCCCGTAGGCTGTCCGTTTGTGCCCAGTGTCATGATATGATTCAGACGCACGATTTCTTTGCTGGCTTCATTTGGGAAACCTCAACGTCCTGGTAAGTTTTGACCGGTATTCTGACATCGTTGCTCAGCCAAACATCATAGTATTAACAGTAACGACGAACTTTTATCTAAAGGTATGTCTAGTGTTTATATTGGCCGACAAACAGTACTTGCGGTTTGAGCGGAAGCCGGCTAGCGCAAGTGTCTTCTGCAGAAGGAGGGCAGGCGCGCCGGCGAGCTATTCCTCGGCAAGCGGTTCAGCAAATCGCCTTAGAACTCTATGCAGCGCTTTTGCTGGTGGTTCCCCGGCGTTTTGAACGCCGGCCTCACTCGGCGTCGACGCTGCTGGTGACGGGACATCCACTTCAGGACGTTCCAGATATCTGCAGCGTAGGCGTGGACGCCGGAAGGATGGACGGAGAGCCATTCAGAGCGCGGCTGACTGCGCTACGTCACGCATCGTCGCTGCTGCTAAAATGACCCCCCCCCCCCCCTCCGCGAGCAGGGAACACGTCAAATGTGTGACGCTGAACTGGTGCTGACCTCAGCGCTTTCCACGTGGTTGGCTGTGCTCCCGGGCGGCGTTCATGTAAAACGCCGCGAGACGCAATGTCAGACAACACCGGCGACAACGTTGCATGTTGTTCAGGCATAAGAACGTGAATTCCCCGATACCGAACGCTATACATGCACAAAAATTAAATGAAATTGAAAGACACGACATGGTCAGTTGAATGGCCACTAGCTTTTGCCGAACACGCTTTGGAATTTACAAAGTGTCCTTCAATTAAGGTCGGACGAAATTCCTGCCTTATTTCACCCTACACGTTGCTGACAGAGTCGTCCCATTCGCTAAAGATATTCAAAGATATGTTTTGTCATGAAAATGACCCATATTCACCTACCGATTAATAATTTGCTACTGAGCACATTTTTATATAGTTGCTCATAAAACCAACTTGATTAAGCAGCGACGATGCATCGCGCTTTTGGAGACCAAGACCATTCAATCCGAACAACGACAGCGCATGTGTAAGAAAGCTCGCCGTACGTCTCGCGCTGGCCATCAGTCTGACTCAAATCTTCATCGGTTCATCCTATATAGCAAAGGGAGCCGTATACTCTGGTTCTTGCTGACACCACAGTGTCATGTGCCCGCCTGAGCTCGGACAAGCCATATGGAGACCGATGAGGTTCTCTTGGCGTCGGCACAACACAAGGATGCCGTGTTCATTCCTGCTGAACGCGACACGAGACAACAAGGAAACACGCACCGACTCGAGCCGCGGTCTGCGAAGCAAGAATCGCATCAACAGAGATGGTCTTTACAGTTGGGGGGAGCTGAGCACATCATGCGATGTGTAAAGCATGCAGGGAACAACAGCCGGGAAAGTAATGACATGGCCGAAAGTAAGCAGCGTAAAGGAAAGAGAAAAAAAACGCCACTTCGCATCACACGTTCTGAATATTTAAAGTCCTGCTTTCTCTGTCCGCCGTCGTCCTCTCGCATCTTGAGCGCTGTTCGGCTTGCAGGCAAACAACCGCAAGCAATGTTCAGTTTATGCATGTTGCATACGTGCCCCTCTTTCCTGGGTCTTTTTTTATCCTTCCTTTTTTTCATTCTTCTCCTCTCTTTCTCCGTCTTCTTTATTTCTCTTACTTCTTTTGTGACCCGTCGAGGACGCGGGCTTGATTTCCGGCCACAGCGGCAACTTTTCGGAGGAGGTGATGTTGTACAAGCACACTTCGTTAGAGGTACACGTTAAAGAATCCTATAGGTGAACGTTTTCATCTTGAAACTCCACAAGTGTAACTCAATATAAAGTCGTGGTATCAGCATCAAAATCGCAGAAATTCCTCCTCCTCCACGTCATTATTATTATTATTATTATTATTATTATTATTATTATTATTATTATTATTATTATTAATATATCCCAGCACTATCGCGATTAGCCGAAATACAGTCACTCTTGCTCGTTTGTGAGGCAAAAAGCTCTTACAGCAAATTCATTCCATATATAGTTACCTGGAAACTTCCCCCCCCCCCCCTCCATTTTAAGCGCTGCTTTGCAGTTTTCGTGCGCGAAGATCACGCGTTTGTTTTCTTCAAATCTGTTTACATGGTGTCTCCGTGGATAAGCTGAACAACTAGTTTTAAGAAAAAGCTGAACAACTAGTTTTAAGAATAAGCTGAGCAACTAGTTTTAAGACCGCAATGTTTAATAATAATTATGAGGCAATAAACACGCACCTAAATCTTTTTATCTTAAATATTATTCGCAAATTTCTAAAATAATATTCCTTGATCATTTAGCCAAGCATTCCTAAACGAGATATGCGTTCATAACAGGCGTCGGCCCTTTTATTATGTAAATTCGAATTCATCGTGGGATCGAATAAAAGATGTAGTACCGCTTATTTGTCTCATCACATTTTTATTACGTAGCATGATTGAGAAAATTGATACATCAATAATGCATGTTGTAGTCAAATGAAACAACTCATGTAATCAGTTCTGTAAAATAAAACTTATATGCACGACGCTTCTCTATTGTTCGATGATAAGTTACGAACTGCAATGAGCAGCTTGACGAGGTGACAGCCTCCTTGCAATTACAGCTACAGATAGTGTGCAGGACGAATGAATAATAACGAAAAAGTTGGCTGTGACCTAACTAGGTTATGCCTGCGTAGCGAAATCGAGGTACGGTTAATATTACTGTTTAGCTTCATTCTGTGTACGGTTGCTCTTCTCAAGACGTGCACTTTGTGTTTCCGTCTCCTCGGCGCTCGCTTCCTCCTCTTCATTTCGTTTTGAAGACGAAGCCTGGTTTCTTTCAGTCTCTCCAACTCACTTTCCATATCTAGCGATAAATCTCCCCTAGTCGCCCCTTTTATGCATACGAAGCAACGCCGGCTCCTCATGTGTTGTTGCAACGCGGTTTCACAGGCTCCTCCTCTGACGTAGTAACACGTAGTGTGGCGAATTCTTTCAGTTATTTTTCAAGAGCCGACAACCATTGAAGTGCCAACGACGAATCTCATTGGCTTACGCTCGCTTTCGGCAGCTATGTTCTTCCTTGCGCTTTGCCCGAACCTGGTGAAACGTCGCTCACTAACGACGGGGCACTGACCAGAGGAGAAAGGCACGTAGCGTTAGCATGTTGTGCGCTGAAAGATGCACAGCTAATGTCGTCGGTGGGTTTGCAAATCTTCCAAGTTAGGAAGGAAAGGGCTCCAGATGCCGGCTGTGCCTGGGAGAGGGCAGGGAGTTTTCGGTACTTAGGTGAAAGAGAAATATCTAGCGACTTCTGTGGTGAGCGGCTTTGCCACTAGCGGCAATGTAAGGCAACGACTCGGCTCGCGGTGCGGCAATCGGCCACAGTGAAACGACAAGAGAGCCAGTGCAGTCGCTACAGACAAAAAAAAAACAAAAACAAAAAAAAAACAGATGGATCAACAAGGCACACACGCTGGCAAAAGATTGCTGAACATTGATATTACAGGATGTAGGAGGAAACCTTAATGTGAAAGAGTTTCAGCTAGTTGAAACAACGTTACATAAAAAAGTAACAGTGGTGAAATAAGGCATGTTAAACTTAAGGGATTATTTTCTTTGTTACAAACAATAATAATGAAAAGTGACACACAATTATGGTAAGGAAAGCATACGGGATATTATGAGAAGTAATTGTAAATGTGAGGAAAGAAAAGCGGATACAAAGGTAGCTTGCCGTGGGCAGGGACCGAACTTGCGACCCTCTAATAGTGCGTTCCATGTTCTACCAACCGAGCTACCACGGCGGCTATCCCCCCATGCACTTGGTGAGGTATGTATGTGCATTAAACGTGGGAGCGTCAGCGAGCGCCGCCTGCTGCCATTGCGGCGAGTGTGGTACATACATCTGTTCTCCTATTGGCTTCACGTAGAACGTCATCGTAATACCAAATGGTAGCTGACCAATGATCCCTTGCATACTACCTGAAGAAACTAAGTCTGCCAGAACGAGACCCTCGGTTTCGTTCTTGCCGGTGGTGTGCACTAATATATATATATATATATATATATATATATATATATATATATATATATATATATATATATATATATATATATATATATATATATATATATATATATATATATATATATATATATATATATGAGAACAGAGCAAGCGCGATAGTCCGGAGTTGGTTAACAACCACGGCAATGAATCGGAGGGTGGTTTTCTCTACTATTTCTGGCGTTTTTATTATGCTCTCTATCGTGGAGCCATTTCTCGGTGTGTGCTCTTCCTATGTGTGTTGTCCTTGTCTCGCCTTGTGCACTTCAAATACTGTTCAACAGCGAAAATAGCTGTTAATGGAGCATTTGCTTCCCGTAGTCTTATTTGGCTAACAAACGACACAGTTTAGTTGTGAAACATGCTAGTGCATTCGGCGCCGATAGTTCGGTGTGTGGTCATAGCTTTCGTAATGCTGCACCGTATGCGATTTTCCAACCGCACTTCACGCACCATTCAGACCCCATGCTGGAGTAAGGTCAGGCGTTGATATTAGATAGTACTTTGATCACGCACTCAAATTCACTCTGTGTGCAGCGTTAGTCCTGCGCATTCGATAGCGTTGCTCAAGTAAAACCTAACATGGCATTTTGATTAGGAAACCAGGTCGTCGAATCGCTCTCACACTTCTGGCTACAGACATTCATTGCGTGCTCACGGTTTATAGCCTTTGTTCTGCCGTTTGCGAAGTACAGATTTTGTTCCACTTTAAGTTTAGCGTTGAAAGCCCAAACGCGACTAACGTGTATGGTGTTGCGTTCTAATGCCCCGCGACATCAAGCGAGAATCATACATCAAACACACACGCACACGCGCACACACACACACACACACACACACACACACACACACACACACACACACACACACACACACACACACACACACACACACACACACCTCTTTTCTCTCTCTCTCCTGCTCCTTCGAGCCGCTGTTGTTGTCAACGCAGTTCATTTATATTGTAAGACGCCCACCTTGTTCGTTTCCGCAGGTGGCAGCAGAAGAAGCAAATTAAAGCGCCGGCATCGTTCCCGGCAGCGTTCATTACACGAGAATCCTTTCAGGACCTTTGTAGCGCCACGGAAAAGGGCGCCACTAGGACCACCACCTTCGCGATGGTTAGAGACCCATGGTACGCGCATAAACCGTGCAACACCGTGAAAGCCATGACCGGTCGCCGAACGATCGGTGCCGAGTGCACTGGCGTGTTTCACAAGAAAGAAAGGGTCGTTTATTAGACCAGTTATAACAATCATAGTCGCGTGCTGCCAGGTTCACCTTCGCGGGGCGCAAACTTGAATCATTGTAGTGCGCCCGCCCCCTTTTCCTAATAAGGAAAATACGGGACAGACTTTTCCCCCGTCCCCTCTCTTCCGCGCGTATGATTACAACCGCTTGCGTGGAGATGAGTGAGAGCCGTCAAATTGCAAGTCGTATTCATGCTGAAGAATTTTACCAAGTGAAAATCTAGAAAAGATGAAATTTACCTCCGAAATGTTGCACGGAAATGTTGCATTAACGGAAGCGTGCGCGCCCTTCGTACAGAGAACGCTGAAGCTCGGAAGTTCGTGACCATGCATGGCTGCGCTCATGACAACCTCAAATATTAAGTATAAAAATTTCAAGAAGAATCCCATCTAACAAAATGCATTTTTAATGCATAAAGGTGACTTATTGCCAACAGTGGTGCTAAACAATCACTTCTTGGTAGTTTCGTTTTTGCATGTACTTACTATTATTTCTCTTTACCTTGTCACTTTTGCCATTCCATGGAAAAATATCCCTTTTACATCGTACGCTGGCAAACGTTGTGGTGTTCGATTTAGCTTATTCTCTTAGATAATGTACATATGTGTCAGAAGGCAGAGGCTTGCTGAATGAAGTGGTACCAAACCCACGTGAGCTATCTCGGGAGTTTGTCATGGCACATGTGTCGTCGTAACAACGGCGCAAAAAGCTGAGATTTATCGCGTGGTAAATGCTTTCATTACAAACTATTTTTTGTGTCTTTCATCGCAAAACGGCGTAGATATTTTTTTTATTGCAGGCCTGCGCTTCATGTTTTTTTGTGAGCCGATATCTAGAATACCAGTTTAACTTAATCTTGTATGTAGTGTTGTTGTTTTCCGGTCATTTTTTCCCGCTTTTCTTTTTCCTCGCATAATCGCGTGTACTTTTTTGGGTGGTCGTGGGCAAGAATAACGTATGCATGCTTTTTTGTGCTTATGCTAATGCACAATGCTTGTGCTTATGCTAATGCACAATGCTTATGCTTATGCTTTTTGTACACCGTCACTGCTTGCTGAACTGTTATCGGTGGGTAAGCCTATAGTCAAGCTGACAAAAGCTTTTCCCTTCCCGTGACCTCTACTCCTTGAAGTGGTATAGGCAAAATATGTCATTGCTTTATTGATTGTGACGTCTCACAGTGACGTTGCATTGTCGCTTGGTCAAAGGTGGTCCGATCGTTAGGACGCACGCACACTGAGAAAATGAAGCGAAAATGAAATTACCAGAACTGCTGGAAAACCACGACAGCGCGCGTCGAGAATGTTCACATTCGTTCTGCCCCTTGCCGTCGCTACCTTGAGAAATATTTCGACTTTGCCTGGTTTCTCAGCACTAAATTTTTTTTACCGTAGTCTATATAGTTATTCACGCAAAGTAGTGAAAAGAAACAGCTTGCACCTTTTCAGACGTTGGTTCGGGAGATAAGCTGGTGAGAAAAGACACGAGCGAACGCTCCGGCAGCGGCGGCGACGGATTCAGCTGGCTGTACACAAACGTGAGACGTGTTGGGGCATGCCGACTCGTTGCTGCTGCACCGTCCAATTCCAGAGTTCTCGGTGATCATAACGCAAACCACGCTCTCGATTGACGCGTCCTCGTTAAGGCCGCCAAGCTTCGTCGTGCTGCGCGGGCAGTTTTCGATTTGAGCCGATGCGAGCCACAGCCGACGCCTTTGCCGGGATGTTGAATTTGCGGTCGGCTGGTTACATCACGTGGTTTGATCTAGCGCCGCATTCGCCATGGAGCGGAAACCGGATCCGCTCTCGCGTGGCGCGAAAATTGGTCTCGTACCCATTCTTGCGCGCCTGCCGCGCGGCGTGGTTTTTCGGTCTCTTGGGCGGTGAAACGAGCCAGTTTCCGGAGAGTTTCACCGCTTTCGCTTTCTTCGAGGCCAAGTGTGAACGCGCCCTTCAGGTAGTGCAGCACCACGTGAAACGCAGAAAATGTCAAGGTAAGCGGAAACGATCAATGCAATCGACTTAAAATGTTGACGCAGTTTGATGCATGTCTCGTGAGGCCTTGCGAGAAGTCTGTTTTCCTATTATACAGATTTAATCTATTAGCAAGTGTTCAACAGGGTTGTTCTGTGGAGTGTAACATGCTGGCAAACAACAATTGATGTGTACTATCGGCGTCAAATGAAACCTAAACAGCGGCACGCATTCGCATGGTTTATTGTAATAACGGAGAGCTGAGCTAGTTGGTACGCCTTCATCATCATTTTTACAAAAAAAAAGTGCTGCGAACATGGACGCAGGAGAGCAGCCACAACACCCATTAACGACTGGGGAGACGGACAACGGCGGAAAATACATGAAAACTTGTCTGCACATGTGTAATCGGGCACGTGTGGGGCTCTTTTTTCTTCACTTCTTTCGTGAAGTATTTCTTCTGCTTGTGTTTGCGCGCCCTGTTTATTTAAAATGAATTCACAGTGGTATATCATTATTGACCGGCGTGCGTATGAGGTTTCGCGGCACTGCGCACCTGAGTGACTGTCAATGGTATTGACTGGAGGATGGATGTTTCCCGCTCATTCAACGCTGACAATGTATGTTGTGATCACACATTTCGTAAATTTAAACTACAATCAAATTTCCTATTGGGATCATTGTTGTGATCTTTCGGACGCTCTGTGTGCAAGTGCGTTTTTATCTGCGTCGTCTTTTTTAAGCGCTCAAAAGTCATGCGTACTAAATGAAGAGCAACTTCATCGAGGTTTCCGAATTTATAAGCGGCTAAATCTCCTTTTTAATGAATATTGCGTGATGAGGATTTATCTGCTAGTTTGCGTTTCATTTAAAAGAATTCTGTCTACTCACTGTCGAACAGTGCGCTTTGGTCAGGGAAGATTGGTGTGACATCTGTGACCACGAAAGACCATGACAGAAGATGACAATCATATATAAGCCCATTTCTGAACCTCTAACTGAAGTATAGCAGGTAGTAAGGGTTGATAATTACAGGTGATTTTTATAGCGTTATTCGTAATCACGAGACGTCATTCGCGTGGGCTTAGCAAATAACAGTCGAAAATAACTGCTATTTTTTGAACAGAAATCAGGATGACAACACGGCAAGTACACAGAATCGTGTGGCATGTCATTAAACAACTTTTAAGGCAAAATGCGCCCACTGAATAAACAATTACATTAGGAGAAATCCGCACTGTATCGTTAAAACGCCACGTGTCCCTTCAGCACCGGCTGAAATGAACGAAGTATCATGGTGACTAAAAGACACGCTAGGTTGAACACGGCAGTCGTGCACAACTACGAGTACGGAACCGTGGAAGTATGAGAAAGCCCTATCTTGAAGAAGTTTGAAGGGCGTCAGGCAAAAAGCTAACAATAGCTGTCCGCTTGAAACTCATGCCTTGCCCTCCAAGAACGCCAGCTCGTCTTTTGAGAGTATGATGGATGGCTCGCTAACACAGCTGTGACCAGATTCGTGAAGGAAAAAATGCGTCTACTATTTCTCTTTCAAATATCTTATCAGTTTGAAAAATCTGCTTCTCTAAAAATCTGGTTCATAGCCATGGCTGCACAAGGCAATGATATATCAGGTGCCCTGCTGCTATTTAAAGTGCGAAGGATTCTGGGTATTTTCCAGTCTCATGTTTTAATCTTCAATGAAATATGTTGCTATGATTACTCATATTTGCTAATAATATGCGCATTTTTGTCAGATTTCTGTCCACTAAAATTTAGAAGAAGCGAGCGTTGAGCGAGTTAGTATTGCATTTTTGCGCGAAGAACACTGACAAGAAGAATAGATAAGACTAGCAGCTGAAACTTCAGTATCGGATAAGCACACATAAAAAGAAAAGGCAAGGGCATGTAGTTATGATTGCAGGTTGGGGTTTAGGTAGTTGACCTCGAGTTTACACAGCTTGACCTCGCCTCACATACGTCACCGGACTTGTGTTTTTAAAGAAGCATCAACAATCTCTCGCGTGGTCCTATCTTTTAGTCTCGAGAACACTTTTGTTTGATTCAGTAAATATTGACACTTGAATTCATTACAGTGCAAGCAGAGAAGGCTGCCCTTTCAATAATGTGCGCTTATCTGTGCTTTGTTTCCTTCTTGTTCGTGTTATTTGCGCAAAATGCAGTCATTCACCGTTAACATTTAGGGAACGCAGCGCTTTGAAACGTAGCTTTGAATACTGAATTACTACTGGATCCCCGTGTAACGTTTGTTTTGAGTGATAGTTGCAAACTTATAAAGTGTCAATATCGCGTGATAGAACACTGCAAACTCATAGGAATTCTACATAGGTGGTGCGTATACAAATTGAAATAGCGTGGGTCAAGTTATTCGACAAAGTGGACCAATCGTACACGACTTATTGTTCGTTGCTAATTGCGTATTTAATTTGCAGATGAGCAACCTGGAAGACAAGGGTTCAGTGAGGTCGGAGTGTAATGTCGCAATTCTTTTTGTCATGGAACCGTGATCGCACCAATGCGCCAAAGCGACTTCGCAACTCCGTCGTCATAGTGCCAAACGAGGTTGGCAACACGCGTGCACAATGCAGTGCCCGGCTGCAGTCGGTGTTGCTGTGCCATGCATTCACATTGGTCACTCTGGTCTCGAAAGAGCAGCAGCGCTTTTGGGTTCGCGTAACCTCTTCGGCAAATTGCACCTAGGCTGTTGCAAAGACCTTCACCTACAGTGGCGCAAACGGGCTCTGACGTCCAAGCCAATAAGTGGTGTGCGACAGATTGCGAGACCGTTCGGGCTGAGCGCGGCGTCAATGTGACATCGCAATTATGTTTTACTTCCGACAATGACTGCTGTCATCTGCATGCATCGAGAATTGCTTACGAGGACTGTAACAAAGAGAGTAGTCGTGATTCGGGGCGTGAGCAGAAATAAAAGGATAAAGGTCGATGAAGCATTGAGAAGGAAGGCAAACGCGAAAGCTTTGTGCCATTGGTTGCTTCTTCCGTGTGGAAACCATATCGCGGTAATATTTTAGACACACTTTTGAGTATCTATTTACCCGTCGAGACACATTTGGAAAATGTATTTGTTATCTCAGGAGGGAAATAGGTCGACTCTCATCATCACCAGCATCCTTATCATATAAGCCTGACTACGCCCACTGCAGGGCGAAGGCCTCCCCCACCAAACCGTGGTCATGTGCTTGCCGCTGCTGCCACGTTATCACACTAAACAAAAATGACCTGAAATAACCTCAAAAATTGGTTAAACCATTTGTCCTCTAGCGCACTACCTTTCCTGGTTTTTTTTTTTTTACCACCTACTACCGAGGTAAAAATTTACTCTCGTGCTAACTGAGTTTTTGAACGTAGCGAGAGTAGTAATTATTTACCCCAGTGAGGTTTTCAGCGAGTATAGAGAGAGTAAATTTTTACTACCTTCACAAGGTTTTTGAGGTGATCACTGGGAGTTATTTCTGGTGGTAAAAAAAATAAAACTGACGGGTGCATTCGCCCAGAGTCGACAAATTTATTGAATAGCAGAATTGATTGAATTTATTGAACGGCAGAATTGGTGACACATACATTCACATACAGACAAACACGCACACACAACATTGCAGAATAATACACCACTAGCACAGACTGCACGCGTTGCTCGACTACACTTCGACAATCCGGTATATATATAGGCACGACTTTTTGACCGGCAATGTAGTACCGGTAGGAGAGCTCTTTTTTTTTGCATCGATTAACAACAACGCTTGAAGGTGCAAGCGTAAGCTTCAGGTGGGCTGCAGGGCACTAAATGTCACACCAACCTTTTATTATAAATCTACACGATCTCACCTTTTTCATTATCCAATAATTGCTTGGCACACCGGGTTCTTAGCCCCACGCGTGTTAGCACTGCTGATGCACAAGTCCACAAAATATACCTAAGTACGCACAAAGCATGGTAGCTCAATGATTTTCATTCAGCGACGGTGCACAAACAGTAGCAGCACGTATTCATCACAACGGGCGTAGAAAAGCGGTCCACGCCTGCATACATGCTGCTTACCGACGGCGTTCTAGGCCTTTTTGAGGGGCACGGCTATACGATAAAACACAGCTGGCGATCACAGAGCACATATCCTGTGCGAATTTCGTCGTCATTTCAGACACAAATGAACACTTCACCGCTATCTTACGGGGACGAAGCGGTGTATGCACACTTCCAACGAAAGACCACCATCCGGGTTTTCTTCGTGCTCACGGGCAGCCTCTTGTTGTTTCCGTCTGCCTCGTATCGGCTTCGCGCTACATGTTTGAGAACAGTTGGTGCATGAGGTGGGCATTTCGGGCCGCACTTTACTCATGCAGACATCGCCTACTGTGGAACAAAATATATGCGATGCTTCTTTCACCTGCCCCGGC